>NC_133619.1:460068298-460413298 GCF_048593235.1 Sminthopsis crassicaudata | reverse complement strand
AAACATATGCATGGTAGTTTTTCATCACTGACCCTTGCAAAATCTTCTGTTCCAACTTTTTCCCTCCTTCCTCCCCACTCCCTTAGATGACAGGTAGTCCAATACATGTTTAAAATGTTAAGGTATATGTTAAATATATATATATATTTATATATATATATATATATATATATATATATATATTAATTTATGCAGTTACAAGATTTATTTTTAAAAGCCTTCTCTAAGGCCTGAAAGACAGAGAAGCCTAATGAAAAGGCTACCCCTAGCTACCCCTGAAATCTTGAAAACTCAAGAATCTGGTTTGCTATGTCACCTTGGGGAAATCATTTAATTTTTTAGGGATCTAAGAAACTAAGAAAAAAAACCTACATTTCTAGAGGGAGTTTCCAATATCAATGAAATCACTTGCTCATTCTCTCTAGAATAAGAGATCTTAATTCTTTTTGTATTCTGGCATCCTTTCATAGTCTAGTAAACTCTATGCACCCTTTCTCAGAGGAATGTCTTAAAATACAAAATAAAATATCATAGGATTACAAAGAAAATTACTTATATTCAAATACAGTCATCAAAATATATTTTTTAAGTTCATTGATTCCAAATTAAGAAAAAATAGAATCTATCTTCTTCACATACCTAAAATTATGGTTATCTTCCAGAACTTTTAATACTCTCAGAAATTTATACAAGAAAAAGACTGCCACAATTTATTATTCCAGAAACTACTTTTGTAGCTTTGTGTTCTATGCACTATATTGTTTAGAATTATTTACAAACCATTGACAGTGTGGAATAGGGGACAGAGAACTATTCTCAGAGCAAGGAAGATATGTGTTCAAATTCTGCCTTTGATATATACTATCTGTGACCCTGGACAAAAATCTCTGGGGACACTGTCCCCAGACAACTACCAAATGTTAAAAATTATAGAGAAGGTGACAATTGGCATTTGTAGAGGAAATTTCTTTGGAACCTGGAATTCCTAACAGCAATGATATCATACAGGTTCAGCTCCAAAAAAAAAAAAATGATAAGGAGCAGAGAAGGCAACCTTCTATGAAAATGAGACTCAAAAGTAATTCAAATAAGATTTTCTTGAAGAAAGTTAGTAAGGGTAGCCATTAAAGAATTCTTAGGAGAGAGGGAGATCAGGGAAATATGATCATTTTCTTCAAATATTACAAGGGCTCCTTGACCCCAGGGGTACAGAAATTTTAAAAAGGGGTTATTATAAGGAAGTAAATGTTGGCTTAAAATAAGGGAACACTTTTTAATAATTAGCCTTGCCTAAAATAAAATAGACCTAAAGGGAAATAGATTGTGAATCCCTCATAAATGGAAGCATCTAAGTAAAAGAGGATGTTTATATGCTATAGAAAGGGATTCCTCCCCAAATAGAAGTTAAATGAGATGATTGCAAAGGTCCATTCCAATTCTGAGATTCTGATGAGAGAAAACAGGGACAATTACTTCTGACAGAGGAATTATTCCCTTGGTTTGGTATTGCCCATTTTCTTCCATATCCCTAAATAAAAATAGCTCATTAGACCTGCCAATCTAGAATAGCACCAGGTGATAAGTAAGTCATCTCTACACCACTTTCTCAAGAACTTCCCAACTTTTTCCTTTCTCTATTTCCTAAAGATTTCCTTTATTCTCTTTCTTTTTCCTTGGCTTCAAGGGTCCTCAGTTGCTCCCTTTATCCCTCACATATTCTTATCTAAAAAATCCCTGTGATTTCTTCTTCAAACATTTCTTTCCTTCTTTTAAACCTTTCCACATTATCTTCTGACATTTGAGTTCCCTCCGCCTTTTCCAATGTCTGTTTTTCCTTCACTTTCAACATTCTGATTAATCACATTAAATGTATTAGTTGATGTCCATGCTACTCTATAGATGTGAAAGATGTTCACACATCTTTCCTTTCTTTATCTCCGTTCATCCTTTTCTTTTTATTTCCCCCTTTGATTTGTTTATGATCCTTTACATTTTCCTTCCCTTTCTCTTCTTTTACCCGGTTTCCAGGATTTTACTCTTTGCTCTCCTCCCCTTTCCACAACCTCAGAAAAAGCAAGATTGAGGTTACAAAAAGACACTAGAAAGGCTGGTGTGCGGGTCCCCTGGGCGTTGCCCTCTTGCAGCCCAGCTGCTAGCCAGCTGGGCTCAGAGGAAATGGCAGTCTATACTCAAACTGATGAGATTTGGTTCAATAAGAAGGACCAAGTGAAGAAATAGAGGAGGGGAAGAAGCAGTCAAACATGTTTGCATCATAAAACTGGGATAAAGATCCAGTCTCTAAGTCTAAATACTGACACCAGTATTGTCAAAGCCTGTAGTATCTGCCACCCTCAACTTACTAACCCAAGGTTCTCTCCAGGGCTGAAATATCAGCCCCATTTTTTCAGACGGATTTGTGATCTCAAGATTCGGGAGAATTTTTTCTTTTTTTGGTCTCCCAAAAGTGTCACTTGATTTAACACTCGTGGGATACCACACCCAACCAACCCTCTAGAGTACTCCACATGCCCGTCCTTCACAGACTCCAGTAGGGGGATTAGGAGGAGTTGCAAACAAATATTTCCAAAAGCTCAGCACTGCTCACTAGTCAGGGAAACTTCATTTTCCTCTACCGGTGTGTCCTATAATGAACTGAGCGGTGTAGCTCAAAGGATGAGTGGAACCCGGTGTGTGACCTCTAGTTTCCCTAAGCATTTGCAGAAGCAAAGGCTTAAGGAGGGAAAGACTGAAATTGCCCCCGGCGCGCGCGTGCCGGCTAAACGCGGTGCAAAGAATACCTGCACCCAGCGCCCCAGGCTGAGCTGGGGCTAAGTGGCAAGGAAGGTAGGAGGCGGGCCAGGGAGGAGCTGGAGAGGGAGGGGGAGCAGGAGAAGATGATTTTTAATGACTCGAGGGCCCCCTCCTCCAGCCACTCTTTATGCGACACTTCATTGTAGACTTGACGAGACTTCCGCGCGGGCAGAGAGGGTTCATTAAATGTGTTGGGGAAATAATTGATAGTAAGACCGAGACTGACTGTGTGTGTGTGTGTGTGTGTGTGTGTGTGTGTGTGTGTGTGTGTGTGTGTGTGTGTGTGTGTGTGTGTGTGTGTTATGAACACGCTTTCTAAAAAGCTCAAGTCCTTCTACTAAGTACAAAAAATCGGGGACCCTAAATCAGCCTCCAAGCCCAATCCACTTGTGGGAACTCCCCAGATTTTCCGCTTTTCCGTGTACTCCTTTGGAGGATAAGGTTCCAGTGGCGAGAATATTTCAAAGACGCCTGGGTCCTCCTTACACTCCCTTTCCTAGGATCAGTTATGGACCTCAGAAACAACAAGGCTCTGGTTCCAAGGGAAAGCTCGTTTCCCATCTCTGAGTCTGCTACTGATGGACTCACTGATAACTGCAGATGATCAGGACGACTTGATCAACAGCGGAGTACAAGTAAATTGTTAAATGCCTGGAAATCCTTGAGCTTGTAAATAGTGATGAAAGACGAGGCTGAAATTGAGGAAAGGAGAGACTGGGGAGAAGAGAACTGAAGTAAATGAAGTCTTTTCGAGTTACGTCCAAATTAATTAATCTTTGGTTCAAGAAGGTCAAATGGGCAAAGAGAGAAACTAATTGTCCCATTCCAAGGACTGACTAAAAGATCATTTGTCCCCAATCGAGTGGATCAATTCGGTGCTTATCAGTCTTTCAAGTTAGAGGGAGGTAAAAAATAAATAAATAAATAAACAAAAATAAATAAACAAAACAAAACAAAAAAAGTAATAATAGTCCAGTTCCTAAGTTCCTAACGTTACTTACCCAAGAAATGTAAAGTTAAAGTCCAAGTAAAGGTTCTGCTCACCTCTGAAACTGAGGAGATGTGAAGCTATTGGGACCCTGGAGGTGGGCTGTGAGAGCGGCCTCTGGCGTCAGCAGCTGGAGAGGAGGCCAAAAAATCCTCATTACTGATTGCTTAGAGAAATACCAGTATCAACATAGGGACACGATAGACCAAAAAGTGATTTTCAAGAAAGAATGACAAAATCAAGGAGACAATTGCCTAGTGATTTGGCCGAGATAAACAGACGCGCCGTAAGAAATTAAAAGAAAAGAGAAAGGGCTAAATAAAAATGACTAAGTCACCATCTTAAAAATAGTTATAAATGTAATTAATTCCCTAATTTGGGGCTTTTTGCCCTACTCTCAACAAATAAAGAGCCTATGGGGCTCACACACATATACATATACATACATACATAGTTTTAACTTTGGTAGTTAAAATGAATCCCATAATTGGAATTCAAACTTGACTGATAATTATGCCATATTGTATCAAACTTAATCAATAAGTTTAAGTTTTCTTTGTTCAAAAAAATATAAAGACTTCGTAATACACAGTCATTTTATGAGGAGAGTGGGACATTCCATTTCTTGGCCATCTAGGTGAGCTTCCTTTAGCACCATAAGGGCACTTCGGGTGAAGTGTGCATCTCTGCCTCACTAATAAAATCCCTTCAGTCACAGACTTATAAAATCAGTCTTGGTCAAACTGGAAGGCTTGGACTGGGGAGAAGTTTCCATGTTTTACTTTAAAACCTAACAAAATCGTTCATTTTCACCATATTTTAGAGAGTCATAACTAATACACACAGCATCACCCCCTACTTTCCACCCAATTCTATTACACCCTCTCCCTCTCCCCAAATAAAAAAGCGTTTGAATAGTTGTGGGGAAGAATAAAACTTTTCTTTCCTTCTAGTTTTGATGGTCTCACGGGCTCAGAAATTTTAATCTCTCTGAAAAGTCATTGGTACCCAAAGCCCTGCAGACCAGTCTTTTCTAGGCAGAAGAGAGTGTGTAAGCAACCTCTACCCACGGGGATCTTTCTTTTCAGCATATTTCACATAGCGGGGGGAAAAAATGAGCTCTGGATTAAGAAATGAAAACGGAGAAAGTGATCATAATAAAGAGGGAACTTGCAGAAAGGGGAAAGGAACGCTTAAAAAGAAGAGTGCCTCAGAGAATAGCTCTGTGGCACCATCCTGAGAAGATGGTGGAAGTGGGATCTATCTTTGTAAAATATGTCTATGACCAGAAAAAGGTTCAAATTTATCCTCCTCTTAATAAACACATTTGCCCCATTGAAGTGTGACTCTAGTAAGAAGCTTTTAAAAATATGCATACATAATTATAAATTCACATAGAAAATGTATTCCTGCGGAGATCCATAGGATCAAGTGCCACACTTAAGTTTTACATTCAAGTGGTATACTTAAATTTTATATGCATTTCCATCGGATAATACTGAGCGTCAAGTCGTGTTTCCTCCACATCTGGCTTTGGATGACATTGGAGTTGCCTAATCAGATAAAGCTTGAAAGTCTCTGAAAACCTGTTTAAAAATTAAGAGGAAGAACAATTTTGGACTCTTCCGGTAAAGAGCCAGTCACCAAAAACTAGACAGTATAAGATCTCAAGGTGCAGTTGTCATCAGAACAATGCTATCAGTTACCCGGGCTGAATTTCTCTAGTTAGAAGATGGACTTTCTAAGCATATTCTCAATAAAAGCGAAGGTCATACTAGACTGACTTATAAGACTGGAGGGAATGGATATGTGCCCTTCCCCCTCTTTACCCCCTCCCCTGCCCCCCGCCCAGAGCAAGGCAGAAAGGCAGAAAAAGGCAAGGACCGGGAACAGAATAGTTTCTCCAGTGATTTTTTTTTCTTTTTTCGGGTACTCCATCAATCTAGTGCTTTCCAGAAAAGTTACCCTGAAACATAGACATTGGCTACATATTTGCAGAAATAGAATCGTTTCAGGAAACATGTCTCCTATAAATCAATTTAGTAAAAGATATCCTGAACAATTGCAATTTAGAATCGAGAAAGCTCTGGGTAGCAAGATGTACGAGGGAAGGATAGTGAAAGAAAGGAAGGGAAAAAAAATCTCTGGTGCAAAGTTTTTACCTGCCTTTGAGGGAGTTTGAATTGATGATATTGGACTTTCTCAGAGTGCAGACCATTATGTTTTGTATGGGAGTTAGTTTCCTATGCTTTGGTTAAAAAAAAAAATTAAAAATAAAAGTGAGGAGATAGGAAAAGATTCTCGATGCGCCAACCTGAGCGAATAGCCAAGGGGAAAGGGCGTGAGCTTTCTCTACACACCGATATTCCACTGAGCATCCAGAGCAGAGCTCAGAGTTTAAGAGAGACAGAAGCTAGAGTTGAAAAAGGACAAAAGAGCTTTAAGTACTTTCTTCCTAAAGGTTCAGTTAAATCCGTAAGCCGAGTCTGTTCAATGTGTGCCCTCAGCTGTTGGGGAAGCTCACGCCTCCTATCTTTCACCCCCAAATTCCCCAGAGATTCAAAGACCCGAGAACCCGTTAGCCTTCGTTGGTTCCCTGTCCTCCTTAGGGAGGAGAGCAATTGAGTTCGTTTCTTAGTCTGGGTCTCAGGGAAATCAAGACAAGAATTTGAGCTTAAATTCAACTGGCAAGGGGAGGCTTGCACCTGGGAGACAAGATTGGGTTGGCGAAAGAACGCCTGCACATTCGCACACTACTTTCCTTTTATCCACCCTTCTTTGCTTAGCAGTGGTGGGTCCATTGGTAATATGTTGCAATTCAATACAGATGCTCCGACCTCTTCAGATAGTTTCTGGTTCTGATTGTCCTACTGCTTTGGAAATGGAAGGAAATCGCTAGACTCACCTTTTCAAGAAATCCGGAAAATGGGACATTTCAGTTTTCTACTTTTTAAAATCATCCATCCATATTCTCATGCTTATTAATATGTGTGCAAAAAAAAAAAAAGAAATCTTAAACTATCTCCCAGATGCGCATTCTTTATTCATTTTTATTTTCATATCCTTACTTGGTTTTCCTTTTTTTTTTTTTTAAGGAAAAACAAAAGTACAAAGTAAGAAATGATACCCTGAAAGCTAACTTGGCCACCTACTTTTTCCAACTCAGAATTTCTGAAATAAGAATGCTGTATTCTTCATATTCCAGTAAACAGGTGGTCATTTGGAATTTGTCAGCGATCTTATTTGATAATCACTAACTTAAGACTCTTTGGCTTCACAACTGTGACAAAGCAAGAAAAACAAGAAATGTAGATCATGATCTGAATAGTTACACAGACTTATGTATCTGTTGTTTTATTTGGTGAAAGTTACTGCTGGGTAGACTCTACTAGACTGTATCATAACTTATTTATGCCTCAGTTAGATCATGGCAAATAGGTCTTGTATTATTTATCTCAGAAACTTCTAGGATAAGAACATCATGCTAAGGCTAAGTCCTTATCCTTCCATACCCTATCTTTTTTTTTTTTTTTTTGGGGGGGGGGCTGCAAAGTGGAATGATGGACAAGGGAAAGAGGAAAACTTTAAAATAATCTAAATATTGTATGTATATTAGAAATGACCAGAAAGCAAAATTATTTGTAATGCTTTTCAGCTCCTCAAAAGCATTTTGCTCCCTAACAAATCAGTATAGATTTGTGAAAAGGCTAAGTTGTTAGCTTTTGAAAGGTAATATAGCATGCCATAAATTCATAATGATGTTTAATACTATAAAAGTTGCTTAAACTCTGTGCAAAACAGAAGCTTGACTGAGATTATCAGCTGTAAAGGTCCAACTGCTTTTGTTCTCTAAAATCTTCATCTGTCTCTATTCAGGAAAAACTGAGAAACTCTTCAGTGATTTTGATAATTGTAGACCTCTAATTGGAATGATTCTTAGTTTTTAGAGTTTTTTAATCTTTTCTTAGATCTCCATGTAATCAGTTTAAAGGCCTACTTACTTAGCATAAGAATTGGTTAAAAAAAAAAAAAAAAAAAAAAGAACCCCGTAAAGAGGGTCTAAGTTTAAAATCTATGATATTCCAATTAACTAGAAAGTTGTGAATTCCAAACCAGTCATCCTTCTATTGTTCCCCACTCTGCCAGTTATTTATTGTATATCAGTATTTTAGTATTTCTCCTGACACAAAAAAGACAAAATTATATTCGTTTACATGGTTTATTGTTGTAAACATTAAAATTGTCTTTCTCAAAGAAAGAATTTATCAAGAAAAAAAATTCAGCGTCTCTAACTGTCATACACCATAGAAAAAAAGGCAGTGACTTGTATCATGTGCCATACTGGAAATATACAAAGAAAAATACTACAGGATATGGCAATATTAAAAATCTTACTTAAACATAAAATAATATATTAACTGACAATTTTAGACATAAAAAAACAAAAAAATTCAAAGTGCTCAGTAATTTCCAGGGAGTTATGTATATTATAAGCACTCTGGAAACAGTCAAAAGCTGCTGCATGCAAGTTTTGTTTAGCTTTAGACAACAAAATAATCAAGATATAAACTTTCTTTTATCAACATCAACAGTACATACAACACTTACAAACGAGGAATGTTGGACGGTGTTACAAACACTATGTGTCCCTTTGTCAGGATTTTCAGTTTTGTAATACTTGTGCCCACCTATTTTACAATTGAGAAAATGTTTAAGCTCAGATAACTACCAATCTTTATAAAATCTAACAGACTACATAGTGTCTGAAATACTATTTATATAATATAGACATTACTGAAATAGCAAGTGCCTATAACATTTTCGACCTAGAATCAACATGCTGTCCCTTTTTGTGTAACTTATTCCTTTTTTTGCAAACACATTTATCTTTTAGAATTTTTTTAATATTTATTCATAAATAGGCACAAAATAATTTAAAAAGCCAAACTGCATTGGATAAATTTACAAGCCTTTGCCTTCTTTAATTCATGCCACCCACGCAACATTAAGTTTTACTATATATTACAGCTTTCTTTTACAGCAGAAAACTTTGTCTTTAAAAGGGCGATACTTTGTGGGTCACCTTAATACTTTTGTATGTGTATTCAATGTCTTAGCTGCAGCACCCGACGTGACTAGACATTTTTCATCTTACAATAGGAGTCCTTCTGAGCAATAAATTCTTTTTTAAAGCCGATAATAAAAAGTTTATACCACTGTATTGTGTGTAGTCCATATTCTAAATCCAGGATGCCCCAGAGCCAAAATGCCCTTTTCACGTTCTGCCTGCAGGTTAGGAAATAGCAACAGTTTTGTTTTGGGTGGGGGGAGATGTGGAAGTAGGAGATTTTGGGATGGGTTAGGAAGTTGGGAAGAGGAGGGAAATGGAGCAGAGGCACCCAGAGGTGCTTTTGTGCACGGTGGGAATTCCCACCCTCAGACAGTTCACGTTCCTTTCAAGTTCATTTGAAATAAGCTGGATAACGTCTTAAAAAGGTAATGTGTCCAGGAAAAGTTTGTCGATTATTGCTGGAGGTGGTACCAAGTCTTCCAGTTTCAGGTAGAAAATGCGCTGTAGTCCCTGGGTACACAGGGTGCGAAGTTCTGGGAGCTTCCCCAATAGTTTGGACAAATAGTTGGGGCGGTTCAAACCCCCATTATTGAAAGTCACGTGGTCTTTGAGACAATTTACAATCTTGCTCTGCAGTTCTTCCACTCTCTTGGGTTCCTTGAGTCCGTGTCTCTCTGGAGGGTAGATGGGGAGAGGAAATGGAGAAAGAAAGAAGGAAAGAAGGAAAGAAAGACAGAAGGAAAGAAGGAAAGGAAGGAAGGAAGGAAGGAAGGAAGGAAGGAAGGAAGGAAGGAAGAAAGAAAGAAAGAAAGAAAGAAAGAAAGAAAGAAAGAAAGAAAGAAAGAAAGAAAGAAAGAAAGAAAGAAAGAAAGAAAGAAAGAAGAAAGAAAGAAAGAAAGAAAGAAAGAAAGAAAGAAAGAAAGAAAAGAAAGAAAGAAAGAGAAAGAAAGAAAGAAAGAAAGAAAGAAAGAAAGAAAGAAAGAAAAGAAAGAAAGAAAGAAAGAAAGAAAAAAGGAAGAAAGGAAGAAGAAAGAAAGAAAGAAAGAAAGAAAGAAAGAAAGAAAGAAAGAAAGAAAGAAAGAAAGAAAGAAAGAAAGAAAGAAAGAAAGAAAGAAAGAAAGAAAGAAAGAAAGAAAGGAAGGAAGGAAGGAAGGAAGGAAGGAAGGAAGGAAGAAAGAAAAGAAAGAAAGAAAGAAAGAAAGAAAGAAAGAAAGAAAGAAAGAAAGAAAGAAAGAAAGAAAGAAAGAAAGAAAGAGAAAAAGAAAAAATGAAGTTAGCAATTTGACAAGATAAAACCCCGGTAAAAGGGAAAAACCAGTAAAGGCACCCAAAGCAGGACTGATGATGGGAAAGTGCTAAGAGGACTGACCTGTAACCATCGCCAGGGCAGCAATGCACGAGAAGGCAGAAATGTCAATGTTCATATTCTGCAAGTTGGAGGAGAATTCAACAATGGAATCAATCCATTCCCCAAAGCCACGAACGCATTGCAACCTGTGCAAGACCACCCCATTGCAAAAGATGAGTTTACCCTCCACTGGGTTGGACCTGCAATTAATACCAAAGAGAGAGAAAAGGAAAAAAAAAAAAAAAAAAAGAAAGAAAGAAAGAAAAGAAAAGAAAAGAAAAGCTAAACAACTAATTACTTGAAGAGCAATAAATGGGGGATTAAAAAGGCACCTAATTATAGAGGAGTTAATAAAATGTAGATCAGTGGACCTTGAAAGGGTTTGATTTCATAACAATCAAGAACGCCCCCTACCCCATCTCCATCCCATTCTTCTTCTTTTTTTAATCTTTAATTCTTTCTTCATTTGCTTCTCCCTGGTTCTTTTCTACAATAAATTCCCATTCCTATCCTTTTGCTTTCTTCTTTCATCATTCTTCCCTATTTTTTCTTTCCCTGTTTTCTTCTCTTTTCTTTCTACCTTCTTTTCTTCATCCCTTTTCTGTCTTGCCTTTCTTCCCTTCCTTCCTCATTACCTGTATGCTAATCGCAGGACAAACAGTTCCAAGAAAGCAGATTCGAAAAGTAGATCTTGGTCTGGTTTAGGAAGATCAGTGAAGCCTGGGATCTTTTCTGCCCATCCTCTGATGATCTCCATGGAGCCGGTCAAGAGATCATAGAACTGCTGAATATGCTGAGTGTCATCTCCACTCATCTGATAGTCAGGGTTAGCCTGGAACTGGAATTTCATTTTAAAAAGCACTTAATGAGGTTCTCTAAAATATATAACCCGTGAAATTGCTAACCCCGTTTCTAGTAGGGGAGCCAGGTTTTTATAACAATTAAACCTCTCTCTGACCAGTAAGGAAATTAGATGTTCCAGGGCAATTAATTCAATTAGGGATGGTGCTATGAGGTCGCTGCTTTAAATATGTAAATTGCCATTTCTATACAGACTAAATACAGTGCCATCCAGCATGTTGACTCTTATCTCCACAAAACAATTGACACGTTGGTATTCATGCCAATCCGGGAGTTAGTCTTAAGAACAGTCACCATTTGCAGATTTTTTAATAATTAAAAGAAAAATTCAGAAGCCTATATGTTTCACCATATACTTCTGCCAATTACAATATGTATATGTCTCACAGCAGGAATAAAATAGATGATTCTGGCTACTTATACCTACTCCACCCCCCTTTACTCCTCTTTTCCTTTCCCTCCTCCCTCCAACCCCGTGCTCTTCATGATCCTTTTAGTATTTCACAACCGATGTTGGGATTATTTTTTATGGTCATCCACATCGCATTTGGAATGGTAATGGAAGCAGACCCAAATTTAACATAACTTAGCTAAAAAAAATATTAGGCAAAGTGTATTAGGGATGGGAGGGAAGATAATATTTTACACAATTGAGGCTTTTTACAAACTTTTGGAAAAAGAATGTTTCAGTCCAGTACTGCAAATTAGAGCAAGATTGTGTGTGTGTGTGTGTGTGTGTGTGTGTGTGTGTGTGTGTGTGTGTGTGTGTGTGTGTGTGTATTGGAAAGCATCCTTCTTTACTAGGAGAAGGATGTGAAAAGATTCGGTCAGAATTATTTCTTCTTTGTGAATCCTTATCTCTATCTTGCTGTCTTCCTTGGTTTCTGATGTAGTCTTTGACTTAGCCTGTACATATATTTCTGCTTTTCCAACTTCTTTCCTATATATATTTGCAGCTGTTTTTCTTCTCTGTGGGGATGGGGTGTGTGTGAACAGCCCTACCAGTCTTTATATTAATATTATCTCCAGCTTACCCTGGAATAGTCCAGGCTGGTCATAGCCGGGTTGGAGTCGACATGGGCTCTCACCAGGGCACTGATCAGACTCACCGGGGGAGAGGGGGGAGAGGGCTCCTGGGGACTCTTCGGTTTCGACGGTAAACGACCTCTCCGACCTTTTAAACTGTCTGTACGAACCACTGAAAAGGAAAAGGACCTTCAAATTCTCTAACTTCCCTCCCACCACTGCTCAGTCCCCACACAGCATCGCCCCATCACCTCCACCTCTACCCATCCCCAAGAGAGGCAAATTCAAGAGGGGAATCGGGCATCAAGCTTAGGCACCCAGAACTTCTAAAGCATTTACAAGGGGAAAACATAAAAATATTGGTTCATTTTATTTTTTCCTTCAAAAAGGGTCATAATGGTTATATCAAGGGAAATTCTGACGGTTCCCTGAGAAAGATCAGCAGTCTGGTTAGGTTACAAAGCCCTTTTGGGGTTATAAGGCTTGTGGGGAGGTGGAAGTTAAGTGGAAGGGAAGGGACTTGGGAAAGAGAATGAGAAAAATAGAGGTAGAAGGAGATGGCCCTTCAGAGAGGAGAGGCAGGAAAACACATTCTGAGTCCTACCTTCTTTAACCATCCCAACAGCAAGGCACTTTTGAAATCGGCAATACTGACAGCGATTTCGGCGCCGCTTATCAACCGGGCAGTTTTTGTTAGCTAAACAAACGTATTTCGCATTTTTCTGGACCGTGCGCTGCAAATAGAGGAGAAAGAGAGAGAGAGAGAGAGAGAGAGAGAGAGAGAGAGAGAGAGAGAGAGAGAGAGAGAGAGAGAGAGAGAGAGATTGAGATTATAGACCAAGAACTAATTTCATTTTTTAAAAATCCAGCAGCTCAAAGAATCAGAAAAGCATCTCTGAACTCTGAACTGTTGGGACATTCTCCCTCCCCCTTTCCCCCCTTTCTTTTCTTTTCTTTCTTTCCTTTTTTTTTTTTTTCCCAGGGCATTTAACAGAAGAAAATTGATAGCGTTAACATTTGAGCTAACCTTGCAGCTCCTTGCTGTGTTTTATATGCCAAGAGAAGGAGAAGGAGACGCTCAGTAAATACAAATCCGTGGGCATTCATATTATTTACATTCCTTAGAGACCTTCTCTATTTAAAATGATAAGATTATTCAATCAGGATGGTGAAATAAAGAGATCACTTAATTTTACCACAGGGAATTCTGTTCCACTTGGTTAGCTTAGACACGGTTCTCTGTCCTAACCAATTTCAATCTGAAGGGGGAAGGCAGCCCCTAGCACATGCAAATGTCCCTCTTGCAACTTCTTTCTGCCCAAGGAACTGTAAGTCACTTCAGGATCAGGGCCTGGTTTTGCTAGCAACCTTAGCTCTCTTTCCTTGAGTAATGCCCCTGCTAGTTCAGCTTCTGAAAAGCAACTCTTCATCACCCCACCCCGAACCCCAGCACCCCAAGGAAATTCTTGTGGTGTTCGGGGGGCAGTTTCCTATCTAGGGAAGCCGTTGGAGGAGAGGAGGCTGATTTTCCGATCTTCCTTCACACAGCAAAGCTAAAAGACAAGTTTTAACCAAACTCTTTGGGGAGCCTATCCATCCCAACTCACCTTAAAAAAACCTTTGCAACCCTCGCAAGTGCGCACGCCGTAGTGCTGGCAGGCTGCATTGTCCCCACACACAGCGCACAGTCCTTCGTTGGACGGTGATCCCCGGGAAGGAGGAGAGGGCACCTGTGTGTCTAGCAGCTGCGAGGCATGGCCGATCTGCAACCCCGGGAAACCCATGGCCGCTTGCTTGCGGATGGGATTGGGCACAGCGAAGGTCTGCCCGTCCACCACGTGGTGGGTCCCCGCCGGCTCGGGGTTCATGGGCACGTGGAGAGGCCCGTCAAAGCGCATCTGGCAGCTGGACACTGGGGTGCCAGGGGGAGATTGCTTAAAGGAGAAGAGAGAAAGGCGAGACACCGGCGTTTTCCTCTGCTCGATCATATGGGTGGTGGCCACGTAGTTCTGGTGAAAGTTATGAAGGGAGCCTGGGTCATCCCACATGGGGCTGTGCTGCACCTGGAAGCCCGGAGTAGAGGGAGTCGGAGGCGAAGAGGGCTTGTAATAAACGGAGCCTGAATGCGGCATCATCTCCTCGGACTGTGGGGGCAGGTGGTTGTGTTGCTGGTAGCTGTGCATCTGAATGTCTTCCACTTTAATAGAGGACTGCTGTCCGGAGAGGGGCATTTGATACAAGCAAGGTGGCTTGACGTCGTAGCCTGTGCTGTAGTTGTCCATAAAGGTACTGAAGCTGGGGAGAGAAGTGGTGGCAGTGATTTCAGTGTTGGTGAGGTCCATGCTAAACTTGACAAACTCTGGAGTTAAGAAATCGGAGCTGTATTCTCCCGAAGAGTGGTAACTGTAGCTCTGGGAAGCTGGGCTGGCTCCTTGAGGCGATGACCCATACTGAGCCTGAACACAGGGCATGGCTGGAAATGAAACAGGGTGATATACACTCAGCCTGGTCAAGTGAACACTTTCTCTCCTGCTTTTGTACCTTTTGCACACCTGGATCAACCACAGGGAGGTTCCGTATTAAATAAGCTGTACTCAGCACTGAAATTTAGGAGAGGAAAACAAGAATAAAAGGGGAAAAGACAATCGATGTTGTAGGCGCTGACCTTCAAAAAAGAGAAGGGAAGAAGAATATCTAAAAGAAGAAATACAGACAGGTAGGATGGAAAGGATCAAGAAACGCCCTTATTTCCATTGTGTCTCCTTTTCAATTCCATCCATCCACCCAATAACCACTTATTTAATATGTGTTCAGGTTGCTTGTTCTGGAGCAACCTGAGGAAATTGGGATCTGCCAGGTGACAAGTTATTCTGAAAGCAACATTTGGGTAATAGCACTGGCTTGCTGACTGCAATGACTGCTTTTTGGGGATTGAGGGATCTTGAAATGTTAGAAAGAAAAGAATGTGAAAATTGAAAATCAATCAAATTCACTAACCTTCAGCGGAGTTACAGGCGTTTTGGAGGAAATTAAAGGTGGACAGTGTCGTAATTCAGTGGAGGACAAAGTTTCCAAGATATTAAAAAATAAGTGAGTAGTCCAGTATGTCCAGCCTGCTCCCTGAAATACAGATGTGATATGTTCAGGTTACTGTGGAGGGATTTATTGGACACAAGCAACTACACCAATCTGTATACATAGTATGTCCTTTAGATAAATAAAACATACCACATATAAATGTGAAAGAGATATAATTAAAATCAAAGAAAAATTTTCCTCTATAACAATCTGGCATATTGTTACACCAAGGTTGTGTGGGGGGGTGTTTCCTTTTATAAAGAAGAAAAAACTTATGGAAAATTATCATTTAACACTTATAATGTCATGAATTGACACCATCACCATCACCCCTTGTTCTAGATAAAGAGAATGGGCTGTCTCTATCACAATTTTATTTAAACACTGTATAAAAGGAAATCAGAGTTTTGTAAAAAGCCACCTTGCAACCCTCAAGTGAGATGTTTTCAATAGGCAAGTTTAAATGTAATAATAAGTTAACCAAAGGAAAAAAATATAAATATATAAAAAACTATTCTAACCTCCTAGTCTCCACCTCATCTTCAAAGTTACAAAGTATGCTACAGGCCTACATTGTGGGAATGCAATTGGAAAGGGGCTAACCCCTCTATATTGAAAAATGACTAATGTTCTATTTTGAAGATACAGGATACTTCCTTTTCACATTTCTAAGAAACTTCTTGTGCCTATTTTGACATGTACATTTAAGTGAGGAAAACCTATTTTTACAGAAAGAATGCAGGCAAAGAGCAAAACAGTAAAGACAGTCGATTCATTTGGATTTACTTAAACATATGGCAAGATGACCCTATACTTCTACCAGCTTGAGTTACTTCCCTCTTTAATAAAACAAGACATAACAGTCCTGGTAACTTTCAGATCTTCCCATTTTTAGGGCATCTGAGAATACAAGTATGTCATTGGAAAGAAGAAGAAAAAAAAAAAAAAAAGCTAGATGTACATTCCTGTTCACTTCTAGCTATCTTGCTTCTGACTTCATATTTTGCAACCAGAAGGCCAAGAGCATAAATTGGGGGGGGGGGGGGGGAATTACTTCCTCCAAAGCCAGGTTTGTAAATTCACTCAGAATTTGTAATCTATCTCTTCTTCCATTATTCTCTTCCACTCCCTTTTATCCTTCTATTTTCCCTCCCCTATCTCTCACTCATGTATCACATATGTTAGAACACAGAAATTTAGGGAAATTAAATGAGGATACTGTAACAACAGCACCCATACTGAAACAGCAGTCTTCTAAGCACCAGCACGTTTGCTAACCATGGTGATACAGTTCCCAAGCAACACATAAACTGAAGTTTTCCTCCTGTCACTTTTCCTTAAGCGTTCAAACCTTACTATACATATTACACAACCTTTGGGTCCAAACGATCAATTCACATCTGCTCTAAGGAAAAATGATTTGGACGAAGACTGAGCAGAAATTTCAAAGTCGAAATTGGGAAGACAGCAGCTCCTAGAAGTAAAAAGTATTCCTTCCGCATTTCCCAATTAGCAGACTAAGAAGCCGCTAGCGAGAATGTACTGTCCCTAGTACCAATCATGTAGTTAGGAGAAACGCCTTCTGGAGCAATTCAAAAACTTCCCTTTCATCACCCTTCCGGACCCCCTTTCCCTTCTTCACTCCTTTTTCCAGAACACGCATTTTACAGATCTCATGCTGTAGGAGGAGGGGGGAGAGAGAGGGAGAGAGGGAGAGAGAGGGAGAGAGGGAGAGAGGAAAAGAGAGAGAGAGAGAGAGAGAGAGAGAGAGAGAGAGAGAGAGAGAGAGAGAGAGAGAGAGAGAGAGAGAGAGAGAGAGAGAGAGAGAGAGAGACTTACTTAATGCTTCTCCACGTCTCTTTTCATTCATTCAACTGTCTTGAAGTGCAGTTTCCTTTGGGAGGTGGGGTGGCGGGGGGGGGGGGGGAATAGGGGAGGGGGTGGGTTAGATCGGTGAAGGGGGGGAAAAAAAACAAACCACGATCGGTCCAGAGAAGTTGCTAGTTACAAGCGCTGCTGGGGAAGTGCAGTACTCTTGTAGCAGAGTGAGAGCAGCCGGACAGACTGGCCCTTCCCTCCAATGTGCCTTTGTTTATGTGGGCTCCGTATTCCTCAGCCAACATGCACCTAGTCTCCAAGCGTCAGCACACGTCAGTGCAGGCCGCCCAATCCCAGCTCCTTTGGGCTGTTTCTCCCCATACAGTTGGCCAGCTCTCGCTTTGGTAAATTTCCGACCTGACGTCACAAGCAGGGCAGATTTTAAGGTGGGAACCGTTCTGGGTTCACCTTGTTAGCCTAGTTGGGCTTTTTTTTTTTTTTTCCTTTCCATTTCTTCCTTTTTTTTCTTTTTCTTTCCGAAATAGGTGAAACCTACCTACCCTTTCTCCTAAAATCAGTAAAGCTCACTTCGCCCCGCCTTTTCCAAAACTCTCCAATTTTGGCAGTCCAGATGTGTAAGAGTACCAAGAAAAGAGAAGATGGGATGGGGTGAGGGTGAAGTTAAGAAAGGGAGTGAAAGGATGGCTGAGAGGAGTTGTAACCCGTACCTGTAGGAGCACATTATTTATTGGGTGATATCTACTTTCATTGTTCTAACGTGTCCCCCCCCCCCCTTTGTGTCCCCCTCCGCACACTCCACACTTCTACTCTCATCCCCAGGCTCTTAACTGTGCACAGAAGCCTATTACACTAGGCTGCTAAGTCGGGGTTTCCCTTTCTCGGTGTTTTCCTTTCCCCTCCCATATTTTTCACTTGGGAGAATAAAAAAGTCGTTTATTTTGTGTGATGCCCTCTTTCCTCATGCCCACGTGCAGGGGAGAGGACGTAGTGACTCTGGTATGGAAAGGGGGTTGGGACGAGGGAAACAGGATGGGGAATGGACCAAATCTGCTTTTATAAAACATAATCTATTTGAGAAATATAGCTCACCCTCTTCTGACAATGTAGGAGAGTTTCACTCAACAGGTGTGCTTTCCCCAAAGAAAGGTGATTTCCACCTCAGGTAAATTCTTTTCAACTTCAGAACTGTATTCTCCCCGAGTATTTTTTTAAAACTATATTTCTCGACAACATAGAACCTCAACACTGTATTACTCCTTAACTGGGTAGTATGGAAAATGACACCCCTTTCTCAAAAAAGAAAAGAAAAGAAAAGAAATGGAGTAAGAAAAGAAAAAAGGAGTGACGCTATTTTCCTTAGAAAATCTTGGTGTAATCGACATGAATTCAGAAAATATTCAAGCCTCTGTGTGTCAGGTTCGGTGGGCTACCAGAAAGCTGTCACCGTCTGAGCTCTGCTTTGCATGCTAATCAGTGACTGAGGCTAAGGACAGAGACAGCACCTTGCATTAGGGAGGGAGCAAAGCACACAGAATGCTTTCTAGTAAAGGAAATGCTGGTGTTTCCAAGAGAAGAAACGCACAGCGGTTCGAGTCCCAAAGACCAAAGAGGCTTACATGTTGAAGTCCATTTGTCCCAGAATGGAAAGGGACACCCTAGCCTAAGCCATTTAGCACGGGATCTGAATCCGTTAGGACTAAAATTTTGGAGTATCTATAATCTCTGTTCACTCTTCCTCCTGAACTACGGCCTTTAGCTCCCATTCTTTTCTCAAGCAGCAAGATTTCGGGCTTCCTAGTGACCCGTTTGTACCTTCCACATTTCTATGTGTTACTGATATTTTCGTTATTTAAAAAATCACAGTCAAAATTAACCCAGTGTCGCGGTCCCTCAGCCCTAAACTGCACCTCAGCCTTCAGCTTTTCACCTTCCCCTCCCCGCCTTCTCCAGGGCCGTGAGCTTCCAGTCCCAAGCACCGTGTGCTGCCTGGGAAAGCCGCTGGCGCTGCTACTCTGACACTCAGGGGGAACCTATGTGACCACCTTAAGCTTTCCCAGATGCGGCGGCGGCGGCTGCTGCCGCTGCCACCGCTGCACCTCGGTGCCCTAGCTGGCGCGAGAAAAAATAAGGCGGGGAGGAATGAGGGAGACCAAGGGAAAGCAGAAGCCGCTGTAGTGAGGGGGAGGGGGAAAGGGGTAGAACAGGGAAGAATAGCTCATTAGCATGAGCTCAGCAGCGTCAGCCACCCCGTGGGCTGAAGAGATTCAAAGCTAACGAAAGGGAAAAAGTGAGAGTTTGGAAGGGAGGGAGAGCGGGAGGGGGGAAGGGGTGGCCATGACGCAGGGGCGCAGTCATTGACGCACCGAGCCGGGTGCGGCCAAAAATAGCAGCCGCTGCACAGCCTGCGGCGTGCTCCCCAGCTCCCTTTCCCCTGGTGCAAGGGGGCAGGGCGGGGTGAGGAGGGGAACTCTCATTGATCCCGGCTGTGGGCAGGGTTAGCACCAGCTATTTTAAGGCCGTCGGAAACTCTAGCGCAGCATCGGAGACTTGGTGGCAAATTATTATTTTTTTTTCATCTAGCCCTAGGAAAGCGAGGACTGGGAGTATTTTAAGGTTGCAGACACACACCACTCAGACACGCATATCCAACCGGACAGCTTAGTTTCCTTCCATTTACCATTGCAAAACACACTCCGGGATGACTTAAGAACCTGAGAGATAGATAGCCTCCTCTACTCCGAGTTATCTTCGGTTAGGGAAGTGAATTTCATAGTCTGAAAGTTGCACGAAGTCCCTTATGTCACTGTCCAATCCTGTTTTTGACTTCTTGATGACTGAGCCTTTGGTCGAATTAAGCAAATTTTCACAGTATTCTTTATGATGATGATTTTTAAAAGGAGATAGGAAGCAATTTTCTTCTATTCCTAACTGAGTTGTAGTAGGATTTTCCTGTAGGTCGAGATACTCATTAAGAACACAATCTAGCTGGAGTAAAGTTAACAAAAGTTTATTAAATAAATCCATTACAGGTCAGGTTGGTTGGCCTGACAATACTTGTAGGGACTCTATATTGTTCACACAGGCCAGTAAGAGCTGGAGCTGGAGATGAAAGCCAACAAACTTAAATCTCTTCCCCAGTACAAAAGAGTATTGAACTGATAAAAGTCCAATTAGAACAATCTCTGTAATAAACTGATCCTGTCAGTAGGGGGCCTGATGCCACAAACTTTTTTTTTTAAGCTTTAAAAGCTACAAAAAATTTAAGATTTATACCGGCCCAAATATACATTTGTGCTGCTCAAAAACTGAAATTCATAAACAAGTAGATTATGAGTCCTTCTCTATTTTTATAGAGAAACCAGAGTCTGATACACCTGGAATTGGATTTACAATTCATTTCCTCATCCTGCTCATGTTTAGTTCACTGAGTATTTGGTAAATGCTAACTGGTAATAAACTCATTTTATCACCAAGCAGTTCAGATTGGCATATAGTTTGGAAAAATGAAAGCATGTTTTAAAATCCTATGATTACATGTTTAAATAAATTACAGTTTAGAAGAGGATTCCTGTGGGTGTATTTGCTGGTACATAGAATGCTTTTGTGTGTAGAGGTTTAATTACACATATATAATGGAGTCAAAATGCAGGATTGAACAACCTTTTAGAAAATGTTAAAATGATGCTTTAGGCTAAATGGAACTGAACTTCTGAATTTAAATGACTGCAGCCCTACATGACTGTTGAATACTAACATCACAAAGTATTGTGACTCAATTAAAAATGACAATTTTAAGATTTTGAGTCCAGCATCAGACTTACCTTTAAAATGACATGTGAAAATGAGAAATTCATCAAAACATTTTCAATATCTATCTACTAAGTCAAAAAATTTTGGAATAAGATAAATGAAAATGTATTGTCTAGATACTTGAGCCAACTAGAGACTTCTTTTGAAATTAAGTGAAAAAACATTACAAAATTACCATAACCTTTTCAAGAATACTTTTCAGAAAAATATAGGAAGATGTCTTTCCTGCATTATCCTATATATTCTTGACCACATGTTAAAACAGGACATATGCCATGTAAATAAAAATTATAAAATTTTATTTTTAAAAAGGAAAGAGTTGCTTTAAATTATATATACACTTACAGATAATATATATATATATATATATATACACATATACATTTAGAAAATGAATTTAATGCAGATCTTTATTCTTGAAAGCAAACCTGAATTAAATCCTAAAAGATTTTCTTTTTCAGTTATGCTAAAGTCATCTTTGGGGATTTCTATAAGATCCCCAAATATAAAGAGGAACTACTACACTAAACACCTTAGCAAAACAGACAGGGTGGGGGAATTGAAAAATGCAACTGTTCTGTCCCATGAATGAATGAAATAAATGTAAAACATGTTCCCCAATTGTCAATTTCAAACATATGTATTCTAAAGTGGATATTGACTAGGTACAAATAGCTACTCCAGAGTAAACTTTATTTTGGAAGCAAAGCAAAATGAACTTTCAAACTTTGAACAGATTTGTGGGGGTGGGGAGGGAGGTATGTCATTTCAAATGAAGACAAGATATTATACAGTTGTATGTTTTGTTCCTTTCCTATACAAATCAGCTGCTTAGATGACTTTTATTTATATTTTTAAAGTCTAACACACCTCCTAGCCCATGTCTACATAAATTTATCTTTTAAAAGAAAGCTTTCTTATTTTGATTTGGAACACACATATATGTAAATTCAGAGAGAATCTGTGCTGAGGAAAGTAATATCCATTTTAAAAAATTATAAAATAGAAATGTAATGAAAAAAAAATCTTTTAATCCCATTTAAAAATGCTGTCTGCTAAAATAAATTATGTCTGTTGAGTCAAACATACATATATACACATAGCAAGTATGGACAAAATAAAATTTAATTGAACAGTTTAACATTTTTAAATTTAGGAAATCTTTTAACCAGAAAAATAGTGACCTTCATTTCTGATTTCTTTATTAATACACAGTAAACAACTGCCTCATTAAAACAGGGCAAGATTTTTGTGTTTTGTTTTGTTTTATTTTCCTAAGCTATATAATACTTTTGGCAAATGAGCTCCTATATGCCAAAAATATTTCAGGATGACCTGGAATTCTGGAAGTTAACTAATGATGTTTACAATTCTGTCTGTACTACACAGCATTCCTACAGAAAGGTGAAATAAATACGTTTTGCAACAGTGTTTGCATGTCTAAATTTGTTTCATTTTTGATCTACTCTAACATGATAAAACAATCGCTTTTTGAGTCTCCTAATTGCCTACTGAGGAGAAAAAAATCTTCAATTTAATATAAAAACATGACAAAGTACTGTTACTAAGAAAAGGGCACATATACAGATATGAATATCTGTGACAAGGATATGTATGTATATATAGATAGATACATATATGTTTCTATATTTAGATAGATAGGTAGATAGATATATACTTCTCTTCATCATGATTCTATGATTAAGCCTACAATTTCCATGCTACAAAAGTAACTTATAGCAAAGACCCTTATAGTGATAAGTAATAAATCTAATTACCATATCCTTTGAATAGATGTAATATAAATTTCATTGCTCACTTAAAAGTTCTAAAGTTAACAGCATAAACTTGAAGTTGAGTAATTAAGTAATCCTTATATAGACACTTATTAAAGTATTTATACATATTATCTTAAATCTACATCTATCATTTTGCCAATTAAAATTAGGACTTTAATTGCAATTAAGTAATTTAATTGCCAATTGAACAGCAAAATTGCTAAGTGACTAATTTTAATGCCTATTTTAATTACCAATCATGACTGGGGAGGGAGCTAATCAAGTTACATCAAGCAGTACCAGAGTAATGATGTGGGAAAAAAAATATAGAACAAACATTCAAGGCTACATGCTTTTAAAAAGAACTCTAAATTAAATAAATGCAAACACAATCTTATAAAGATAGTGAAATACTATATTTCAATTTCTAAATACAGGAACATCAAAAGAAAGTACATGTTTAATTAAACAAGTCACTGTCAATCTTAAGTTAAAATATTTTAAAGCAAGGCAGAATTTTTATGTGATTTTTATATGGTAATCACACCAATAAGATAAACAGAAAATTGCAAATAGCAGAGCAGCTTGCTGCTTGACAGATGAAATATCTATAGATTAACAGTGGTTCTTATTCCTTAAAAAAATAAAATCAGATGCTGTAAAAAAACAATGAGGAACACACTTTTTAGCTATTCACACAATGACAGGATTTCAGGTTCAGAAAACAAAAAAAAAAAAAAAAAAAAGGAAAGATTAGTATAACTATCATTCTACTGCCAATCCCAGGGACATCTTTTCCAACCTCATGAAAATTAAAATACTTTCAAAAGAGGCTTGATATTTATGTGAATAGCATGCCACCTATTAGAGATCATAAGAGAAGCATGAATCAAATTTATGCTCCAGACAATGTGTGTATGTATATAGATAAAACATTATATATGATAAGACATATAGAAAGACAGACATCTACTAAGGTGGAACAAAAGAGGTAAGCAGCTGTGCCTGCAGTGCAATTAAAATAATGAATTACAGGGTGGGAAATCCAAGTTGTGCTAAAATTCTTTCAGATCTTCCTGGGTTCCAGATGAAGCAAACCTTCCAGATCTTTATAAAAAAAAATTTAAAGTTCAATTTTTTTTTTTAAAGCCTGCAAGTCAGCAAAAAAAAAAAGGGGGGGGGGGCAACATACAAATATCCAATATAGCTAATAAAGCTAATAAATTTATTGGCTGTCACAAATCAATGTTCAAAAAGCCCCAATTTCCAAACTGATTTTCAGAAACCAATATGAGAGTAATTGTTCTATAGGAAGGAGGTAGCTATTAGAGATAGAATGTAATTCCCTCCCAGATTAAATGACAGAGAATACTCCCTTCTTTTCCTCTGTTGGGATCAAATAGACAAATATTTTATTTAAAATAGGAATTATGATCATCATTTTTTAAAAATAAAAAGAAACTTGTCACCTAAATGTGATTAGCACTGAGTAGTGGATGTAGTATGTACAGGGGATATTATATGTGTCTATATAATATATAGTCAGTTCATCTGGATAGAAAGCTTTACAACTTCTATCAAAGACCTGAAATTATTCATGAAATTTATGCAATGTTGTATGTAACTAGAGAAAAAGCAAACAGGTTTGCAGCTGGGTTTGGGTTGTTATTTACTGATAGACCTGAATTTTGAAGTGAAGCACACAGCAGGAAGGAATCCTCTGCCTACATTTTGAATGGAATAGTACATTAATAAACACTAGGCTTAACAAAGGATTTCAATATATTTTTATGACAATAACAGCTTTAGAAGTTATATGTAACTGATTAAAGCAAAATAATTTTAACATTTGCCACTGGCCTAAAAATCAGAGAAATGGATTATTGACATATCATTGAAAAAAAGATTATTTTGTTATGCTCATTACTCAAATAAGTTAAAACAAAAATTACTGCCATCATCTTGAAAGCAAATTTTAGACCTTTAATTTCTCTTTTTTAAAAGTTGCACTGATTGTGATTTATTTCACTTTTTATTCATTTTAATTTTGCTTTCACAAGCTTCACAAGGCCTTTATATTCTAAATTTGAAAATTAATTGGAGTATAATATATTAAATTATTGGGCTATATGAAAACAGATAAAAACAACTTTAAAACTTTCCATGTTAAATATTAACTTTTCTGAAACAATCCATATGCATTTATTTTTAGAATTGTCACTTTTGGTACCATGTTTTAGAATACAAAATTTTACTTACAATTCGTCAAGTTTAAATGTTTATATAAGACAAAATTTATGAAAAAAAATTAAATTTCGGGTTTTTAACCAATGAACTCTTTTCTACCACAAACAAAAAAATACTGATACATGAAAAAGTATAAATTTTGTGTAGCTTTTTTACTATTAAACCCCTATTTTCTTCAGTTAAGGTCTGTCCTCACTGTTAAAGGAAAAGTGAGGGACAATCCTTTTAAATTATATCTTTTGAACTTAGTGGCGAATTCAACTATTATACTAGGTCTTCTGAATATTTACAAAAAATTCCAATGAGCAATTACAGAATCATTCCATTAGGGTCTGGAGAAGTGATCTCAATAAGCTGTCACTGATCCTGAAGAAAAACAAACCACCTGCATATGACATGGTTTGAAGTTACAGATATTTCACGAGGGCATATGTTTTTTAAATAGGTGTACAATCGGAATATACATATTTCAGTAGTGAATACTTTTAAGAATTTTAATTTATGCAAACATTGAAATTTTATCATGCATAATGAAGTTGTTTAAAAAAAAAAAAAAGCCAAACCACAATAAAAACAATACATAATTAGGGGATAATTTTAAAGTACCAAGAACATTTTTATTAGTGTAGTTTTATCTGAGTTCAAAAGTTATGTTGTTTCTAAGGACTCAAGGTCATTTCTTTCCCTCTGATTATGTTAAAAATCTTTCTCTGTACAATTATATCAGAGTTACTGGAAATCTAAGTTCCTGTTTATCAGTATACCTTTGTCCAGTATTTGGTGATTTCAGTGGAAGTTTCTGAGTTAACAGTTTTAGTGAAGTTTGCATCATCCCTCTGGGATTGTGAATGTGGTGCTGGAAGAGGAGTGCCCAGGACATATTTCACAGTCAGAATGATCTGACAGCTGTCAAGATCTTCAGATATAAATAGATGTTTCAATATTGTCAGTCAATTTACAGACAAAAACTAAGATCCTATAGTCCTGTTGTATTAGGTCAAGGGATATAAATCGTACCAAGCAATTCATCTTGCCACTAAGAGAATCATTACATTTCTCATAGAATATATTTGATTGATACTCTTGGAGGTGAAAGGCTAAAGGGACCATATGGCAACATGTTGCATTCCGTATGTTATCTGCCCATCCGTGCTTAAGCTGCCATTAGCAACATCTGCACCCAACGGAAATCCAGCTGTGCAGAAGACTACTGATGGAATTGTACCGGGGGTGGGAGGGAGAGAAGAGAGAGAACCCTGCATAACGCCATTAACTCTAGACATGTAGTCTGCCTACCAGGACGGATGGAAGCTTTCACAATTAGAGAAGACGAGACAAACGCTTTATTAAAGTTTAATTTTAAACTCCCAATTAGCGAAACTGCTTTACAAATCGATTGCAATTTCCTAGAAGGCACAGCAAGTCCCCTGCCTGCCTGCCATGTGTGCAGGCACCAAAAAAGCTCCCCCTCCTGCCGGCTCAACAGGATTGTTCAGAGCCGGTCTCCCATCCGGAGAGTCCCTAAAGTCCTTGCAAGCCCCTCCTCCTGCAGGGGGGCTCAGACAACCTTAACAAGGGAAGAAAATCGGTTGCATCCTCCACTTGCCGGTGGGGAGGGAGGGCGCTAAATTAGAGGAAGGGGAGGAGTGGTCCGGGAAGGGAGGGAGAAGAGGGAGGGCGGCAGCAGCAGCAGGAGAATCTGAATTAATCTTTTACTCTCGGGAGAAGATTCGATTCAGTCGGGGAAGAGAAGTTTCTTTCTCTCTGCACACTAGTGGCGGATGGCGGATTCAAACGGGGGTGGAGGGGGAGGAGAAACCAGGATAAAAGGGTAGGAAACAGGGGCAGCCCTCACCATCTACCCAGTTACTCTTCCCCACTCCTCCCTCCACTCTCCCTCCTCCCCCAAAATACATTACCTGCCAGGGCCTCCCACCCGCCCCGAAGCTTGGTCGTCTCCACCTCCTCCTCCTCCGCCGCCGCCGCCGCCGCCGCGCTCCCTCTCGCAGCCGCATCCCCAGATGTGCGCCAGATGTGCGGGTCACGCTCCCTGGTTCGCACAAAGAGGTCGCCCCCATCCGGAAAAGGAAGTAGGCCGGGATTCCCCTTCTCTTCGCTGTAAGGGGAGTGAGCGGAGGAAGGAGTGGGGAAAGTGAGGGGAAAGTGGCGGTTATTACGGAAGGGATGAAATGGGATAGGGGTCTAGAAGAGAAGAAGGGCTTATTTTGAAAATAAAGGCAAGAAAAGGCCAAGGCCGGGGTCGGAATGGGCGGGAGGCGTGCGGCCGCTCGCTTCTCGCCCGTTACTTTTGGAAGAGGGGAGGAGGTGGGAGGGGTGAGGGGGGCGCCTGCTCCTCCTACTTTCCCTCCCCGGGTCTCCGCGGGCGGCGGCGGCGGCGGCTGCACCACAGACAGAGAAGTCCCATTGTAGTTGTTGTCGTCGTCGTCGTCGTCGTCGTCGTCGCCGCCGCCCAGCGCGCAGCCCTGCAGCAACTCCGGCCTCGCCAGCCAAGAGCGTCAGCGCCCGTCAGCGGCGCGAGGCTCCGTGACGTGCGCGCCGCGGCGGCGGCGGCGGCGGCGGCGGCGGCGGAGGCGGCTATAAATAGCCAGGTCCCTGAGCGCGCCGAGTTTTTTTTTCCATTGACGCCGTGGGAGTAGAAGAAGTGGTGGAGGGGGGCGGGGAAGGTGAAAGGAAACAATAAACTTGCTACCTCGCTCCGCTCCCTCCTTTCCTCCCCTCTGCCCCAGGGCTTCCCCTCCTCTACTCCCACCCCTAAGAAAGGAACTAACCACCCCGACTTCATTCCTTTCTGGGGCCAAGCAAACACTCGTAGCTCCGCCCTCCGGGCTGCTTAAGGAGTCTGACCGGAAGGGGCCTAAAGGAGGGAGCGAGCTAGGCTGGAGAACCTTTCGTGTGTTCCCTTCGCAAACAGTTTATTTTTGCAAGGTTTCGGATGTTTCTGTCAAACTCACACCAGATTTTTTTAGAGGAGTGTTTATTAAGTTCCAGTTTAAAATATGCACACACTAAAATCCTGGACTTTTTTTTTTTTTTCCATTTAGCATATTTTAAAGTTTTTGAAGGATCTCTCAGAAGTACCATAGATAAACATTTTCACAAATTACACACACACACACACACACACATTTGTTGTTGTTGTTGTTGATGAGACAATTGGGCTTAAGTGACTTGCCCAGGGTCACACAGCCAGGAAGTGTTGTGTCCCAGGCCAAATTTGAGCTCAGGTCCTCCTGACTTCAAAGCTAGTGATCTATCCACTCCATCAACTAGCTGTCCCAATAATATATTTTTAAAGGATGCAAATTATTATAATTAACAATGTTTTAAAGCTATTTTCCCTTTTGTTTTCATTGCTTCCTATCTTAAGTTTTGGAGATAAGAGTCTTAATTGGCTAAATTATTCCAAGTCTTTTTTTCCCCCCTGAGGCTGGGGTTAAGTGATTTGCCCAGGGTCACACAGCTAGGAAGTGTTAAGTGTCTGAGGCCTGATTTGAACTCGGGTCCTCCTGAATTCAAGGCTGGTGCTCTACGCATTGCACCACCTAGCTGCCACTTAGCTGCCCCCTATTCCAAGTCATTTTTATTAGAGTCTTCTGATTATCAATATCTTGAAGTGATAATAACCTTTGCCTAATTCTGACACTATCTCCAGAAATATATAGATGTAATACAGAAAGAAATTTGGGGCCCAAAAGTTTTTGCCTTAGACAGTCACAAAAGCTAATGAATGTACTTTTTTTTTCAAGTTCATCACAGACTCTTCCCTAAATCCTAAGCATTTTTTAATTTCAATTCAATATTCAGTTCAACAAACACTTATTAGACACCTACTAATAACATTCAAATAGATTCTTTTTCTGGAGATCATATTGTTACATGAAACTATTATATTTTTGCTTGTTTTCTTCTCTTTTTTTCTGGTAGCATTCCAAGTCATAGACTTGTTGAGTATCAAGGGATTGAATTTCCAAGAAAAATGTCTTACTGATGCATTGTTGGTGGAGTTGTGAATGGATCCAGCCATTCTGGAAAGCGATTTAGAACTCTACCCTTTGGGTGCATACCCTTTGATCCAGAAGTATTATTACAGGGCTTAGATCCCAAAAAGATACTAAAAAAGAGAAAAGGTCTTGTATATGGAAAAATGTTTGTGGCAGCCCTTTTTGTAGTGGCTAGAAACTGGAGATTGAATGGATGTCCATCAATTGGAGAATGGTTGGATAAATTATGGTATATGAAGGTTATGGAATATTATTGTTCTATAAGAAATGACCAACAGGATGAATACAGAGAGATTTGGAGAGACTTACATCAACTGATGCTGAGTGAAACGAGCAGAACCAGGAGATCATTATACATTTCAACAACAATACTATATGATGATCAATTCTGATGGATGTAGCTCTCTTCATCAATGAGAGGATCCAAATCAGTTCCAAATGATCAGTGATGAACAGAACCTGCTACACCCAATAAGCAGAACACTGGGAAATGGGTGTGGACCACAACATAGCATTTGCATTCTTTCTGTTGTTGTTTGCTTACATTTTTGTTTTTCTTCCAGGTTATTTTTACTTTATTTCTAAAGGTTTTTTTTTTTTTTTTTTTTTGCAACAAGATAACTGTATAAATATGTATACATATATTGTATTTAACATATACTTTAACATGTTTAACATGTATGGGACTGCCTGCCATCATCTAGGGGAGGAGATTGGAGGGAAGGAGGGGAAAAGTTGGAACAGAAGTGTTTGCAAGGCTCATGCATATGTTTTATTAATAAAAAGCTATAATAATAATAAAAATTTTAAGTAAAAAAATGTCTTTTTCATTGCATAACTGCCAAATCTAGCTGGCATTTACTCAGTCCTCATTTTTATTTCTCTGCAGCCTCAATGGTTGGCACTGAGTAAGCCCTTAATAAATGCTCATTGAGTGTTTTGGGACTCTTATGTACCATCTTTCTTCTCTCTAACTTATCTACATTGCTAGTTCTGATGAGAAAGAGAGAGGGAAGAAGGAAGGAAAAAAGAGAGAGGGAAGAACCGAGAAAAAAATGGAGTTGTTTGCATATTATCTCCCTCATTAAATCAGGGACTTCTTGAGATAAGGGAATGTTTTTTACCTTTCTTCGTATTCCTAGTACTTAGTAGTAGTAGTATAGTAGACACATAAATGTTTAATCATTTACTGACCACTATGCACAAGGTACTATATTAGCCTTGAGGAATACTAGGGCAAAACAAAACATGTACCAAGATATAAAAATACAAAGTAACTTTAAGATAAAGTTTAGGATACAAAGTAACTTAAAGGAGAAGAAGAGCACAGGAGATGAATTTGGAAGATAAAGATTCTGAGAGGGAAAAGTGAGAAGGAAATATATTCCATCCTTGGGGATCACCTGTATAAAGGCTTTGAAAGGGGAAATGAAATGCCAAGTTTAGGAAAGGACAAATAACCTAGTTTGTATGGAATGATGAATTTGTGAATAGAAAGCTGCAGAGAAGGCAAGAAGGATGGACTAAGTAAAATACATTATAATGATTTGGCAGTTATGCAATGAAGAACTATCTATATGAAAGACAATTATTGTCATGTTAAGAGGACATAAATGCCAGATTAAGATATCCATACGTAATCCTAAAAACTAATTTAGAAAATTGTGAATAATGCTAATTATAAAAGTTATCCTGAAATTAGGAAAAATATTCTGATTTTAAGTTTCCTCTAACAGCTCCTTAGATTGTAGGTGGCACAATGGAAAGAGTCTGAATGACGAGTTCAAATCCCAACTCAGATAATTTATTAGCTATGTAATCTTAGGCAAGTCGCTTAACCTGTTGGCTTCCATTTCTTCAAGTATAAAATGGGAATAACAATAGCATCTACCTCTCAGAGTTGTTTTGTTACTCAAAAGAGATAATTGCAAAGCACTTTGCATAGGCACATAGGAAGCACTCCACAAATGCTTATTCTTATATTTCATAATATATCTTGACTAGACTCACATACATGCCTGATAACTAAAAAAACTGAGGAAACCTTTTTTAAAAAATTACAGGTTTTGCTTTTGCAAATTACAATGTGGAGAAAGATAGTTTCTTCTTCACTTATAATGGAAGGAATAAGCTGATTTCCAAATACTTGGGATTAGAAGCCATTGAAAGCTTTTGGGCAATGAAATATTATGATTAGGAAGTTGTGTAAAGAATATATTGCAGAGTGAATTGGAGACAGCAAAAGCAATTGAGAAGTTATAACTTAGTGAAGAGGTTACTGGTTAGTCCAGTTACAAATATTTTAACCATAGAAAAGACCCAGTGAGTTGAGAGAAGTGGGCGGATGCAAGACCAGAAATATAATCATGACTTAGCAGTTGACCAAATTTGGAAAATGATACAGTGAGAATAGTCAAATATGACTCTGAGGTTGGGAACCTGGATAGCAAGAGGATGGTGGTAGCCTTGAAAGAAAGTCTAAATGAGAGACAAATTCTTAGAGGTAGATAAAGTTTCATTTTGAACATGGAATCATAGGATCATAGATCAAAGATATTATCCAAACCACTCATGCTTATTCACTTTACAAGCTCAAAAAGCTGAAGTGATTTAACCAAGTGCACACTGCTACTAAATGGCAGAATCACGTTTTAAGAATACTGGCAATCCTAAACTATCATTCTTTTTACTACACCATGCTAAATAGCAAAACGAATATACAGACAGAGATGTACTTTAAGCAATTAGAGATGTGGAAATAGCATTCAGGAGAAACTGAGGAGTAGATAATGAAACAGATAATGAAACAAATTCCTAGAAATCCAAAGGGGAGAGTATATAGAGTCTGGTCAAACTCCAAAAGTTGTATGATGGTCAAGTTGGATGAAATAAACAGAGTAAAGTAATTTACTATGGAAATATATAGTAGTTGGAAACTAGGTCCCTAAGAGCTGAAAATTAGTGGAGGAAAGAAAGTGGAGATAGTGAGTGCAAGAAATTTTTTCTAGGAATTGGGCTATAAAAGGAAAAAGATACAAAAGGAATCAGATACTCATTAAGAGCTTACAAAAATCTCATTTCATTCATACAAAAACCCTGCGAGGTAACATATTATTAGAGTTAAGGAAACTGAGGTAAATGGAGGTTAAATGATTTGCATAGGCTCACACATCTATTAAGTGTCTGAGAGTCCCTGAACTCAGATTTTCCTGACTATCGGACCACTATTCCACCTAGCTTTTATAGAAAGAGGAGGAAGGATGGATAATTTCATTTCATTTGAAGTTTATTTTTCTTCTTCTGAATTTATATTGAAGTATTTTCTCCTATCCATCCATTTTCCTGAAGTATTCTTTCATATCTGACATATCTGAAAAAGACCTGCTCCCTTCAAAAAAAAAAACAAAAACAAAAACAAAAAAAAAAACAAAACTTTCATGTATCTCTTTGTCACATTTCTCCTTTTTCAAACTGCTAGTTTCATTCTAACTTATTTTTCATTGTTTCCAAATTAAAACATTTTATTCCTACATCCACTGATTAGTTTAGATAACCAATCCAAGCTTTACTTTAGGAGTAAATTTTTCTTCTTACAAGGAAGAATCTAGTTTCAGATTAATTTAAAAATATACCCTGAAGTAACAGGGTCCTTGAAGTAAATGCAAAGGCACTTATGCTGAAATTGTGAAATAGGAGACTACAAATATATGAAATCTATGATTTTAAATTCCTTTTGTTATTTTAGGGCATCTTACAATTTCGAAATACAGTAAATGTTTTAGAATGTGGACATTTTCCAATACCTCCAGAAGTTTCTGTCTACCTAAGGTTAAATCCTTTGAAAAGACCACACTACAGTTACTGTATTGAAGGAATTATTAGAGAAACTGCTGTGTACTCTTGACTTATTACTCAGTTAATCCTGATCTATATTTAGATAGTGATGCCAGCCCAGTTGAGGCTTCAAAGGAATGAGCACAAATATTTGCCATCTCCTGTACAGTACTTTTTTGGTGATTGAAAATTCATATTGGAAAATATCATTGAAGTTATAGTATAAACAAAGCTCAGTAACCTTCCAATGTATAAACTTGCCAGGAAAAAAGGTCCTACGATTCTCAGAATTCTAAAAGGAAGGTTATTTATGAAAGATACAACCCAGGTGAGGATCTATAGTTTTCTGCATGAAAAAGCTAAGAGAGTGAGATAGAAAAGAATAATTACAGCTCATATTTATATAGCACTTGTTTTCTTCCAACAAGCCGTGAGATCAATGAAACTAGTATTATTATATTTATTTTGCAAACAAGAAAAATGAAGCTTTCAGAAATTAAATGGCATGACCATGGTTATACCTCAATGAGAAATGCCAGAATACCTGGACTTGAAACCATGTCTGTCAGATTCCAAGTTCAATATTCTTTCCACTATACCATTTTTGCTGTTTTTCTGTCATTTTCAGTCGACTCCTCATCACTTCATTTGGAGTTTTCCAGGCAAAGATACTAGAGTGGTTTGCCATTTCTTTTTCCAGCTCATTTTATAGGTGAGAAAACTGAGGCAAACAAGGTTAAGTGATTTGCCCAGGATTACACAGTTGGTAAATGACTAAGGCAATATTTGAATTCAGGAAAAAAGTCCTCTTTGCTCCAAATCCATCACTCAATCCTCTGGACCTGCTCCTGTTTACACCATGCTACCTCTTAACTTTACATCAAGGATTGCTTCAATGCTAATTTAATCCTTCAAGGATTCAATACAGCAAGGATCAATGATTTCAATAGTGCTTGCTTTTACCAAAATATATCACAGCACCTCTTTCTTATGGAATCATAAAATCTCAGCATTAGCAAGAATTGAGAAGGTTATCTAGTCTAACACGTTCAGCAAGAATTCAATTTACAAGAAAATTCTTTAATTTATGAATAGTTATGATCCAAAACCAAAAGTATTCATCACCTAGTAACTAGCAATAAGCAGTTCTGAATTTAGCTAGGCTGCTTTTGAGATAACTGATACACCCTAATCCGTGGACCTGAAAACGTTTCAATTTTAGTAAAACCTTAATGAACTTGTACTCCATGAGAAGAACCTTCAAAAACTCAGAGCTATCTTAAAGAACCTCTGATTTGAAGTTAAAAGGATTTAGAAAATAATTTTATAAAAGTTAAGAGATTTGCCATAATCCATACAAATAATTAGTGGAATAGCTGAGAGTTGAAGCCAGATCCTCTAAGAAGAAATACAATGTTCTTTCCAATGTACCACAAAATGACCAAATGAGTATAAGCTCATAAACCTTACTAATCAGCAAAATATTGAAGAATCCTATTTAAAAGAAGGGATCAATTGCTCAGAGTTTTAGTCTTCAGCTTTTCCTTATTATTTTCTGGTTTACAAGATGATAGAATTGTCCAAGTTTCCTTTAGTTAGTGGTGAATTTCTTGAACAGCAAGCAGTTGAGCAACATTTTTGCAAGTGATTATTAACAAGTTGAGAGCAATGTATATGAAAGATACATTATATATGATAGGAAGATTTTCTGTTGATTTTACAATTTCCTTATGGCAAGTAATGTCTCATGTGACTACTCCAGTAGATAGCTAAGAAGAAATAATGGTACCTGCATTGATTTCTGAAGCTTATTTTTTTTTCTTCTGATCAACATAAAAATTTTATTTATTAATTGCTTCTAAAGTCCAGCTCCTGAAGATACAAGGATTCAAAAAGAGAAGCATCATTTCTCAATGGAGAATTAAGGGAAAAAAAAGAAGACTTTATGAAGGAGATAGCACCTGAGCTGGATCTTGCAGAAAGGAAGGTATTTTCACAGGCTAAGTTGTAAAAGGATGTCCATGCATGGAGAGAGTGGCCAGTGTTGTGACATGGTCAAGTGAGATGAGGATGACACAGAAGAATAGCAAGTAATCCAGTTTGACTGAAGCATAAATGGGAGCCCTATAATAAGGTTAAGAAGATTGGAGAATACTGCTGCTATTTAGTTGAATTTTTAATTCTACCCTCAAATATGTTCTAATTCCATATGATTCTCATCCATGCATGTAATCCACAGATCTTTTCCCTACATTCTGAGCTCTAACCCCGTATCACCAGTTTTCTATTTTAATTCTGGGGGCCATCTCAAACTCAACACGTCCAAAACAAATTATCTTTTCCTCCAACCCTCAGACTATGGGGACTGAATGTGGATCACAACATAATGTTTTCACCTTTTTTTGTTGTTGTTTGCTTACTTTTTTTCCTTTCTCATTTTTTTTTCCTTTTTTGATCTGATTTTTCTTGTGCAGCATGATATATGTGGAAATATGTTTAGAAGAAATGCACATGTTTAATCTATATTGGATTATTTGCTGTCTAAGGGAGGGGGAGGGGAAAAGAGAGGGACAAAATTTGGAACATAAGGTTTGGCAAGGGTGAATGTTGAAAACTATCTTTGCATGCATTTTGAAAATAAAAGGTTATTATTTTTAAAAAGAAATATATAATACATCCCACACCAATAGTTTCAAAACTGAAGAAAAAAACTACTCCTCTTCTAAATTCTCCATTTTCTGTTGAATGCACATCATTGTTCTAGATGCCAAAATTCATAATCTCAGTGTTATCCGCTATTTACTTAGATCCTACACAGAAAAATAAGAGTGGAGAATATGAGTCAAATTGGCAAGTAGGGAGTAAAGATAACAATATTAGCAAGTTCTGGATAATATCTGAGGCAGATTAAAGTAATAACCAGAGTACACAAACTTGTTCTCAGGAGCCCTAGAAAGAACAATTGGAAGGGCCTGGGCCTAGGAGGACAGGCTTCATACTTAGGCAACAGGACAGCCAATCAAGGCTTCTTAGGGGAGGCACTAAAAAGATGAAGTGGCATCAGATCTAATTTTAACAGGGAAGGGGAAGAGAAGAAAGAGAAAATTATTTGTTAAAAAAAAAAAAAGCACCAAGGATAAAACCTATTTCATAATTTTTGCTTGGGGTTAATCCTTTGTTTACCCACAAAAGCATATCATGTGTCCTTCTCTGAATATCTATATGCAATACATAACCAGTTAAGGTGAGCTTCCTAATGACTAGAAATACTTTGTCTTATGAGAACTCTCATAGAATAACATTTTAAATATTTTCAATTTTCTGAATATAGTCAAATATATTCATTATTTAAATTTTTCTTTCTTTTCTTAAAAAAAAAAAAAAAACCTCCAGAAGGAATTTGTGACCAAAAAAGAACTAGAGATTATTATTGATCACAAAGTAGAAAATTTTGATTATATCAAGTTAAAAAGTTTTTGTACAAACAAAACTAATGAAGACAAGAATAGAAGGGAAGCAATAAACTGGGAAAACATTTTTACAATCAAAGTCCTGATAAAGGCATCATTTCCAAAATATATAGAAAATTGACTCTAATTTATAAGACATCAAGCCATTCTCCAATTGATAAACAGTCAAAGGATATGAACACTTTTCAGATGAAGAAACTGAAACTATTTCTAGGCATATGAAAAGGTGCTCCCAATCACTACTGATCAGAGAAATGCAAATTAAGAAAACTCAGATACCACTACACACCTCTCAGATTGGCTAGGATGACAGGAAAAAATAATGATGAATGTTGAAGGGGATGTGGGAAAACCAGGACACTGATACATTGTTGGTGGAATTGTGAATGCATCCAACCATTCTGGAGAGCAATTTGGAACTAGGCTCAAAAAGTTATCAAATTGTGCATACCCTTTGATCCAGCAGTATTACTACTGGGCTTATATCCCAAAGAGATCTTAAAGAAGGGAAAGGGACCCACATATGCAAAAATGTTTGTGGCAGCCCTTTTTGTTGTGGCTAAAAACTGAAAACTGAATGGATGCTCATTAATTGGAGAATGGCTGAATAAATTGTAGTATATGAATGTTATGGAATATTATTGTTCTATAAGAAATGACCAGCAGGATGATTTCAGAAAGGCCTGAAGAGACTTACATGAACTGATCCTGAGTGAAATGAACAGAACCAGGAGATCATTATATACTTCAACAATAATACTATATGATGATCAATTCTGATGGATGTGGCTTTCTTCATCAATGAGATGAACCAAATCAGTTCCAATTGCTCGGTAATGAAGAGAACCAGCTACACCCAGCAAAGAATTATGGGAAATGAGTGTGAACCACAACATAGCATTTCCACTGCTTCTATTATTATCTACTTGCATTTTTGTTTTCCTGCCCAGGTTATTTTTACCTTCTTTCTAAATTCAATTTTTCTTGTGCATCAAGATAACTGTATAAATATGTATACATATATTTTATTTAACATATTCTTTAACATATTTAACATGTATTAGTCTACCTGCCATCTAGGGGAGGGGGTGGAGGGAAGGAGGGGAAAGTTGGAACAGAAGGTTTTGCAAAGGTCAATGCTGAAAAATTACCCATGCATGTGTCTTGTAAATAAAAAGCTATAATAAAATTTTAAACCCTCCAACTTTTTTATATTCCTTTTAAATAACTTGTTTCTAAAGAATTTCTTCCTCCCAACAGAACTACTTCATATTTATTTTGGGTATAGTTATATATGTACATATTGTCTCTTCCAGTAGATTGTAAGTTCCTTAAGGATAGGGACGGTTTTATTTCTGTCATCATATCCCTTGCACCTAACACAGTGCTTTGGCACATTTTAAAGGTTTTAACAAATTGTGAAGGTCCGGGCTAGCTCCTCTGAAGGGCTCAGAATAAGTCCTTGCCCCATGTTGGGCGCCAAAGTGTAAAGGTCCTGTCGTCTCTAAGTTATAATTCTTCTCTGGGAAGAGATCTCTTTTCTGTAAAATCTTTTCCTCTGTGAGCAGGTTTCTTGGGAAGCTTCTGGAGCCTCCAACCAGAGCGAATTTCTCCTGAATTCTTCCTGAATTCTGGCTCTGAATCTCCTCGAGCTTCCCTGAAGTCCTCCCAGGAAGTCTTGTTCTTCTCCCCGTCTAGACTCTCCTTCCAGACTGCCGTCTAACTCAATCTCCCAGTCTAGACTGACTCTTCAGATTCAATGTTGTTTTCTTTCTTGAAGAGAATGGAATTGTGAGAACTCTCAGGCGCTTGTGGGAACTCCTTCAACCAATGGTGTAAACTCCTACAGGTGTGAACTCTGGTTTAGACAACCTGAGTTATCACCTTGTAATCCTAACAACAAATGATAATAGAATGATTGATTAGTTGTGATTCAAGGCTTGAATAAAATAAAATAAGGCTTTATTTCAAATATGTATTAAATTTATAAACTCTCAGAAAAAAAAAGACATCTAGATATATTAGGAAATAGTTATTCCAGTAGAGCTCCTAATATGACTAGGCCCAGCTTGCTAAGGCAACAAAAGTGGGATCCCATAACTGTTTGGAGATGCAGTCCTAAGTTCAGATGATGTTTCTTCTTTTATATTACTGATCTGTCATGATCAATGACTAAGTTATGCCATGGGCTATATCTTCAGATCTAAGAGCAGTTCCTCACTAAGGTCACCACAAGTGACATTGGTATTATAATGATCATTCTTAAGTCCTTATTGACACTCCAGTATGCTCGGGTTCAGTATTTAGCTTCCATTCCTTTCATTTGAAAAATTCTCACCCAAAGCTGCCCACACTTACCGACAATTGTGTTTTGATCCCAGCAGGAGTAACAGATTTCATTTCTCATGAATCGCAAAACTACAACCAGAGCTCTATTATTAGATGAAGGATAATCATGTTGAGTTTGGGAGAGAAGAAGAATTCAGTATTATAATAATAAAAGCTAATAAAAAGGATTTCAGGTGGTAGTACCACTGTGTTTTACCCTAAATCTTTAATTCTCATATAAGAGTTCCTAAATTATGAAGATGTTCTACTTCTACCAAAATTTCAATGGATTTAGAATTTGGAATCATGTCACTTGAATTTGACACTTTTTCACATTAATTTTTCCAGTGGAAATACATTTAAGTCCAAAAGTCAATCCATCAACAAGTATACATAAAACACCTGTTATATGCTAGGCATTGGGGATACAAATACAAAGAAGTGAAACAAGTTCTGCTCTCAAGTATCATATTCCAATATTCCAATGGGATAGCAAATATACAAATAAATATATAGAATAGACATTAAGATAGTAAGTACAAATAAATAAGAGAAGTTAAATATATGTTGGAAGGAAAGACTAGGGGTTAAAGGAATCAAAGAAGGCTTCAAATGCTAAAGCTAAGTCTTAAAAGGAAAAAAGAAACAATGCTAAGTGGCTCTTAGTAGTAGTAGTAATTTGCACAGTCTTTACAAAGATTATGTTATCCCTAAAACAACAGTCCAGGGTGGCAGGTGCTATTATTATCCCCATTTTTACAAATGAAGAAACAGGTAGATAAAGGTTAAGTGACTTGTCCAAGATTATACAGCTAGTAATTGTCTGAGACCAGGTCCAATGCTCTATCCACTGTTCCACCTGGATGCCTACTGTATTCTCTGAGACACAGATTGAGGAAGATGCTTTCCAGGCATAAGGAATAGCCAATAAAAAGTAATGAAAATGGAAAAGGTAGTGTCATTGTCAAGGAACCAATAGTAGGCTAGTTTAGCTGTATTTCAGAGGTTTGGAATGAATGGATAAAAGACTAGAAAGAGAGTTGGGTCCAAGTAAAATATTTTAAAATCTTAACAAAGGAGTTTATATTTTATCCTAGAAGCAAAAGGAAGCTGAGTTTATTGAAAAAGAGAACAACATGGTCAGATCTACAGTTAAGGAAAATAGCAGTATAAGAGGACAGACTGCAGTGGGAAGAGACTTCAGGCAGGGAGATTAATAGGGAGACTATTACAATAATCTAAACAAGATGTGAGAAAGGACTGAATCACCTGTGAATAGAAAAAAGGAATCAGATGCAAGAGATATGAAGGTATAAATGGCAAGAGGCAGCTGATTAAATATATGGAATGAGAGAATGAGGAATAAAAAATAATATTGAGATAATGAAGTTGGGAAACTAGAAAAGTGATGCTGTCATCAGCAGAAATGGGGAAATGTGGAAGAGTGGGTTTGAGGGAAAAGATAATGAGTTTTACACATGTTAAATTTGAGATGCCTCCAGTATATCTAGTTCAAAATGTATAATAGATAATTGGTAATGAAGGACCACAGCTAATAAACATACATATAAAATATACTTAAATATAATTAAACTTATGGGATAGAGAATGTAGAGAGAGTAGAAAAAAAAAAGTCCCAGCACATAGTCTTGTTGAGCACTCACAGTTTAGAAATATGATATGGATGGTGAACCAAGAAAAATTGATTGAGGAGTGGCAAGACAGATAAGAAAAAACAATAGAAGTAGCACCAGAAAAATCCAGAGAGGAGAAAAAACGCCAGAAAAGTGTGGTCAGCAATGTTAAATGCAGCAGAAAAATAGGGGAAGAAAGGTACATAATCAGAAGGACATTGACTATTATCAATAGAAATTTTTCAAAAAGTAGCCTTTTTGCAAACTCTTCATCTCATCAGTTCAAATTATGATGTGATGTTATCTTGAAATAAGAAATCACTAAAAGAATGAAAGTTATTAACTTAAAGAGGTTTTTCCCATGTCTGCTGCTATTTCTTCACAATACAAAGTAAAGGAGAAATTAAACAGTTATTTGATTTTATTTAGTTTTCATTGTCTATCGGCCCAAATAATTAAGGCAGTGGAGTTTGGAATGTATATTTTAAAAGAGAAGTTAACAAAGTAGCTCTTACATCTCCCAATTAAGTATAAGGTGAAATTTTCCAATTCCTTCTTTGAAGGGACTTAAGTGTGAAAGCTGCACTATCAAACTATGCAATGAAAATTTAAACTATGAAGAGTATTTGGCAGAATAATTTCTTGTCATTAAGATATTTTCTTGGATGGTCTTTTAAAAGAAGTTTCATGCTCTTTTCTCCAAGGGTCTTGGAAATTATGAAATTAAAATGAGATTTCAGTCATCAAAATTAATGGGAGGAAGAGAGAAGAGGGCACCTGTTTATTACACAGATATATCTGTTCCCCCTGCTTCTTTTTAGTCATAGCTATTTAATTTCCTGAAACAAAAAACAAACAGATTTCTTACTAATGTCAGTACTGCAAAACTAGTATAGGAACAGAAGAGCCAGCTGTACTCTATTTTGTCTCATGCATCATCAACAAAATTGGCAGCTCAGTTCTGATTTCCGAGCCTTTACGGTGAATGATGATATACAAGCTGTGCTTGATTTTCCGATACCAGCCTGATCTTGCTGTGCTGACAGAAAAAAAATCTATTTTTGATTTGTAAATTGAGCAAATTTTATGTGAAAGTTATTCATCTAGAATAAATGCAGAGCACAGAGATAACATTTTTAGACTTACTTTTCTGACCCTTAAACTAAATTATATCATCATCATCATCATCATCATCATCATCATCATCTTATAATAGAGGAAGGTTGGAGTTAGTCAATTGAGTAAAATTGAGTAGTATTGTATGAGTGATCTGTATATTACAGTCTCTTATTTTCATCTAAAGTTTATGATTTCTAATATAACACGTGGATTGTTATGTGGGTAATCCAAGTGATTAGCAGTTAATTATTTCACTGCCTGAGGCCTAAATGTAGTGCTATTCAAAACCATATACAGTGGATATGACTGTCTCTGTGGCAACAAGTAAGCTTCTCTGTAAGTTGGGAAAGAATAGAAGAATATATAAATATGAGAAGGACAAAGAAGTTGTTTATAAAACTGGAGGACTGCTATGGCTTCTGCAGGTCAGCCAAGCATAACCTAAGCAAAACCTGGAAGAAGAGTTTGTTTTTTGACACTTTCTTTTATTTTCCACTGTAACTAGACTTCCATCCCTAGAGAAGAACCATTATCATAAAGTTGCCCTTGACTACATAGGATTTCCCCATTCAGATTATTACTCCCCATGCTCAGGATCTGTCTCTTCCCCCCACCCTCTATCAACCTGTATCTATCATTTTTCCTCCTAAATATTGCTTTAAAAAAGATTTTCTAATTTCTGATAAATAAATTTGCACTTAATCTCATCCCATTCTATCTTATCTTCTCCAACAGATCACTCCCACTATCATTCCTACTGTCATTAATCTTCAATCTCTCCCTCTCAATGGTTCTTTTCCAGCTGCTTAGAAATACACTCCCCATCATTAAAAACAAAAAACAAAAAACAAAACAACAACAACAACAACAACAACAACAAAAAACCCGAAAACCAATTAGATGTTATCATCCAATCTACTATTGTATATATTTCTTCTTCTTTTCAGCTAAACTGGTACCTATATCCAGGGCTGCTTCTTTCACTCTCTTTTCATTTGACTTCTGACTCCATTATTCATCTATATCTGTTCTCTTCAAATTACCAATGATCTCTAATTGCCAAATGTTTAAGACTTTGTCTTAATCATCCTTCTTGACCTCTTTGTTTGAGGTTTTGGCATTGTTGATCATCTTCTTTTCAATATATTATAACTTCTCTGAGTTTTTATGACTACTCTTCTTGATTCTCCTATATTTGTCTGTTCTTTTTCCCTCTTTTAAAAAAAACTTAATAGTATTTTTTCCAATTACATGTAAAGATAGTTTTTGAAATTTATCTTTGTAAAATTTTAAACTCCAAAATTTTCTTTCTCCCTCCTTTCTCTTCCACCTCTTCAATAAAGCAAGTAATCGAATGTAGGTTATATATTTACAATCATGTTAAAGATATTTCCATATTAGTCATGTTGTGCAAGAAGACTCAGAACAAAAGGGAAAAACCACAAGAAAGAAAAACACCAAAAAAGTAAAAATAATATGCTTTGATTTACATTCAAATTCCATAGTTCTTTCTCTGGATATGCTCTATTTTTAGTTCCTTTGAATTGTGTAGGATCATTGTATTGCTGAGAAGAGCTAAGTCTATCATAGTTGACCATCATACAGTGTGGCTTTTACCACTCCCTTTATTCAGTATCAGTTCATGTAAATCTTTCCAGGTTTTTCTGAAATCCACCAGCTCATTATTTCTTATTACAACAATCATATACTATGTGGATTTATATACCACAACTTGTTCTGACATCCCTCAATTGATGGCTATCCCCTTAATTGCTAATTCTTTGCACCACAAAAAGAGCTGTTAGAAATATTTTTGTACATATGGATCCTTTTCCTTTTTTTTTTTTTTTAATGATCTCTCTGAAATATAGTGGTATTGCTGGATCAAATGGTATGCAGAATTTTATAACCCTTGCAGTATTTTCTCAGGCTTCTTTGCTGGATCTTCATCTATGTCATGTAACTAACCATGGTTTTTTCCCAAGGCTCCTCGCTTTCTCTTTATGCTATCTCAGTTGATCATTCAGCAGCTCTCATGGATTCAATTATCTTTTCTATACTGATTATTATGTCCTGCCCATCTTTCTTCTGAGTTTTAGTCACACATGCCTAGCTGCCTATTGATTATTTTGAACTGGATGTCCCAAAGGCACCTCAAACTCAATATGTCCAAAACAAATCATTATCTTTTCCCAAAATCCCATCTCTCCTTCAAACTTCCCTATTACTATCAAGGATGTGACCATCTTCCAAGTCACCCAGATTCATAATCACCAGTGTCACAATCTCAGAGACTCCTTACTTTCATCTCTTATATCCTAACAGTTGCCAAATGTCTCTAAATCCACATCTCATGTATATTCCCTTCTTATCATTCACATACTTAGCATCCTAAATCAGGCTTTCTAATGAACCTCCTTCCTCAGATCTCCTCCACTTTCTCTAGTTCATCCTCTTAATTTAGCTGCCACAATGATTTTGCTTAAAGTATAGATCTGATTGTTACCTTCCTCCTTCCACCTCATCATTCCATAAACTCGAGAAGAACCCAGTTACCCCTTCCCACCTTTTCAGTTTTCTTACACAATACTTGCCTCTATTCATTCTGGTCCATAGTGATCCTTACTGTTCCTCTCACAAGTTTTATCTCCAATTTCCATCTTCCCTGTGGAGAATGCTCTTCCTTCTCACTTTCACCTCTTAGAATCTCTGGCTTCCTTAAAGATCTAGTTCAAACATTACCTTCAGCAAGAGACTGTTCTTGGTCTCTCCACTTCACCCCCCTCCCCATTGCTAATACCTTCATTCCAAAATTAATTTCCATCCACTTTCTATCTATGTGATTATATATCTCTTTATTTACATGCCTTTTTTTTTTTTACATTTTTATATTTTGCATTTTACAAATAAGCTCCTTGAGGTCAGGAACCATTTTTTCTGATTTTCCTTAATATTCATAGGGCTTAGCATAATGAGTGATATACAGTAAAACTCTTAATAAGTGCTTGTTAATTGATTGTTGTTTTAAGTATTAACCTTTCCCAAAGTACCAGCTTAGCATTTTCAAAAAATAATAAATTTTAAAAAGACTCTAGGAAACTTAGTGGCAATCTTACCTACATTCAGTGGCAAAGAGCTAACATCTTTGTTTCTCTTGGGCTATAATGGCTAGCTGGATTCCTGATGACTGAGCCCATATTAAAGGACAGTCACTGCTTTTAATGACATACTCTTTCCTTGGGGGCTAATGAAGTGAAGGGGAGCTGGCAGGGGAGGGCAGGGGGTGGGGGTGGGGAGGGGGAAAAAGAGAGGCCTTCTCCTGACTTTTCATTGTCAAGAAACTGGTTCAGTACATTGTTAATCAAACAATTAATGATAATATATTAAAAAGCTTCTATGTTAGAAATTGTTGGGTACTGGAGATACAAATAGCAAAATGAAACCATCCTTGTTCTCAAATACTTTTTTATTCTACTAGAGGGATGTAACATACTGATATAGTGATGTTAAAAAAAATCAGTGCTTGGGAGAAAATCACTAATAATTTGAAGATCTGGAAAGGCCTCTTTAATCAATTAACAAGCTTTTATTAAGCTCCTACTTCTGTGTGCCACACACTGGGTTATGTGCTGTGGATAAAAACACAAAGATTAAAGCAATCCCTGTGCACAAAGATGATACATTTTAATGGAGTGAGGGGGAAACTAAGCAAGAAACTAATAAAACTTAAAGTGAATTAATAGAAACAAAAAGTTAGAAAAGGATTTGGGAGAAAGGGCACTAGTATTTGGGGGATCAGGAAAGCCTTCATAATTTCTAACAAATCAATCTAGATATGAGGAAAGGAATGGACAAAGTATTCACTATGTTCCAAAAACTGTAAAAACATGCATACTTTTTGACTAAACAATACCACTGCTAAGTCTGTCCCTCAAAGAAATAAAAGAAAAAGGAAAAGGGTCCAAATAAACAAAAATATTTTTAGCAGTTCTTTCTGTGGTTGCAAAGAACTGGGAACTAAGGGGATTCTCATCAATTGAGCAATAACTGAACAAATTGTGCTATATAAATGTGGTGAAATACTATTGTGGTATAAGAAATGATGAGGAAGTGATGGTTTCAGAAAAATCTGGGAAGACTTGTCTGAACTAATGCAGAATGAAATAAGCAAAGCTAGAGAATGATTTATATAGTAACAAAAATATTGTAAAGGCAATCAGCTTTAAAAGACTTAGTTAGGAATCCTGATCAATACAATTTACAGCCATAATTCTAAAGGACTTTCAATGAAATATATTACCTCCTCCCACATAAAGAAGTGATAGGCTATAGTACAGATTGAAGTGTATGTTCTTTTCCTTCTCTTTCTTTTTTTGGACAAGGCTAAAATGGGAATTTGTTTTATATGATTATAAATATTTGTAATTTGCACTGTATTATACATTATTTATACATATTTGTAATGGACTTGGTTTTCCTTGCTTTCTTGATGGGTATGAGAAGAAGAGGAGAAGGAGAGAATTTGAAACTAAAAATAATTGAATTTTTAAAACTACTTTTAAATTAAAAGAAGATATAGGGGAACAGCTAGATGGCGCAGTGGCTGGAGCACCAGCCCTGAAATCAGGAGGATCTGAGTTCAAATTTGCCCACAGACACTTAATACTTCCTAGCTGTGTGGGCAGGTCATTTAACCTCAATTGCCTCACCCAAAAAAAAGAAGAAGAAGGTGTAGGAGAGTCATTTATTTCCTCCATAACACAAAAACTCAAAAATCTCATGTTAACAAAGATTGTAAAATTATTAATTTTAAAAATTATTTTGAAATTAAAATTATTCAGCCTATAATTCCTATTATTTCTTCCTGTAATGCTGATTCATTAAGAAAAAGAACATTTTGGGGGACCATTGAATTGTTTTTTCACCTTCACTTCAACAAAGCACTGAATGAACAGCTCCCTCAGTCCATATCTTCTACTAAGCTAGGCCAGGAGTTAGTCCCTCCTTCTATCAGTGATCTTTTCCCAGGAGTGTGTAGCTTCAGAAATCTCCTCCTAGTACGGGTCAGTCATCTTCTTTTTTGAGGATACAAGATCTCATTTCCTCTAGAATTCATGAGGTTTCTGCTAAGTCGTAGAGAATGCATCTCAGGATGAATGTTTTGGTCACCTGGATTCAAGCAAAGAAACAGAAAGCAAAAAAGGCATTAAGAGTCTTGAAATTCTGATTCATGTGGATGAGCATATGAGTTCTAGTTACAAATTTTGAGCATTCAGCATTTCTACAGGGCTCCAAGCCACACATTCATGAGAGTGGAAGAAAAAAAGAGCAATAAAGCAATTACTCTTTTTAAAGTTTATGACATGGTGGTGGTTGTCATTTATCCTTCATTTGCAAAGAGGACCCTAACATCAGAGAAGTGATGCCATAATATGCAAATGAATTGGATTTAAGTGAGAGAGACCATTATAAGGTCACTTGCCTCACTTTCCCCTCCAGAGCCATTTAGGTTCAGTGGAAAGATATTATAGATCAAAATGATTGAAGATAGCCCTGGATGAAATGGAAAACCTTGGCCTTTATAAGCTAAGGTTTTTGAAGACCAATCTGATTCCCCTTTGAATTGGCTTTCCTGCATGGACATTGCAATGGGACATATGGAAACCAAACAAATATTTGATTTTGTATGTCTTTATCAAAAGGCCCACAAAGAAGGGCCATGGTAAATATGTCACCAGAAAGGTCACTGGAAGGAACTAGATATCTGATCCATAGAGAAAATGGGATCCCCCTGGTTATATCCATTTAGGTATGAGGGATTGCCTGTGAAAAGATGCAGCGATGAAATATGGACATGGATTTTGTCTGGATTTTGTTTGTCTGGATACTTAGTTAAGTGAGAGAGAATAATGAATAATCCTAAAAGCATAAGTTGGACCCAGATCATAGAAGGTTTTAAATGCCAAAGAGAGAATCTTGTATCTTCTAAAGGAAAAAGGAAGCCTGTGAAATTTCTTGGGCAGAAGAGTGATGTGTTCAAAAGAATATTAATTTGGCAGTGTGAAAATTGGATTAAAGAGATGAGACCAGATTCAGTGAGACCAATTCAGAGGCTATTGCAATAATCCAATAATGGTAGTGATTATGTGAATTGAGAACCCAACATGGGTATGCTGGTAAATTTAACAACTAATTTGGGGGGGAGAGAGAGCATGGGGGAATTATATGTCATTTATAAATTTAATCTGTATTAACAGTTTTTCCACTAATTTCTTAATCTAGACAATCAACAAAACAGTAAATTAGGCCCTGACTGGCAGTGTTTATCAATGTCCAAGGAATACTGAAAATTTAGCAATCTTCTCTCCAGAGAAGACTGGAGTTGGACAAGAGATGAAGAAATAGAATCACTTAACCAGGCCAAAGGCATTTGATCAGATGTGAAGGAGGGAGCAAGAATAGAGTAAACAATAGAGGATGGTTCTTAGGTTGTAATCTTGGGTAACTAGAAAAATTAATGTACCCTCCACAGAAACCAGAGTGGAAGAGTATCATAAAAAAAATTAGGAGATATTATGCCAAAGGAGGAAGTGATCAAAGTTCTAAATTCTGTAAAAGTCAGGAAGAACAAGTCCTGACCAAAAACCACTGGGTCCAGCAATAAAGAGATTACAGGTTATTCTGAACAAACTAGGTTCAGATGAACAGAGGAAAAACCAGATTTTAAAGGAGTCTAAATTGAGAATACAGAAGCAATGATTGTAGACAATTTTTTGTCCAAATTTGGCTTCAAAAATTAAAGTGGCTTGAGGGTACAGCAGAATCAAGACAAGGTTTTTTAAGAATAGAAAAGTATAGACATGTCTGTAGGTAGCAAAAAAAGAATTTAGTGGATAAGGAAAGGTTAAAAATTGGGGGGGGGGGAAGAGCAATGAAATATAGTTGATCTAAGTACAGTAGTGAACTAAAGCCTTTCTCCTTACTGGGGTCCCAACCAGGGGAGCAGTATAAATTTCAGTTGTGTCTGACTCTCCATAATCCCACTTGGGGTTTTCCTGGCAAAGATAAAGAGTGGTTTGCCATTTCCTTCTCTAGTTCATTTTACAGATAAGTAAACTGAGGCAAAAAGGGTTAAGTGACTTCCTCAGGGTCACACTGCTAATAAATATATGAGGTCATATTTGAACTCAGAAAGATGAGTCTTCTTAACTCCAGGCCTAGCACTTATCTGCCTTTATAACTTATTGTTGTTTGTTCAATGGCATTTGGAGCCTGTCTTAACTTGCACATAAATTGAATTTGAGTGAGGCAGAGCTGCACAAAGTACTATGAGTCAGAGACTCAATGGATAATCTTTTAGGAAGTTGTGAGGAGGAAAGTGAATGTCTCAACTTTCCACATGCTGGGTCTAAGTTACTTCTGTTTAAGGACAGAGTAAACAATACTATTCTAATTTTTTGAGGGAAAGAAAACTAGAGAGAAAAAGGAAATCTTTAAATGGTAAGCTCCTGGAGGAAGCAAAAAGGGATGAAATCAAGCACAAGTAAGAAAGTTGTCATTGGCAAGGAAAAGGTCATCTCATCTTTGGAACCTGGAGCAAAAAAGGATTTTAAAAGGATAGGGATTGTGCTGAGGAGATTTGAAATTTAGAATTGGAGGAGAAGGAATTATGGACAGATGGCCAATTTTTTTTTTTTTAAGTGAAGTATGAGGTGAGGTCCTCTATTGAAAGGCAGATGATGGTGCAGGTGGTTTGACAAGAATTTTGAAACAGTTGCTATGGGGAGTGATAGAGAGTTAATTAATTGGCGCCAACCAGGTTTTTTCTGAGGCAGCTAGGTGGCTCAATAGATATAGCAATAGAGATAAAATCAAGAAGTGGTGGTTGTATTTTGTCTGACTCTTTGTGATCCCATTTGGAGTTTTCTTAGCAAAGATATTGGACTGGTTTTCCATCTCCTCCAGTTCATTTTACAGATGAGGAAACAAACAGTTAAATAACTTGCCCAGGGTCACACAGTAAGTGTCTGAGGTCAAATTCATTGTTAATCTGTCCTTCATTTTTGAAGAGGATCTTGATGTCAAGGAAGTCCCTGAATCTACTGGAGAAGATACTCTTGTATCTTTGCAAAAAAAATCCCATGGTTAGTATTGCCATGCTATAGTCCACAGGGTCACAAAGACCAAGTTTAGAGTCTGAAAAGTAATGAACTAAAACGAGACAATGAGGCAAGAGGTTCAAGGATCAAGAACAATGTAAAGTTGGTCTGATTAATTAAGAATTGGAGGTTTTAAAGCAAGAAAAGTAAGGGCAGAGCCTGGGAAATCAGGGAAAGCTGGAATGACTAGACATTAGAGTAAGTAAAGAGAATAGGTGTCAGAACAGGGAAAGCTCAAGTAGAAGTGGCCCAAGATTTAACAACAAATTTTTTAAAGTTTTAAATTAACAAGTATTTATTATCGTTCACTTCCTCATTCTTTATTCTGCCCTCAAGTGAACTAAAAACTAAGTTAACAATTACACTTCACAAGTACATATTAAGTGCCTACTATGTGTAAGGCATCATATTAGGCCTTGGAATGTGAAATTAAAACAACCCAGATACTCCTTTCTGAGAGCTTACAATTGAAAATAAGGATAAGAAAATGCTGTACAACCAACAGGTAAATATGTTTGTGAGAGAAAATTCTTATTGAAGTATGATGTGGAATAGAAGCTTTTGAGGTGCTTCCTACATCAAAGATTCTGTGATTTTGTAATGTGCACAAATAATGGTACTAGATGGAGTCTGATAACAGCAAGGAAGAGATTCAAATTCCTATAGGAAAATGTGAAAAACACAAAAATAAAGCACTTTTAGTTGGGGAAGTCGGAGAAAACTTCACCAGGAGACAGCATTTGTTCTGGGCTTAAAGGAAGAGAAAGATTTCAAAAATCACTAATGGAGAGAGTCCATTTCAAGCTGACATGAATGTTTAAAGGCTAATACTTTTAGGGATAAAGGGCACTGTCTTATACTTCTTTCCATCTTCTTTCTTTCCTTGTTTGCATCATTCATCTACTGTTCAATAACTATTTATTAAACAATGGGTTTGAATGACATCCTATTGAAAATGTATTTGTGTCATTATCAGTTTATAATTTATTCCATAGCTTTGAGTTTTTTCTGATCACAACTGCAGGGTTCATCCTTGTTTTATGAGCAGCAAAATGTTGCCTTTAGTCACCAAAAAACAAACAAATAAAAACCTTTTCCCTATAAGGCAAAAGCAGTGGGGGAAAAAAGACATTTAAAAGTGTTGTGGAATTGAATGGAAATAGATTAATTTGGTTGCTAATGATACATAATATAGCATGTAATTGAATTAAACCTTTACCTTTTGGAGTGGTCATAGATTGAAGGCCAAGAACACAATCTCTATGAAAGCAGGGTCCGTGGCTCATTAATATCCCATGTAATTGGACTCTAACAAGTGATAAATAGCAAACCAGCTTCCCAGTACTTAACTTACTATCAAGAAGCAAATTAGGTACTTTTATTTACTAATAAAGTACACAAAATTATATTCCAATACCTAAAAGAGTTGATTTTTTTTAAAGCAGACAACAGGTTTAGTTCAAGAGAGTAACAGAAGCATTAAGAAAATCTGATATATTAATAATAAAAGAAGTGGATTCGAATCAGAAAACCCAGATTCCAGTTCAATTCTTCCATTGACCCTAAGTGTGACCTCAAGCAAGTCACATGACCTTGGTCTCAATTTTTTAATCTATGTATTTAGTAGGTAAGATAAACTAATTTCTCTGAGTCTCAGTTTCCCTAGCTATAAAATCAGAGGATCAGGCTTGATGGTCTCCAAGGTCCTTTCTAGTGCTAAAATCCTTTAACTTTTAAAAATCCTGATGACAAAAACAACATACACTATAGTCAGATCCACTCTCTTATCTAAAAACAAAACAAAACAAAACACACAAAAAAACAGCTACCTTAAAACTTCTGTGTGGTATAGAGCAATGGGTAGATGGGGCAGTGGATAGCTTACTGGTCCTGGAGTTATACAGGACTTGAGTTCAAATTCAGTCTCAAACACTTAATACTTTCCAGATGTACGATCCTGGTAAATCACTTAACCCCAATTGCCTCAAAGAAAAGCGGGATGGGGAATAAGACTTGTAAAGTGGAAGTGACAGTCTATAAACCTAAACACTCATCTTCAAAATGAGGGAAGGTAATGCTAAATCACTAAACTCTAAATCCATTGGATTATATGATCTTATGACCAATTCAGATTCACAGAAGCAAAAGCCCAATTGGTGTCAGTGACTGTCTTTAGTGAGAGGAACAAATGAAATTAAAATAGTCAGTTTCTTTTCTTTTAGAGAAAAATATATGTGATGTCTTTTGGTATAGAGAGCTCTTGGAGAAGAAATTCCCTCTACATAAACAGAGGAACATCTCCAGTTTCAGAGAGTTGTCAAGGGCCACCCAGAGATTGGGTGAATCACAAAGCTGGTATGAATCAGAGGTAGGACGTGAATTCAGCCTGGACAGACTTTAAGGTCAGCTTTCTCTCCATTGCACCAGACAATCTTCAGTAGTTTCCTTTAAACCAATGCTAATTTGCATAACTTACCTAATGCGCTAAATTAATTTTAAAGATTTAACTTGAGGTTATAAATAAATAATATACATATATGTATGTAGATGGATAGCTATATATATACCTACCCACACATATATAAAACATATGTTAATCCTGTTCTAAGAATCTGCCAAACTTTCTTGTTGAAACTTGCCAATTGCAGTCACATGACCATATGACAGTTCTTTTATCTGGGAAAAGTCCAGGCTTCTAGCATCTAGGATGGAAATAATATACACCAAAAAAATCATGTAAAACTGAGGACTAATACTTCTCTGACATGAGATTTAGTCTTCCTGTGGGAAGATTTTCTCTTGAAAACATTAGACCCTAAAGATTCTTTTTTGTCTTATTCAATTGACATTCCAAGTATTACTTAGTTCTCCTTTGATTTCCATCTAAAACCATCCAATAATGATAATTGTCCTGGGCCTTTTTAATTCATACTCTAATTCTCTCCATGTTAATGTCCACTCAGTCATAGAAGTAAATGATCTTGCAGAGATGAGCTCTGCTCAGTTTTGGCCAAATTAGTTCAGGATAGGTGTTTAGGACTACTCTGAGATACCACTACACACCTGTCAGATTGGCTAAGATGACAGGAAAAGACAGTGATAAATGTTGGAGGGCATATGGGAAAATTGGGACACTGACACATTGTTGGTGGAACTGTAAATGAATCCAACCATTCTGGAGAGGAATTTGGAGCTATGCCCAAAGGATTATCAAACTGTGCATACCGTTTGATCCAGCAATGTGTCTATTGGGCTTATATCCCAAAGAGATCTTAAAGGAGGGAAAGGGACCCACATACACAAGAATGTTTGTGGCAGCCTTCTTTGTAGTAGCAAGAAATTGGAAACTGAGTGGATGCCCATCAATTGGAGAATGGCTGAATAAATTGTGGTATATGAATGTTATGGACTATTATTGTTCTGTAAGAAACGACTGGCAGGATGATTTCAGAAAGGCCTGGAGAGACTTACATGAACTGATGCTGAGTGAAATGAGCAGAACCAGGAGATCATTATATACGTTAACAACAATACTATATGATGATCATATCTGATAGACAAGGCTTTTTTCAACAATGAGATGATTCAGACCCATTCCAATTGTTCAGTGATGAAGAGAGCCATCTATACCCAGAGAGAGGACTGTGGACCATAACATGACATTTTCACTCTTTCTGTTGTTGTTTGCTTGCATTTTATTTTCTTTCTCAGGTTTTTTTTAATCCAATTTTTCTTGTGCAGCAAGATAACTGTATAACTATGTGTATATATATATATATATATGTATATATATATATATATTGGATTTATCATATATTTTACCATATTTAACATGTATGGGACTACCTGCCATTTAGGGAAGGGGTTGGGGGGGAAGGAGGGGAAAACTTAGAACAGAAGGTTTTGCAAGAATCAGTGTTGAAAACTTACCCATGCATATGTTTTGTAAATAAAAAGTTTTAATAAAAAAAGTTCCAAAAAAAGAAAAAAAATAGATATATGTTTAGCTAGTTATACCCATAAATATCATCAAGATGCTTCTGAAGGAAGATCTGAAATAGCTGAGCCCTCATCCAAGACAAGAATTTCTTGACAATATAAAGGAAACTTCAATGACTGCCTCAACACAACTTTTAATATTGATAATGTCAACTTACATTTCTAAGAGCTTTAAGATTTATAATGCACTTTCTTTGTAACAAACTAATGAAGAATATAATACAAGTAGGATTATGTTCATTTTACAGACATAGAAAGGTTTAAAGATGGCTTTCCCAATACCAAACAATGTGTTAAGAAGACTTGAACCCCCAATCTGACACTTTCCAAAACATCAAACTGTTAAAACATTTAAGAGGAAACTTTCCCCAATACCCCTTAATTCCAGTGCCTTCCCTATTTTAATTATTACCTTGTTATTCTGTATATAGCTCATTTTTTAACATATTTGCTTGTCTCCCTCATTAGATTGGATTTTTTGATAACAGCCTTTTAATGTCAAAATACATGAAAAGTTAGTTTTCAATGCTCACCTCTACAAAACCTTGTGTTCCAAATTTCTCTCCCTCATATCCCCTCCCCTAGTGAGCAAGTAATTCAGTATAGGTTAAACATGTGCTATTCTTCTAAACATATTTCTACATTTATCATGCTGCACAAGAAAAATCAGATCAAAGAGGAAAAATAATCAGAAAGTTTAAAAAAAAGCAAGCAAACAACAAAAAAGGTGAAAATACTATGTTGTGATCCACATTCAATCTCCCTACTACTCTTTCTGGATACAGATGGCTCTCTTCATCACAAGCTTATTAGCCTAAATCACCTCATTGTTGAAAAGATCCAAGTGCTTCACAGTTGACTATCACCTAATCTTGTTGTTGCTGTGTACAATGTTCTCTTGATTCTACTCACTTCATTTAGCATCAGTTCATGTAAGTCTTTCAAGACCTTTCTGAAATCATCCTGCTTTTTTATACAACAATATATTCCATTACATTCATATACCATAACTTTATTCAGCCATTCCCCAACTGAAGGGCTTCAGTTGTTTTCAGTTCCTTGCTACTACAAAAAGAGCTGCTACAAACATTTTTGCACAGGTGGGTCTTTTTTCCATTTTTTAATGATCTCTTTGGGATACAGACCTAGTAAAGACACTGTTGGACCAAAGGACATGCATAGTTTGATGTCATTCATTAGATTGTAAGCAACTTGAGTACAGAGGCTATCTTTTGCCTTTCAGTATTCCCTATATTTAGCACAATACCTACATAGTAGACACTTAATAAATGTTGATTGATTGATAAGCCTATGTGAAAAGTTCTGAAGAAAGTATATCAATATAGACTTTAATCCAATTGGAATCCAAGGCCCGAGTCAAAAGCTGGAAGAAGCAACAAGCTACCAAAGCTCAAGTAGGAAGCTTAAAGAACTGTGTTTTTACGATCTATTTTTTTCTCTCTCTCTCATATATACATACATACATACAATACATTATATATATACACACATGTATAAATATGTATATATGAAAATATGACAGCATTTCAAAAAATGACACCAATAGACAAGATGGACAATAGCAACATTGATGATATCATGCTTTTCTCTAAATCTGGATAAATTTTGGCAAATGACTTATTTTTTGGATAAACTTCTGTACCATATTATGTGAAATGATGAGATAGCTGGTACATTGTAGGCAGACAATCTGGACTATTGCCTTACTCTAAATTTGCTTTGCTCATGGAGATCTAATCATATCTTTATTTTTTTATTTTTTAATGGAAGCTTTTTATTTTCAAAACAGGATAGTTTTTCAACATTGACCCTTGCAAAACGTTGTGTTCCAATTTCTCCACCTTCCTCCCACCTCCTCCCCTAGAGGGGAAGTAATCCAATATATGTTAAACATGGTAAAATATATATAATCATATCTTTTTAAAAGATATTTTGTAATTTGGAGGAGCTGTTCTTGATTTTGAAACGTTACCATAACCTTTTTTATTCCTGTTGAAAATCAGCCAGCAGGGCACATGTCTGAATGTAAGATATCGCTTGTGTAATCAATCATACTAAAGTCTTCTCTCTATGTGTACATGGTTAATTGTTAATGGGTAAATAAGAAAAGTCTATCTTAGGCAGCAGAAATCAAATAGTTTTGAGTGAGAAATCAACAGATCAAAGGGGAATCTCAGCAATCTGGGAGGCCAAGGGTAGTTAGAAGAAGAGAAATATAGAAAATAAAAAACAGGAACTGCATATTTAGCAGATAAGCAGAGAAATTATGGGCCTAGAGCAAAAACCAACTGAGATTAAAATATATGGGCAAAAGAAGCAAAGAACTAAAAGTGGTCTGGACAGAGAATTTTAGATTAAGAAAGCTAGACTCTATCTATTGTAAGTGTAATATTTCTAAATGTTTAATTATACCCAGCTAATATCTGATCTATTTTTGGTGCCTTTGATAGTTTTGGTGCCCCTGAGAAGACTGGGCAGTCTGTTGTTCATTGTGGGGACTATGAGGGCAGATATAAGATTTGAGGGATGGCACAATCAGATTCTTTCCATATCAACCCACCAAAATGATGGGGAATAGGATAAGATTTCAAAAGTACATTGAAATTATTGGCTGGTGTTTCGAGTTATACCAAAACAACTTGTAAACACAGACCTCCAAATAAAGGAACAAATCAAGTAGCAACTTATGCTGCTAAGTGTAGGCTAAATTCCAAGAGATGTTAGAGAGGAACTACCCTATGAACCTAATGCATTTTATAGGGGAAGTATCACTGGGGGGCAGGAGGGTTGTTACATCATAACTTGGATTTCTGATTGAATACAGTAATGGTAGTTATTAGATACCTCTATCTGGGACTGGGCAGTCCATTTGAACAAAAGGCTTACTTAAGAACTAAAGGCCCCCTTGAGGATGATCTTATCAGTGCCCTGCTTGCCTCAGTGAGCATTTATAATCCTATCAGTGCTTCAGGCTTTCATGGCTAAAGCCCACCTGGATATCCCAGTTGGATAGGAAGAAAGGTAGTAGCCACCAGGAAAAAAAAAAAAAAAAAAAAAAAAAATCATTCTCATAATAGTGTCAGGGGACAGTCTTAAAGGGAGAGACTCCTATTCTCTTGTATACATTTTCCTTTTCTTTCTGTTCTATCCCTGGACACAAGGGGAAGATAATCACTCTCTCTCTCTCTCTCTCTCTCTCTCTTTTGGCTGAGGCAGTTGGGGTTAAGTGACTTGCCCAGGGTCACACTGTTGGGTTAAGTGTTAATTGTCTAAGATCAAACTTGAACTCAGGTCCTCCTAATTTCAGGGCTGGTGCTCTACCCACTGAGTCACCTAGATGCCCCACATGAGTAGATTCTCAATGAGAGAGAATCCCTATCCTCTATGTGCATTCATATTTTCTCTGCAGATTTGTTCACCATAAAGGAATATGACCAGGAGTAAACTATGCATCCCTGGGATTGGAGATTTGTTATATTTGAGGAATACTTCTCCCTATCCACACATCCACATACATTTTTCTAATTCAAGTCTAGACAGGATCAGATTATATGTAAATTAAACAGACAGTTTGTAGATTCAGAAAATTATAGATTTTACCTGGAAGGGACTTCAGAGACCTTAGTACAACCAACCCCTTCATTTTACTGAGGAATAAAATTAGATCCAAGTAAATACAATGACTAGATCCCTGGGACAGATTTAGGTGACAACTTCACTTTGCTAGTTCCTAGTTAACTAGGAGTAGCTATTTATAGTTGATTTGAAATAAAGACTATTGAAAAGGCTCCTTTTCCCATACAACTTCCCACCCACCTCTAAGTGGCTTTTGAAGATTTCACTATTAGCATCAGTATCTATGAGTAATAAGTTCTTCTTGCATTCTTTTAAAATGCAAAGAAAAAATCACCCAACAGGTAATGCATTAAACTTGGAAGAGAGTGACTAACACTTGTGTGAATTATTTTATCAGATCACTCTGAGAAGTGAGATAATATTGATTTTCACAGGCTGAAGAAAGAGGGAGGAGTAATTTTATCCCTCACCCAGGAGAAGGGCTGTGACAAGAATGGTGGAGGAAGGTCACAACATCATTTTACCACTTAGGTAAGATGAAATTGAAGTAAAGAAAATGTTTAGCTAGCTCTTAGGTGGATAACATATATATATATATATATATATATATATATATACACATACATATATACATATATATATATATATATATACACATACATATATACATATATATATATATACACATACATATATACATATATATATGTGTGTGTGTATATATATATATATATATATACACACACACATATATATGTATATATGTATGTATACACACAACAAATACACATATATCATTCAAAACCAGATTAAGTGAAAGTGTTAAAAATAAATGTTATTCACATGTAAAATGTATGGGATTACCTGTCATGGGGGGAGGGAGTGGAGGGAGGGAGGGGATAATTTGGAAAAATGAATAAAAAAATAAAATAAAATAAAATAAATGTTATTGATATCTTTCATTTTTATACCATCTAAATTTCCCTGAGCCCTCTCCTAGACAGTCATTCTATATACTAAAGAATTAAAGTGAATGTTTTTGTTATCTCATTAATTGAGGAACACAGAAAATAATATTAGATTTGGAGTCAGACAATATAGGGTTTTTGACAATTAATTACTCCCTACATGATATTGATCTAATCATTCGTATTACTAGGCCTCAGTTTCCTCATTTGTAAAATGAGAGGGTTGAATTTTGTCTTGAAGACCCCTTCCTGCTCTAAATCAATAATTTTATGAAAAGCAAATTGTAAAAATTGTTTTCAACATCTATCCTGAAATATACGAAACTCAAATGATTGGGTTATTGAAAAAAATATTAGCACTTCCTGGGATAAAAGGATTAGGAAAGAGAAATTACAAAACCCTACAGCAATTTGAATGGCAAGCTTTTAATAGACTCAATAATATATGTATTATACTTCAGTTGATATTTTGATAGATAATTTCCTGAGATCAGAGTAAAATATGTAAGAAGATGGTAATCAGGTGTTCTTTGATCAAATACAAAGTGTCTTGTTTAATGGTCTGTCCTAATTAGAATGATATCTTGATTTCCAAGTCAGCTCTCTTTGAAATTCACAAGTGGAATTATAAATTAAAGGCCTATAAAAAGCTATATCATTTAATTGTCTGGAAATTTCCCTTTTCATAATTTATTTTCATAAATCTGAATAACCATATAGGTTTTTTTTTATTTCAAGACACAAATGATGTCCACTATTATTACCATTTGCTATTTTTGTATTAAACTAAAATACATTCCAAGCTTTCCCAGTAACCAAGACTCATTAAGTAATTACTAAGTAATTTTTATGCAAATAATTATTTTCAAAGTTCCAAAAATCATTTTTTACTTTTCCTACCTTGAAGAGACCCTGAACTTCATATATGAAGACTATTTTGCCTCATTTCTTAGACTTGTTATATCATAATAAGATATAGATTTATATGAAGGAAAAAGACTTTAAGAAGAAGCCACATTGAATGTCCTCCTGAAGTTATTGAGTACTTCAGTAACATTTTCTTCAAGGCTTCTCTGACTTACAGTTCCAAATGCCATTTTGGTAGAGTGTATTGAGACAGCATGGAATAATAGAAAACAGTTTGTGCTTGTTGTCAGGAACATTTGAGTTTAAGTCTTGCCTTTGATATATACCAGTTATGTATGACAGGGATATTGTGACTTAATTTAATACCAGATACCTGTCTATCACTTTAAATTACTAAAAGAATTGTAGCTCTGCATCACAGAAAGGAATTTTCACTACAGCAGTTCCTCATTGGATTCACTAGAAGGAGTTTTTATACCAGTTCTCTTGATACACAACTTGATGCACAACTTCAAAGAGCAGCAGTCTAGCTTTAGGAAACTTCCCAGTCCATATAACTTTGGGGAATTAGTTGGATATTTGTATCCCAAAGATGACAAATTTAAGGTTCAGCATCAAATCTGGGTTCTTTTTTCCCATTTTCCTCAGAGATGGTCAGTATTGTATCAGGGATATACTCCTTGTTATGGAGATACATTTATAACATTATTGTGTGCCCGGGGACTCTGCTAAATGTTAGGAGAAAGCAGTTTTGAAAGAAACATAAGGGACAGCTAGATGGCACAATAGATAAGAGTATTGGTCTTGGAATCAGGAGGACCTGAGTTCAGACACTTAACACTTTCTAGTTGTTTGACCCTGGGCAAGTCACTTAATCCTAATTGCCTAGAAAGAAGTAAGGAAGGGAGGAAGGGAGGGAGGGAGAGAGGAAGACAGGGAGGGAGAGATAGAGAGGGAGGGAGAAAAGAAGAGAGGGAGGGAGGAAGGAAGGGAGGGAAGAGAAGGAGAAAAGGAGGGAGGAAAGAAGGGAAGAAAGAAGGGAAGAAAAAAGAAGGGAAGAAAGAAAGAAAGAAAGAAAGAAAGAAAGAAAGAAAGAAAGAAAGAAAGAAAGAAAGAAAGAAAGAAAGAAAGAAAGAAAGAAAGAAAGAAAGAAAGAAAGAGAGAAAGAGAGAAAGAGAGAAAGAGAGAAAGAGAGAAAGAGAGAAAGAGAGAAAGAGAGAAAGAGAGAAAGAGAGAAAGAGAGAAAGAAAGAAAGAAAGAAAGAAAGAAAGAAAGAAAGAAAGAAAGAAAGAAAGAAAGAAAGAAAGAAAGAAAGAAAGAAAGAAAGAAAGAAAGAAAGAAAGAAAGAAAGAAAGCTTGTCCTCAAGAAGATCAAAATTTTAGCTAGAGAGATAGGATTTAGACAAATGAAATAACTGGAGAGAAACTTAAAATAAGAAAATGCTGACAGGCTGAAGTAGAAGGCAGATGGAACTGTCAGATTGGAGTAAGGAAGACCTGTGCATAAATTCTACCTCTGTTACAAACACTGGTAGCACGAACACACAAGTAACTTAACCTCTCAATGTCCCAGGCAACTCTCTCGCACAAACTGCAAACCAGTTGCTGAGCAACATTAGTTTAAGAAGTTTCCACACTGTGGTGAGTTCCCCCACATTGATGAAATCACAAGTTTCAACCATATGGCACAAAGAATATAAGTGCAACAGAAGACTCTTTGAAACAGGTATTAAATACAACTATGTTTCTGTCACCACTCTGCTGCTTTAGGTATGTGGCTGATGTTGCCAACATATCCTCCAGCCATAAAATCATGATAGGAGACAGACCACTTTAAATACCAAAGGGTTTATGGCCTTCTATGTGAGCTGTAGGTGTGAAGACAAAATCTCTAGGGAAGAGTTTAAAACATGTCCTTTTTCCTTGCTTTAATGAAGTATTAAAAATTGAAAAACATCCTTGGGCCTCAGTTTTCTTGTCTGTTAAATGATGGGTAGGCCTTAATGGCCTCTGAGATCCCTTCCAGTACTAGGTCTATGATTTTATATTTGAGGTAAATTAATTCAACACCCAACAAACAAGAGGAAAAACATCCACTCAGGACCAGCAGAAATGATGCCTTTCATGTAATTACAGTAAAGATAAAAGCCAATATTAATCATTCTAAATTGCATTTCAGATTTTTATTTCACCTTAAACTAATTTAATTGTTGTTCATCCTTCATTCTCAAAAAGAATCGATGACATCAGCAAGGTGATGTCTTGACTTGAAAGTGAACTGGATTTAAGTAAGCAGAGCTGTGCAAATCATCAGCTTCACTCTCTCCTCCAGAGTCATCAAGGTCTAGTGGCAAGATATGTTAGAAGGCTAGCGATGGCCTCAGATGCAGTGGATAACTTTTTAAGCTGAGGTCTTTTTCCCAGGCCTCAATATGTTGAGGTAATAATAGCAATGCAGTAGTGAAAGACTAGGTAAGAATTGAGGCAAAAGATTGCTTAGTTTGCCTTCACAAAAGAATCAATCTGGAGGGGAAAACCTTCAGATTTTCTCAAGCCCGTTTAATAGTTTGTGACAAAATACAGGACTAATTAAGAATTTTTGCACTAGGGCCAAGTTCCACAGCCAGGACCTCTACTCATAGTTGGGTTTTGGAAGAAGTTTCTCTGTGACTGGGAGAAAAGAGACCAAGAACAAGGCTACTATTGGGGAAGGATACCCAGGATAATAGCAGGGTAGGAGAGGAGCCCTTCCTAACACACTATCTGATTAACTTCCTATGTTAACTAATTATTCCTTATAACTAAGCGCTAATCTCTTTCTGGGCTATGAGAATGCAACAAATTCTGTCACTGAGCTTTAAATTCAGTATTTTCTAATTTGGCACCCCAGAACAAAGCCCTAATCATTCTGTCCCAGTTATGGCTTTGACAAAAATAAATAAAAGCTAAACATAGACAACTGGTTGGCTGAGAGTAGCCAAGCCTACTGTTCCCAACACCACCTTGACCTAAGATCCTGATGGTGACAGCTTAAGTCCTTAAACCCATCAGTTTGGGAATATCAGTGTTTCTATCCCATTGTCCTTAGCCATCATCTTGGAAAGCAACTCTTATGAAATCGCAGTCTTGAAATTGCTCCTACAGATGCAACAATCACATCTATTGAAAAGAAAGTTTTTGTCTTCAAAGTCTTTGGCATTGTCAAACGGAAACTAATATGATCATTTTGCAAAGCTTCCCATGTGCTTTCTCAATGGAGAGTTGGGGAAGGTGGGGAGAGAATTTGGAACTCAAAGTTCCCCCCCAATAATTTTTTAGGGTTTTATTTTTATTTTTTAATTAAAGCATTTTATTTTCAAAATATGTACATGGATAATTTTTATTATTTACCCCTACAAAACCTTGTGTTCTAATTTTTCCCCTCCCTTCCTCCTACCATCTTCCCCAGTTAGCAAGTGATTTAATATATGTTAAACATGTGTGATTCTTCTATACATATTTCCACAATTTTCATGTAACACAAGAAAAATTAGATCAAAAAGGGAAAAAAATGAGAAAGAAAACCAAAGGCAAGCAAATGAAAACAAAAAGTGAAAATACTATGTTGTGGTTCACATCCAGTTTCAACAGTCCTCTCTCTGGGGGCAGATGTCTCTCTCCATCACAAGATCATTGGAACTGGTCTGAATCATCTCACTGATGACAACAAATGTCTATTAGAATTGGTCATCGTATAGTCTTGCTGTTGTCGTTTATAATGATCTGTTTCTGCTCTCATTTCACTTAGCATCAGTTCATGTAATTCTCTTCAGGCTTCTCTGAAATTATCCTGCTGGCCATTTCTTATAGAACAATAATATGGAACTCAACTTTTTTTGTTTGTTTGTTTATTGTAGCTTTTTATTAACAAGATATATGCATGGGTAATTTTTCAGCATTAACCCTTGCAAAACCTTCTGTTCCAACTTTTCTCCTCCTTCTCTCCATCCCCTCCCCCAGATGGCAGGTTGACCAATAAATATGGTAAAGAATATGTTAAATATAATATTTGTATACATATCCATACAATTATTTTGCTGCACAAGAAGAATCGGACTTTGAAATAATGTATTTATTACTGAACAAATGGAACTTATTGGAACTCAAAGTTTTAAAAACAAACATTAAAAATTATTTTATATATAACTGGGGGAAAAAACCAAATAAATACTTATCCAGAAACTAATATAATTTTAACAGTGAAAATGACAAAGAGGCTTTACTGTCTGTTCTGCTGCTGTACACTGAAGACCGTGAGATCTTGTCATCTGACTTGAGGCCAAAACCTTCCATGTGTGTAGTTTCTACCATTAGAATATAGGCTCCTTGAGAGTGGGAATTGCTAAAGCTTTCTGTTTGCAACCCCCACTCTTTAGCATCTTAAGTGATAATAAATGCTTCCTCCGTTCATTTATTCAGAAATAACTACTTACTATTGACAAAATGGATTCAGGCTTCTTACAGGTTATGCTAACAGACTAGCAAGAAAATATTCAAGGACCATAGTGGATAAGATTACTTTCGATCTTGGAAAAAATCCACCAAAGGTCAAAGTTTGCTTTCAATCCAGGAAACAACACCCAGTCACAACTAGGACTATAGAAGATTTTTTGATTAGTGAGAGCAGACTACATTGTAATGAGTCTAATTTCAAAACAAAACTTTTCATCTATGAACCTAACTACATACAGTAGCAGAAAGATATCTGACAATCAATGGTTTTCAAAGGAGACTTCTTTCCAGAAATTCTCACTTAGAGACTGCTTTATCATGAAATCTAGGAAAAGAAGTTGGGGGAGAATTGTTGTCAATAAGAAGAGCATTCATTTCTAATGGCCTATGCCTTTTTTTGTTGCTTTAGAGATAGGGCTTAAGGGTAGCCAGACTTTATTCTCTAATCTCTTGTGGGTCTTTGGATAGATTTTAGGGGATCTTTGAATTTCGATGGCAAAATATCTCTTTATATATATATATATATATATATATATATATATATATATATATTTTTTTTTTGGCAGCTACATAGCTCAGTGAATAGAGCATTAGCCCTGAATTTAGGAGGACCTGAGTTCAATTTTGGCCTTAGACACTTAACACTTCCTACCTGTGTGACCCTGTGCAAGTCACTTAGCCCCAATTGCCTGAAAAATAATTTTAAAATATTTTCTTTGTAACCCTATGTATTTTGTTTTCTGCATGTAAAAACATTACTCTGAAAAGGGACCTATGGGCTTCAACAGACTGCCAAAGGCCTCCATGATTAAGGGAGGTTAATGGTTAAGAATCTTTGCTCTAACTCTATCCCTATCTTATATCTGAAGTGAGAACTTTCCTTGGTGAAATTCAAACAAAGTAGAATCAGAACCTCAACTACCAAACATTGCTTTATTCTTTAGTTTTCACTGTAGTCATAAGCACAAATAATCATACATTCTCCTAAATCAAAAACTAAATTAGACCTTCCATGAAAATGAAGTTGAACTTAGATTCTGGGAAGATGACCTCAAGAGATCCAAATCCCAAAAAATGGACTTTAGAACAATGCTAAACCTAACTTAATTGTACATTCCAGAAAAATATCTGAAAGACTATTTGGATTGTGAGACGCTAGAAGAGTGGATTCTGTTAATAGGACAGACTTTCTACAACATATGTTAAGAGAAATTTTGGAAGTGCTTAAAAATACAAGCTTGGAAAACTCAGCCCTGTAAAAGGGAAGAAAAAAAAAAAAGTCTAACACTTGGTGTGGGGAAAGGAATTGAAAAGAGAGTTAATATTAAAATTAGTGGAGAATACAGAAAGAGGGATTTACAATGGAGTGACTTTATTGTTTTCCTTAATGTCAGCATGGAAACCCAAACACAAAGAGGTGAGTTGAGTCCCTGGAGAGCCTGACTGGGAAAGCTGAATGTTAAGTTTGCACTGTGGTATATGGCAACTAAAAATCGTCAATGATTTGCATGATGACAAAGTGTTTCCTTGAACTGGTGCACCACTTCCAGACATCTAGACTAGAGTAACATAGTGGAGGTATGCTTGAAACAATAATAGGCTCTATATATGGCAACATGAAGAGGTTTTTACATGCTGTTCCCAGAAACCATTATCTGGAATTTGGAAATCATTCGTAGATGGCGTAGGCTGGGATTTGCACAGAAATGATTTATTATTGACTTCGTATAAAGCAAAAGAATAAATTGCTTCATTTGAAAAATAAAACACACTCTGCTTTTGTTGTTAAGCAGTGTTCCAGAAGGTGTAACATTTGGCTGCTAATAGAAGATTTTATTTTAATATACAATTCATAACCTCACCCTGAAAATCTTTTTTTAAAAAAAAATTTTAACACTTTTAGCTATGCAAACTCAGATAGGTGATGTCAATACTTCTCTCTAGGTGTTAGAAGTCAACTATTTATGATAATAGAGAAGAAATATATTTTGTTTTTGGCATAAGTGCTATAATTACATGTGAATGTGTTTATCAAACATCCAAAGATTTCATAACACTGAAATAATAAAATATATTAATAAACAAAAAATGAAATTCATTCGACAAACTTATCAAGTCCCTATTAAGTCCCTATACATTGTTCTAATTCTTTGGGAAGACACCAAGATAAAGAAGAAAACAGAACACAGGAATTTTTGGAAAGTTGTTTGGTTTCCCCACTTCCTCATCCTGTTCTTTCCATATCAAAAACTCCCTTCACACTCTCCTCTCACCCGGCCTCCTCCTTCTCTTTCCCCCACCCTGTCAGGGTTCAAGATCTCATAAATAGGATAGGTCATGGTGTCTTGGAGGATGCAAAAGAGGAGAGAGAAATCCAAACCATCAAGCCAGGATGAACAATTCCTAAACTTTCTTCCAGGTTAATAACTTCCTTTGGGATAAGAGTAAGTAAGTATTTGAGATTTTAAAATCCTTTTCTTCACTACTTGCCATCTAGGGGAGGGCTTGGGGGAAGGGGAAGAAAACTGGAAGACAAGGTTTTGCAAAGGCTAATGTTGAAGAATTGTCCATACATATGTTTTGAAAAATAAAAGACTTAAAAAAAGAGTTAAAGTAAAAACAATAAAACAAAATAAAATCCTTTTCTTCTTAAAGGGATTTAGGGATTAGGGGATTACTTAGAATTGAGGTGAAATATTCAGTAATCAATTGAAAGTGTTTCTTAAAAGAAAAAGCCTTGTCTCTCCACTTTTGCAGAAATGGATGATTCACTACAATGTGAAGCCTTACATATATTGTCAGATTTATGGGTTGTGGTTTGTTTTGCTGTCTTAATTTTGATTTTTTTTCTTTTAAGATATAATTTGTTACAAGATGACTTTATGAGAGGAGAAAAGAGAAAAATATACAAAAAATTTAGGTGACTTGTAACAAAAGATCAAAACATGTTAAAAAATAAAAGCAATAAAGTAATGATTTGACTTCCCTACACTTCTTTCCAGAGGCTGGTGGTCCTTGGGAATGGAATATTGCATGTATTATAAAGTTTTGCAGTTGTTTTTGTTACTGTTGAATGGATTTATTTTGATGATTTATTTTCTTTTCCCTCCTTAGGAAAAAAAATTCTGTTATACAGGATGGTCCTATGAGAACAAGGAAAAACAAAAGATATTAAAAGTATTCTTTTTTTAAAGTAACTATTAGAAGTTTATTTATTTTTGATCAATTCTGTTGCATTGATGATGATTTCCTAAGAATTGTATGATAGTACATTATTATGTATGATAGATATATCACTATTATGATCATGAGAATGATTTCAACCATGACTCTCTTCTATAGCATCTCCTAACCAATAGATTAGATCTATAAACCTAAAGTTGGAATCAGGTAAATCTGAAGTCAAATTCTGCACCTCATTCACTAGCTAAGTAATCCTGGGAAAAACACTAAACCTGTCTCAATTAATTTCTTCCTCTACTCAAGAAGGGGATAACAGTAGTTCATTACCTACCTCACAGAGATTTTTTTGAGGACTGAATAAGGTAACAACATATATAAAGAACAATGAAAATCTCAAAGTTCTATATTAATTCTAGCTATTATTATTAGCTAAATTGATTTGAATTTCATATCCAACCCTGAAGATCAGAAGTTAAAAAAAAAAACTAGTTTAATACATAAACGTAGTAATTATCATTTCATTTATGGTAATTTGGTGGAATTCCTAATTTTCCATTCAATGAGAAAATGATTTGCACTCTGATAGCCAAGACCAAAACATCTTCCCTTAAGTACAGTCAACCCAAATAATAATGCTATACATGAAAAGCACATTAGTCAAATCAACAAGCCATCTATTAAGTCTTGTTATATTCCAGGCACTATCTGGGGACACAGAAAAAGCAAATAAAAAAAACCAAAAAACTATTTGAAAAAACAGTTCTTTCTTTCAAGAAGCTCACAGACTAATAGGGAGATGCTTATAAAAAGAAAAAAAGAAAAACTTTACACACAAGGAATGGACAGAACAAACTGGACTACTTTTAGAGGATATCTGGAAAGAATTCTTACAGAAGAAGGGATCTAGCTGGAATTTGAAGTAAGCCAGGGAAGCTAAAAGAGAGACATCTAGTGAAAATGTCTAGGGTTAAGAGAGAGTGTCTTTTTTTTTTTTTTTATATATATATATATATATTTTATAATATTATCCCTTGTATTCATTTTTCCAATTTACCCCCCCTCCCTCTATTCCCTCCCCCCGACGACAGGCAATACCATACATTTTACATGTGTTACAATATAGTCTAGGTACAATACATGTGTGCGAATATCACTTTCTTGTTGCACAATAAACATTAGAATCCGAAGGTACATGCAACCTGGGCAGACAGATATTAGTGCTAACAATTTTCATTCCCCTCCCAGTGTTTCTTCTCTGGGTGCAGCTACCTCTGTCCATCATTGATCAACTGGAAGTGAGTTGGATCTTCTTTATGTTGAAGATTTCCACTTCCATCAGAATACATCCTCATACAGCATTGTTGTTGAAGTGTACAGTGATCTTCTGGTTCTGCTCATTTCACTCAGCATCAGTTGATTTAAGTCTCTCCAACCCTCTCTGTATTCCTCCTGCTGGTCATTTCTTACTGAGCAATAATATTCCATAACTTTCATATACCACAATTTACCCAACCATTCTCCAACTGATGGACATCCATTCATCTTCCAGTTTCTAGCTACAACAAAAAGAGCTGCCACAAACATTTTGGCACATATATGTCTCTTTCCGCTCTTTAGTATTTCTTTGGGATATAATCCCAGTAGTAGCGCTGCTGGGTCAAAGGGTATGCACAGTTTGATAACTTTTTGGGCATAATTCCAGATTGCTCAAGAGAGAGTGTCTTATGAGAAGAACAAGAAGATCAATGTCACTGGATTACAGAGTAATGAAAACTAATAGGTTGTAAGAAACCTGGAAAGAAATGAAGCATGTATTAAGAAAGAACTATATGACAAGCGCAGTACTAAGTACTTTACAAATATTTCATTTGATTCCCACAATAATCCTATGAGATAGGAGCTATTTATTTCCTCCCTTTTTAAAGTTGAGGGAACTGAGGCAGAAGTTAAATGATTCACCCTGGGTTACACAGCTAGGGTCTGAGGTCAGAATGAACTCAGATTTTCCTGATACCAGGCCCAGTTTTTCTATCTACTGAACAGGTTATGAAAGTTTTTTAAAAAGCCAAAGTGAGGATTTTATCTCTCTCTCTCTCTTTCTCTCTCTCTGTCTCTGTCTTTCTCTGTCTCTCTCTCTCTGTCTCTGTCTCTCTCTGTCTCTCTCTGTCTCTCTCTCTCTCTCTCTCTCTCTCTTTCTCTCTCTCTCTCTCTCTCTCACACACACACACATATATGTACATAAATGTGATAATGAACACAGCAGAATTGTCAAGTCTTAGCAACAGATTGGATATGGGGTGTTGAGAGAGATTGGGGAGAGTTTCAAGGCCTAGGAGTGATGGGAAGGATGGTGGTGCCCTTGACAGCACTAAGGTTGATAGGAAGAGGGGAGGATTGGGGAAGGGAAGAATGAGTTCAGTTTTGGACAGAATAAGTTTAAGATGTCTGTGGAATATACAGTTTGAGATGTCTAATAAGTAGCTGAAGATGTAAGACCAGAAGTCAGGAGAGATTACATAGAAACTGCATTAGGGCTGCATAGAAAGTAATAAAATCACTAAGCAAAATAGCATTTTAAATTTTATTTGAATCACAGTCCTGTGAGGTAAGCAAGATTATTATCCTTTTACTGATGAAAACCCTAATATTTAAGAGGGATTAAATGATTTACCAAGTCTCATGCAGTATTCAATCTGCTACATTATACCATGCCATGTCAAAAACTCTTCTCAAATTGGTGACAGAATTAGCTGTCTTCTTTTCCCTTTTAAAGTGCCCCTTTCCAGCAGGCTGATAAATGTAGAAAGATATACCTATGTGCCTACTAGAAAACACAGTTAATATGGGTTTCCAATTGTTGATGTTGATTTGACCAAAACTTATGTTTTTCCCTCAGTACCAGAGGCAAGAAAATTATTTTTTAAGTAGTAAAGTTATCTAAAAAGTTTGTGTATTTGTAGCAGGGCAATCAGAAATGATCTAATAAGGTTGATACAGTTTCTAAGCTAAACCAATGGAAAAACGATAGAAGAGAATTTCTGTACATTTAGCCCCCATTTTTTTTTTTTTTTAATTTACTCTGTCATAGATCCAGGAGTATAGAAGTTTTTGCAACAAAATTACTCCGAACAGAAGATACCTTAAGGGTCAATCTTATCAAACTGTCTCATTCTATATTGAGAAACCTGAAACCCAGAGTAATGTGGAAATTTACCCAAGCTACTTCCAGTTGGTAGCAAAATAGAATTTCAAACCCAAGTCTTGTCAATCTAATTCCAGGGAGTTTTCCAATTTACACTATGATGAACTGTCATACCTGGTTGCTTAAAAGACAGAGAATTTGATATGAGTGTTTTGAAAAAAGATTTGAAATGATTAGAAGAATTTCCAGAGAGAATGGTTGTGATTTTTTTGTAGCATAGTTTTAAAGTTAAACTCATTTAGAGTTAAAGAATTGCTGCCTTTTAAGAGTCCTCTCTGGTCCCTTTACACATATACTTATTTCACCTTCTGCCTACAGAAGATGTGGGTAGCAAAGACTCCAACCTCTGGGATAAGAATTCACTATTTGACAAAAATTACTGGAAAGTTGGACACTAATCACTGACCAACACCTAACACCCTATAACAAGATAAAATCTAAACAGGTTCATGCTTTACACATAAAAGGTGATATTAGAAGCAAATTAGGAGGGGTAGCTAGGTGGTGTAGTGGATAGAGCACCAGCCCTTAAGTCAGGAGGACCTGAGTTCAAATCTGGCCTCAGACACTAAACACTTCCTAGCTGTGTGAAATTGGGCAAGTCACTTAACCCCAATTACCTCAGCAAAAAAAAAAAAAAAAAAAAAAAAAAGAAACAAATTAGGAGATCAAGGGATAGCCTACCTCTCAGGGAGAAGGAAGGAATTTATGGCCAAAGAAAAACTAGAGAACATTATGAAATGTAAAATTGATTATTTTGATTACATTAAATTAAAAGGTTTTTTGTATAAATAAAACCAATGCAGAAAAGATTAGAAGGGAAGAAGAAATGTGGGAAAAAAAATGTTACATCCAAGAGTTTTGATAAAGGCCTCATTCCTAACATATATAGAGAATTGATTCAAATTTATGAGAATACAAGCCATTCTCCAATTGATAAATGATCAAAGAATATGAACAGACAATTATCGATGCATAAATTAAAGCGATCTGTAGTCATATGGAAAAAGATTTGAAATAACTTTTGATAAAGTGCAAATAAGACTATGCTGTGGTACCACTTTACACTTCTCAGATTGGCTAAAATGACAAAATGCATTGTTGGTGGAGTTGTGAACTGATCCAACTATTCTGGAGAACAATTTGGAATTATGCCGAAAGGGCTATCAAATTGTGCGTATCCTTGGATCCAGCAAGCAGTGTCTCTACTGGGCTTGTATTCCAAAGAGACCATAAATAAGGGAAAATGATCCAAATGTGCAAAAAATGTTTGTAGCAGCTCTTTTTGTAGTAGCTAGGAACTGGAAATTGTGTGGAAGCCCATTAATTGGAGAATAGTTAGGTAAATTATGGTTTATGAATGTTATGGAATATTATTGTTCTGTAAGAAATGACCAGCAGGATGAATTCAGAAAAGCCTGGAAAGACTTGCATGAGCTGATACTGAGTGAAGTGAGTAGAACCAAGAGAACATAATACAGGGTAACAAGATGATTTAATGACCAATTCTGATGATGTGGCTCTTTTCAGCAATGAGATAATTCAGGAAAATTCCAATGGAATTGGAGTCATCTGCACCAGAGAGAGGACTTTTGGGACTTTGGATCACAATATACTATTTTTACCTTTGTTGTAATTGTTGGTTTGTTTTTTCTTTCTCATTTCTCCCCCTTTGATCTGATTTTCCTTGTGAAGTATGATAAGTGTGGAGAAATATTTAGAAGAATTGCACATGTTTAATCTATATTGGATTACTTGTTATCTAGGGGAGGAGGTGGGGGGGAGGGAGGGGAAAAATTGGGAATGTAAGCTTTTGCAAAGGTGAATGTTGAATGTATTGGACTATCTGCCATCTATGGGAGGGGGTGGGGAGAAAGAGGAGAAAAGTTGGAATAGAAGGTTTTACAAGGATCAATGTTGAAAAATTACCCATGTATATATTTTGTAAATAAAAAGCTATAATAATAATTTAAAAAGGTAAATGTTGTCAACTATCTTTACATATATTTTGAAAATAAAAATACTATTTTTTAAAAAAGAAAGATTGGGTAAAAGAGATCCCTTTGATAAGTTCAGTACCCTCTGACAATGCTTCCTACTTCTACCCTTGGGAGGACTCCATGAAAGACTTACTCTTGTTCCAAGACTTCTGTTTGAAATGCAATTAAGAGGAACTATGATTAACATCCCTTCTCCCAAATCTGGCTTACTTTACTTCAGTGTGGCCTTCTCACTCTTCAGAGTGGATCTAAAAGGATAGCAAGCACTGCTGAAGCCTTCTAAGTTAATTCCAAAAGTATTCTCTTCATTCAAGTATATTCAGTTCTAAAAGGAGACCTAACAGGTAGCATTCTCTTCCTATTCTCTCCTCCAGATAACTAATTAAATTAGCATATAAAAGGGAATGGAAGGGGATATTTCATTATATTACATCAGTCTTTACCTTATTTGGCAAACACCATTAGGAGAAAGGTAAGAAAGGAGTACTTCTATGGACTACCTTCTTCCTCTCCTTGGCTTGAATAAATGATTCAAAATTACCAGAAGTGGAGTCAGTTAAAGAGATTGTTGGCTCAAGTATCTAATTTTCAGATTATAGTGTTATCAAAATGGCATGACTCAATTTCTTTGTGTAGTATTTTCTAAAGACATGTTAATGACCTTTTTTTGTATGGCATTGGCTCTCCTGCATGGTTCACATAGCATCAAGAGTTCATGTTTTTCTTACTGCTGTAGAACTGTACACTTTAATACAGAGGAGCAAGAAAAACCTTTAAGATCCATCCAGTTTTATACAAAGGTGAATCTTCATCTTAACAGTCCTACCCATCTGGATGTGAACTTGATGGAATCAAGGCTAAGTACAGAGTATTCTCACTGGAATATTTCTGTTTTTGTATTGCCTAAATTTCATCCCGTATTTTACCCTCCCTATTGCTCCTGGCACTCTATCTACAGCACCACCTAGCTGCCCTGACCAGCAATGTACTCTGGGGTAAAACACTTAACTTCTCTTTACAATATGTTCTTTTCTAAATACTTGACCATCTTTTCCCATCTATTTATGATTTAAGACCAAAATTTTACTTGTCTGAAATTCATGTACAACTGGGTAACATATAGTTTATCACTAGTGTACAATAAATGCTAAAGGTTAATTACTTCTGTAATGAGGGATTGGACACTGAACAGTCCTTATGAGCATGACAAGAATGCTACTGATGCAGTTTCCCATACAGAAGAGACTGGGAAGCCTTCTAGAAAAATCAGTATGATTGTAATTGAAGTGTCTTGGAGAGACTTTGGAGCATGTGTACATATTCTGTAACTAGTCTCAATCTGCTAACACAGCAGTGAAATCCTGAGGAGCAAGTGAAAACCTTTCAGATCCATCTTACAGTCATACCCCATCTGGCTGTGAACCTGATGGAATCAAAGCTAAGGAGAGAGAGTATTTTAAGTCCTAGCCCACTCCCCCAGAGTGGAATCAGTGTGGAATGTGCCCGCTGATTGTTTGGGGAAAACATTTGTACTTCTGTTCCTGCCATCTCTTCAAAGTAAATTTCCCTTTGTAAAGGTTAATTTATATTAACTGGTTAAATGGAATTGGGACACTAGTCACTGATGACTAATAATGGAAAAGGGGCATATACTCAGAATGGGGGCTTGAGACTATAGCAGGAGAGAAAAGATACTTCCTTAGGGTACTTCTAGTGTGCTGAGGTAGAGATATAATTGACCTGACTAAACTGGTCCTCCTTTTGCTGAACTAGAAATAGTGTTATCTATCCATCTGTCTATTAAATAGAGATAGCCTTAGAACATTATTGTGGATGAAAAATTCATTACTCAGAGGTCAACAAGCTTCTTAAAATTTAGCTAGGTTGATCTCTAGACAACAGTGAAGTTAGTAGTTGGTTTTTGAATAGAATAAATCTAGCAGTTTTTGCAAATGCACCACCTTGACCCTCAGGGTGGTTATTAATAATAATTAACTACAGTGATGAGTTATTTCTAATAATTAGGCCCCTGAGGAGCAAAGTGATGTAATTTAAAGAGCTTTAAGTTTTACTACATATCATGTAAACCAATTCAGCCCTTTCTTCCCTTTCTCAACTAAGAGAGCACAAATATCATACTTTTCCAGATGCCAAGAGAAGACCCTCTAGAACTTCTCTCATGAACTCTCTCCTTGTACCTGTTCTCTTTGTAACTGCTGATCACTTAGCATCCCAGTTGCTGATTTCATCCATGATTTCTGGAGGGTGAGAAAGAAATTCAATTTAGCACCTTAAAAACAAACAATCAAAAACATTTTCTATCATGGTAGGAAGCACTGGAATTTTAAAAAAAGGTGAAAAAAATGAAATGATATAGGTTTAAATCTAGATTGTCTCCTATATTTGCAATTATGGACAAGTTATCTCAGGTTTCTGGGCCTCAGTTACTAATCTCCAAAATTAAGGACATGAATTAGATTAGAAGTTCTTAATTTTTTTATGTGTTTGGCAATTTGTTGAAGTCTATCAGCCCCTTTTTAGATACTGTTTTGTAATGCATGAAATAAAACAAACCTGATTACAAATGATATCATTTGCATTGAAATATAGTTTTCTATCTTTATGTGTGTGTGCATATGTATACACACACATACCACAGTAAATGGGTCAAGAACCCCTTGCCTAGATAACTTCTAAGGCCATTTCTGAATTCAATAATTCTATGTCCATGACATCAAAGAGTTTACAATCTTGTAAGACATGTGATAAGGACAAGCAAATAGCTCCCCCCCAAAAAAAAATCTAAAACAATTTGAGGAAAAATAAATTATTTCCAGCTGCTGTTTGCACAATCACAGTATATGCCCACCCCCTAGGACTTGTTTCATTTATTCCCTTTCCATGACCTGAGGCAATAGAAATAGATGTTGGGATCTGATAAAGATGTTGAGATTCAGGTAGGATTTCCTGCTCAAAAAAGTACCCCTTGTACTACTTGTGTCCTTGTGTCTGAAATTCTATCATTAAAGAATCATTCCTTTGGGATAAGGAAATATTATCATTCCTAGAAGTCGTACCACATTAAACTGTTTTAAGCTTTTAAGGTATTTTTTTGTTGTTTAGTCACATTTGGCTCTTTGTAATCTTACTTGGGGTTTTCTTAGCAAATACTAGAGTAGTCTGCCATTTCCTTCCCCAGCTCATTTTACAGATGAGACAAACAGAATTAAAAGTTATTTGCCCAGGGTCATACACAATAAGCCAGATCTGAACTCACAAAAATGAGTTTTCTTTTTATAATACAGAAATGGTGCTGAAACTGCAGAGGGGACCCCGAAACTGTGAAAATCCTTGAAGGAGAAATTCTTTCAACTCTGCCTCAATTAGGGACCCTGCCCCAAGTCCTTTTTCCCTTAAATGAATTTAAGTTTTGACTGCTTGGGGGGGGGAACAAAGAGGGGACCCCCAAACTCTGAAAATCCTTAAAGGAGAAAATCTCCTTCAACTCTGCTTCAGTGAGGGACCCCACCCCAAGGACAAACAGCTTCATCTTTATTATCTGGATGGGGTCAGCTCAGCTCTGAAATCCTCTGAATTCAATTCAAATTCCAGCTCAAAGCCAAAACCTAGCTAGGAGCCAAATTGGGACTTCACCCACCCATGAGCCTCCTTCAGCTTGCAGCCAAAGCCCTCTATTATAATAGAGCCAAATAAAACCCTCTCTTTGCAGAGGTTCCAAACATGCCAGCCCTATGCTTAGCACACCAAGGGCCTCTGCCCACTGGAATACTATTTCCAATGCCCTCTTCTCTTTACCCTCACCTATTTCCTTAACCAGACTTTAACCTTACTTCCAATCCCTATAATAAATCTCTTTAATCAATCTAGGTTTTCTGGTCTGTAAATTCCTTTACAGAGAACCTATGCTTGTGCCAAATCCCAAAGGGTTTCAGGGGAGACAAACCCCTCCATTTGATTCCCTGAACCCTGAACCCACCACTAGACCTCATTTAACTCCCTGACCACCACAATCTAAACCTCATCAATACTTAAGCCAGGAAGGGCCAAAACAGAGAGAAAAAAATATATAGACCAATTTCCCTAATGAATTGATGTAAAATCTTTTTTTTTTAAATTTTATTTAAAAAAAAAAAGAATAAAAAAAATAAGAAAAACAGAAAAAGAATATAAAACAAAAGAGAACACTATCATGTGCCCAGCAGGACATCAGGTAGGATTCAAAATATATAACAACAAATTACCAAATAAAGAAAGTTTATATATTAGTAGAAGAAATTATATTCATGAATGTCCATTTTTTTCTTTACTTCCTTGTAAACTATTCTTTGGTTCTCTGCTGTGCATCTTATTTATTTTATTCTTTTCCCCCCTTTCATACCTCTCCCCCTCCCCAGCAAGTTATAATTAAGAAAAGACTTATTTATTTATATGTAGATTAGATATACACATAAAACATTCACATACACACATGTCTTTCCTATCCCTGCTGACTTTTTCTTAAATTCTGCTCCATAACTTGCCTTGCTATTACTTAATCTCCCCTCCATCCAAGGATCCTTCCCTTGTCTTCTTCTCTCATCCTTTGCTTCCCCACCTGCCCATCCCTCCCCCTTATTTCTTTATTTTTGGAGTGTTATATGTAATTTATCTACTAAACGCATTCTAAAAATGTGAAATTCTGTTGAATATCCACTTTTTTCTCATTTAAAATTATAGATAATTATAGATAATATTATTTTTGGCTGTAGGCCTAGTTTTTTTGATTGTTGGTAGATATGATTTCTGAACCTGCAGTCATCTAGATGCTGATAAGTCTTGTACAAGTCTAATTGTAGCTCCAACAAATTGAATTTCTTTTCTTTTTTCTTACAAAATTTTCTCTTTGATCTAGAGATTTCAAAATTTGGCAATATTCCTGTGTGTTTTCCACAAAGGCCCTCTTTGAGGTGGTGATTGGTTGATTTTTTCCTATCTCTCCAGGACAATTTTCTTAGATTATTTCCCAAATTATTGTGTCAAGGTTCTCTTTTTAGTCAGAACTTTCTGGGACTACAATTATGCTTATATTTTCTCTTCCTGATCTGCTCTCCAGATCTGTTGTTTTTCTTATAAGGTGTTTCACAATCTATTCTATTTTCTCATTCTTTATAATCTGTTTTGTTATTTCTTGTCTCTCATAGCTTCACTGGCTTCTGCTTGCCCAATTCTAATTTTCAATGAATATATTAATTTCACCTTTGAGACTCTGAACCCCCTTTTTTCATAATCTTTTTATTTTTCTTGAATTTTTGGGGGGGTTGTTTTTCAATGTATCTCATTTGATTAAGTGCTTTTTTGAGTTCTATAAATTTCCTCCAGGCAGGGAGCCATTTCACATTAATCATGGGAGTAAAAGTTCTTTTTACTATAGTGTCCTCCTCTGAAAATAAACCTGTCTTCCCTGTTCCCATACTATGTTTCAATGATAAGGTTCTTTGCTGATTCTTTTTTTTTTTTTTTTTTTTTTTTTAAACAAGAGTTATTAGTGTAAGTACCTCTAATCATGGGTGGGGAAGGGAAGCTTCCCTTCAGCTCTCCCCTCAATCCTGCAAGTGCCCACAGCCAGCAATATCCCTGCTCTGCTTCTGCCCTGGGAGGTGCTGCTTCCTTTCCCTCCTGGGCCCAGTCTCTGTATCACAGCTGGTTCTGGTGTTCTTAATAAGCTGAGGTTCCCTCAGTCTTCCCAGACTCAGATCCAGACTCCACAGCCCGGGAGATGAAAGTCTCTGTGGTTCCTGCTGAGGCTCCAGCCACTCTCCACTTGTTTGCCCTTCACACAGGCTAATATGATCCTGGGGACATTCTTCAGATCTTCTAAGCTTGTACCAGGAGGACCTCTGTTCTCCTCCAAGGGTTCTTGATTTTTCAACAGTCTATGTTGGCCCTGAGGCACAAATTTTTTCTATTTGTGGGGGAAATCTGGAGAGCTTGAAATTGACTAACCTACTCCACCATCTTCCCAGAATATTCTCCATGCAAAAATCTTAAATAAAATATTACCAAAAAGATTATAGCAACTTATCTCTAGAATGATACATTTTGATCAATTATGATTTATACCAGGAATGCATGGCTCATGCAATCAAGAAAACTATGAGCATAATTGACTATATCAATAACCAAACTGACAGAAATTATATGATTATCTCAATTGATGCAGAAAAAGCACTAGACAAAATACAACACTCATTACTATTTAAAACACTAAAGAGCATGGGAATATACGAAATTTTCCTTAAAATGAATATCTATCTAAAATTATCAGCAAGCATCATATGTAATGGATATAAACTAGAAGCATTCCCAATAAGATCAGGGGTGAATCAAGACTGCCTATTATCACCACTATTATTAAATATTGTACTAGAAATTTAATTTTAGCAATAAGAGAAGAAAAGGAAATTAAAGGAATAAAGAGTAGGCAACAAGGAAACAAAATTATCACTACAGATGATATGATGGTATACTAAAGAATCAACTAAAAACTACTAGAAACAATAACTTTAGCAAAGTTTCAGGATGTAAAATAAATCTACATAAATCATCAGCATTTCAATATGTTACCAACAAAGTTCAGCTGCAAGAGACAGAAAGAGAAATCCTATTTAAAATAACTATAGATATTATAAAATATTTGGGAATCTATCTACCAAGACAAAGCACTATATGAACAGTTACAAAATACTTTTCACACAAATAAAGTCAGATCTAAACAACTGGGAGAATATCAAATGCTCATGAATAAGCTGAGCTAATATAATAAAAATGACAATTCTACCTAAATTAATCTATGTATTCAGTATCATACTAATCAAACTACCAAGAAATTACTTTAGAGTAGTGGGGGAAAAAATAATAAAACTCATCTGAAAGAACAAAATTTCAAGAATTTCAAGGGTATTAATGAAAAAAAAAATGCAAAGGTGGCCTAGCTGCAATACATATAAAACTATAATATAAAGCAATGTTCATCAAAACTATTTTGTACTAAGAAATAGATTAGTGGATCAATGGAATAGATTAAGTTCACAAGACATAATAGTCAATGACTATAAGTAATCTAGTGTTTAATAAATGCAAAGACTCCAGCTTCTGGAATAAGAACTCACTATTTGACAAAAATTGGTAGGAAAACTGGAAAATAGTACCGCAGAAACTAATCACTGGCCAATATCTAACATCTGATACCAAGATAAGGTTGAAATGGGTTCATGATTTAGATATAAAGGGTGATACGATAAGCAAATTAGGAAAACAAGGAACTTATCTCTCAGATCTGTGGAGAAGGAAGGAATTTATGGCCAAAGAAGAACTAGAGAACATTGTGAAGTGCAAAATTTTTATTACACTAAATTTTAAAAGTTTTGTACAAACAAAACCAAAACATACAAGATTAGAAGGGAAGTTGGGCAAAAATTTTTACATCTAGTGTTTTTGATAAAGGCCTCATTCTTAAAACAGAGAATTGCCTCAAATTTTTAAGAATACAAGACATTCTTCAGTTGGCAAATGATCAAAAAATATGAACAATTTTCAGATAGAGAAATTAAAGCCATTTTTAATCATATGAAAAAATGCTCTAAATCACTATTGATTAGAGAAATGTAAATTAAAACAACCCTAAGGGACCACTACACATTTCTCATATTGGCTAAGTTGACAAGAAAAAAATAGTGATGAATGTTGGAGGAGTATGTCAAAACTGGAACACATACATTGTTGGTAGATTTGTGAAATGATTTAGTCATTCTGCAGAGCAATTTGAAACTATACCCAAAGAGCTATCAAACTGCGCATACCTTTGGAACCCACAGTGTCTCTACTAGATCTGTATCCCAAAGAGGTCATAGAAAAGGGAAAAGGATGCATATGTGTAAAAATGTTTGTAGCAGCACATTATATAGTGTCAAGAATTGGAAATTGAGTGTATACCCATCAGTTGGGGAATGGCTGAATAAGTAATAATATATGAATGCAATGGAATATTATTGTTCTATAAGAAATGATGAGCAGGCCAATTTCAGAAAAGCCTGGAAAGATTTACATGAACTGATGCTAAGTAAAGTGAGTAGAACCAAGAGAAAACTGTACACAGCAACAAGATTATGTAATGATCAACTATGATGGACTTGACTCTTTTCAACAATGACAAGATTCAAGGCAATTCCAATAGGCTTGTGATCAGCATCCAGAAAGAAAACTATGAAGACTTAATGTGGATCAAAGCATAATATTTTCACTTTTTTTGTTGTTTGCTTATTTTTTTTCTTTCATGTTTTGACCTGATTTTTCTTTTGCAGTATGATAAATATGGAAATATGTTTAGAAGAATTGCACAAGTTTAACCTATATTGGATTGCTTGCTGTCTAGGGGAGGGGATAAGAAAAGGTTTTGCAAAGGTGAATGTTGAAAACTATCTTTGCATGTAGTTGGAAAAATAAAAAGCTATTAAAAATTTGAAAAAAAAAAGAAAGAAAATGAGTCTTTCTAATTGCAGACCTGGTATTCATTCACTCCATTTTACCAAATAGCTTTCCCCTTTAAAGTATTACTGTCAAATATATTTTATCAGATTAGCCTAATCAAGCCTTGTGGGAATTAGGAGAGACTAAGGATAAATAAGTATTTGGAGGGTGTTGGGGAAAATGATGGGGAGAACCTTAGAAAGGAAGCAGGACAGATGTATCTGGAACTTGAAGGGTTGCCAGGGAGACACTAAGTATGCAAGAAATAGCATAAAGATACTTGAGTGCCTGGGCTAGGGAGAGGCACAAAAGTTTTTTGGAAGAGGTCAATAGGTCAGAAACAAAATTTTCCTCATTCACAATTTTGCCTGAAGCTGGCCCCAAATAAAGTATTATATAGATGCACATTTAAATAGTTCTACCCAGTTATGAGAATTGGCTCACTTTTTAGCTTAGGGGCAACATGCTAGTCCTTGGGTTCCTCCCCCATTTTCCTCTCATTCTCTTACTTCATCCTTTTGTGTTTTGTGGAGTTTACACTAGATAAAAAAAAAAAAATCACAATAATGCAGTTAGGAAAATTTTGTTAGCTCTTTGACTAATATAAATTTGTGTTTATTTCTAGTCAATTCCTGGCTTCTAGGTTTGAGGGGGAAAAAATCAGAAAACAGGAAAAATTTGTACAAGCAGAATAGTGTCTATTACCAAACAGGAATAAGGATAGAAAATTGGATAAAAAACAGACTTTAGGGGAATTGGGGGAGAGGCTTAATTTAGTCCTTCAAGATCACATTCATATACCACAACTTGATCAGGTGTTCTCCAACTGATGGACATCCCTTCAATTTTTAATTCTTTGCCACCATGAAAAGAGATTCAATCAATATTTTTGTACATGTGGAATCTGAGCAATTAGAATTAAGAAGAATTAAACTGAGCTGCATGAGGTATGGTTATACCATAAAATTCAGGACGGCTTCAACAGTAACTAATTTAAAATATTCCTGCCTGAAATGAAATCATTTGTGACTTTTTCAATTTAAATTTGGATTTGGGCTGGTTTATATCATAATAAATTAATCCACAGAATTATCAAATGCTACAATTGGAAGTTACCTCAGATGTCATTTAATTATCAACTCTTGCCCAAATAATAGGCTAGCCTGCTTTCTTCCCTAACAGTGATGTTGGAGCCTACTAGCTTACAAAATAGGATAATGTCATGGAATGGATCAGAAGTTTAAGAACCTGATTCTGAATTCCTGTAATTGTTTTCCCTGCTCTTCTCTCTTACCATTCCAAAACATCTTCCACATTGTGGTCAAATTAATAATCCTTAAAACTACAGTTTGACCATTTTATTCTCCTGGTCAAGAAACTTCAGTGGTTCCCTCTTGTCCAAAGCACAAAATAAACTTTTCTGTTTTGTAATTAAAGCCCTTCACAATCTGACTCAAACATAGCTTTCCAAACAGATTTCATCTTGTTCCCTGTACTTGTTGTTTCCCGGACATGACCTTCTATGCCTTTGCATAAAGTGAAAACCCTGCCCAAACCTCTAGTTCTGAAATGTGCTCACCTCTACCCCAATTCCTTAAAAGTACTGAAGTACTGTCTCCTACAAGGAAGCCTATTCTAATACCAAGAGTTGCTAGTGCCCATCCATCAGAAATTACTTTCTATGAAATATCTAAATATGCACTAATTACTATGTATGTGTATAAGCTCTTCAGCAGGGCTCATTCATTCGACAAAAATTGATTAAATGCTTTCTATGTGCCAATCACTGTGCTCCAAACTGGTCATACAAATTTTTAAAAAATTAAATGGTACCTGATCTCAAGAGGAATAGATTTTATTCTAGTGGGGGGAAAGGGAGGTAAATAAAATGTATATAGAAGATTAAATAATAGCTAATGTTCATATAATATTTAAATATTTATAAAAAATATATATATATATATATATATATATAAATGTTTTTGTGTTTATACATTATACATATAATCTCATTTGATCTTTGAAATATTTCTGTGGATAAGTACTAATATTAACTCCTTTTTCAGATAAGAGAACTGAAGCAGAGACTGTGACTTACCCAAAGTTACAGTTAGTTAAATGTCTAAAGTAGAATTCAAATGAAGTTACTCCTGACTGCAAATCAAGTGCTCTATTTACTGCCATCTAGCTATTTCTAAAGATGAAATACACAGAAATTTCTGCTTGAAACAATTAGAAGGCTATTGCAATAGTTCAAATGAAAGGTGATAAAGGTCTGAAGTAGGAGAATGACAAGTGTGTTTGGGGAAGAAGGGGGAGGGGAATATTTGGAATACATTGTGGGGGCAGAATCCAAATATGGCAACTGATTGGAAGTGAGGGATAAAGGAGAAGGAAGGGTTGAGAAGACCCCAAATCTCAGTGACAGGAAGAATATTGATGACCTCCAGTGAAACAAGAAAGCTTGAAAAGAAAGGAGAGTTTTGGGGAAAAGGAATAGGAACTGTTTTGAATGTGTTGAGTTTTAGATCAGTCAGTCAATTAGTCAATTAGCATTTATTTAGTGTCTGTTAAATTGCATTGTACTAAGTACAAAAAAGGGCAAAATTCATCTATATATCTATAGAACATTTAGGTGAATTGTGGTATCTCATAAACCATAATGATGCAGGACTAGAGTTCAGAAGAGAGATCAAAGTTGAATACAAATTAGAAAGTCATCTGAACAAAGGCTGAAAAGGGAATGACCAGAGAAAGGAGAAAAGCTCGGGGAGAGAGAAGTATCATGGACACATAGAGAAGAATGAGGAGCTAACAAGGAAAATCTTATCAATTATTGTTCAGTGGTGTCTGACTCTGCGATCCTATTTGGGATTTTCTTGACAAGGATACCAAAGTGGTTTCCTTCTCTTATTTTTACTGGTAAAGACACTAAAGTAAACAGGGTTAAGGGCCTTGTTCAGGGTCAAGCAGTCAGTAGGTGTCTGAAGCCAAACTTGAACTTCGGTCTTCTGAATTCACCATCTAACTGTTCAATCCATTGTTAGAACCATGTAATTGATGAGATGCTCTTCTATGGAAGATACCTTCCTGGGACTCCCATTGATTATTTTGTCCTGCACAACAACTCAAAATAATGAATAAACCTGAACCTTCTTCCACATGACAGTCCCTCAAACATGGTAATGATGGAGGTGAACCCTGAAACTGTGTTCCCTTTAATCTGTAAAAGAAGGGTGACTGGGGTCTCAAGCTCTCCCCTGGGAAAAGCATCTTTCCCAGACAGTGCCCTCCTCCCCAAGTTAAGTGTCTCATTCAGTTGGAGATCTGATAGCCCTATTGAGTGGCTCTAAACTCCAATATAAGTAATCTCTTTTCAACTGAACATCTAAGCCCCAGTCATTGACAACATTGAAGGAATCTCATTCAATTTTGAATGCAAGCCCAAGTCTCAGACTGCTAATAAAAGACAACTCTGAACCTCGAATCTTTGCATTAGTCCCAAGCAGGAACTTGCTTTGCCAAGGAAGCTCTCTTCTTGGCAAGGCTGCCTGCCAGGACTTTTGCCCACTGTGAAGATATTCTCTTTTCAGTGTTAACCTTTGTTATTTCCCTAACAGGACCTTTTGCCCACCAAGAAGTCTATCTTCCTAGCACAGCTAACTTCTCAGTGTCAATAAAAGTCCCTTTTGCCAAACAGACTTTTCAGGTTTTTTAATTCTTTCGAATTGGACTTGTGCTGATCAGAGGGGATTCCCCATCCCAATTCTCACCCTTCTTCACTACTACTAACCTCGTCAGTAAGCAATGGTTAGTTCTTTTTAAGACCAAAATCTTAAACTCTATTTAAATAGCATATCAATTATTCAGACAGTCAAGTTTAGAAAATTCCCCATTTATGGATTACTCAGGTTTTTAACTTTTCCTACTTTGTTTTATGGGCTTCCTGCCTCCTGGCTATTTTACTTAATAGTATCATTGAATTTTGGGGGAATGTTGGAGAATCTTAGAGATCATTCAGTTCAACCTTCTCAATTTAGAAAAGAGGGAACAGAAGCCCAGATAGTCATCCCTACCAAGAGCTAGAAAATAAATAAGTATTTTACTGCTTGTTAGCTATTCTTAGAGCCAGAATACAGAATCTTTGTATTAATGGGACCTTGGAAACAGGAAATGAACATATAAAAATGATTTTATTAAAGATCTGTATGGTGGGTTGGAATAGAGGAAGTGAGGAGGGGGAAAAGCAGTTACCAAGTGGAGTAATAAGGCTCCCAGTGGACATATCTCTCCCCAAAGCCCAAGGGTGATTAGACTGCTGGGAAACTGGAACTCACTTGGAATGTCACAAATTGCCCCAAGGGTCTGCCTCAATAACTTTAGATCCAACCCTTTAAGTCAATTTTCTAATACCTAGGAGGGGTAACACATTAACAACTCAACGGGAATTAGTTTATTGTGTTAATTAGCCATCAGCTTTCTGGGTGAGGGGCTTTAATGAAATGGAATATAGAGTAGTTTTATTTGGGGGAGAAAGATGGTTTGGAAATGGTGTTTAGGAGTGTTCTAAAGCTGGCTGCTTGTTATAGTCTGGAAACAGAGAAGATGGGCACCAGAGTTGGATTTTTTGGGCTGCAGGATGATACCAACAGCCTAGAGCAGGAGTTCTCAAACTAGGGCCCTGGGGCTGCTGGGGACGTTTATGCGGCCAGCCAGGTTATGGCAAATGGGCTGAGTGGCGGAGACAGAGTGTGAGCTTTTGTTTTTAAATAGTCCAGCCCTCCCACAGTCTGAGGGACAGTGAACTGGCCCCTATTTAAAAAGTTTGAGGACCACTGAAGGTTAAGGGCATTGTAAAAAGCCTGGAGCAAGACACGTTTCTTCTACTCTATTCTCCTTTCCTGGGAAAAGTTTGGGCAAAATGAAGTTGGTGGATTTTCTGCACTTTTATTTTGTCCATGTTATCTTGGGCTCCCCATATCACAAAAAGTTGAGAGTATTAATCTAACACTTATATTAATGGGCATATGTACATGTGGCACAATCTACATATTATCTTGAAAACCAAGATTTGTGGTTAGTACAATAAGATAATATTTTTGTTGCGGAAATAGACTACAGGATTTTTAATCAGTTGCAATAAAAATAAACTTTGGGCCTAAACCTGTTGAAATACATTCTTCTACACTAAGAACATATTTTAATCAACCCTAAGACTCAGGGCCAGATCAAGGACTTTGCTAGTGAAGTATAAAGGCAAATTATATTGGGGGAGGGGAGAGACCGGGCCAACTTTTCCATATTTAAAGGACAGTGCAGATTTCTTTACCAAGTTTTTTTTTTTTTTTTTTTGAGTTAGCTGTGTATCTATTGTATATTACAGAATATACAGACGTAGAACTAAAAACAAACAAACAAACAAAAAAAACCTTAGGATAATGTTGTCCGATCCTCTCTCCTTTTACTTTTGGGTCTAGAGAATTGTCCAAGCTAGTCAATTTCAGGTGGTAAATAGAAGCAGAATTTTCAACCTTATGCTCAGAATCCAAATCTAGCTATTTAATATATTATTATATATAAATATGTTATATATATCATATTTATATTAATAAACGCATTTTGGATAGCTTAGAGGAGGGAACTCGTGGTGGGTTTGGGGGGAAGCTCGGAAGCGCCGGTACTGTTGACTGGAGAGGGAGGGCTGAGGGGAGCCGGCTCACGGACCGGGTTCTTGACGGTCCCAGCTGTACAATGACGGTTACTGTCTGTAAGCATCCATCCCGTGCCAGGCACTGTGGGAAGGGCATGGGGATCCTCTGCTCCACAGGGCCAGGGTGAGGCCCAGCTCCAACAGAAGGGCTGCCGGGGGAAAATGTACCAGGTAAAAGCGTGGATCAGGGCGGCGAAGACTGGTTGCCGGGGCTCGCCATCAGTGCGTTACAACAGCAATATATTTGCATAAGGGGTGAAGGGGAGAAAGGGTGTAACGCAGAAAAGGATTTTAATCATTAAAAAAAGTCACGTCTCAATTTTTCCCGTTACTTCCCTGCTGTGTTTTCTTGAACTTGATATTTTTATTATGTCCTGGGAGCCTCAAAGGCTGGAGAAGGTCTGAGCCCTGGAAAGCATCCCTTCGGGTTCTGCGGAGTCAGGGGCTGGGACTGGATGCAGGCCCCGCGGCCTCTGAAACTTGGGGGCCGGTGAGACCCAGAGCACCAATGCCTCCCCAGGCTGCTCCCCTGCGTGTTTTCAATACGTATTTACACCCCCATTCCAACCCCCTCCCCCCACACACACACCTCGGAGAAAATGCATGGAATAATACAACGCAAGCTGAGAAGATCCTGTAGCAGAGTACACTTTCCCACCCAGCCCCAAGGCCCCCGAAGCCGGAAACCAGGACGCGGCCTTCGAAAGGATGCACTGCTTAGTATCCAGAGCCAGTCGGGGAGTCTAGGCGCGCGCTCCGCGTCTGCGCGCGCCCGCGAATCCTTCCCTCAGAGCGGCAAATGGAGGCGCCCCGCGAGCCGACTACCCGAGTACTTGTGGGGGAGGGGAGCGATCGTCCTTCAGGGTGCGAAAAGCTGCAGTACTCGTTTTATTCGAGCACGCGAAACACTTTCCTGTCTGAGAACGAATGAATACCCAGAGCGGAGAAGCTCTCCGTAGCTGGGGGATGTAGCTCAGTGGTAGAGCGCGCGCTTCGCATGTGTGAGGTCCCGGGTTCAATCCCCGGCATCTCCAGAAAGCTAGGTTTTTCTTTTCTGCTTTTTTTTTTTGGTTACTATTATTAATAGCTCTTTCCGGCACAATCGGAAATACTGAAAGTGACCTCTTTCCGCCCTTAACGAAAGATTTCATGGCTTAAGTACAAACAAAAAAAGTTCGACCACTGTAAAACAGAAAGTAAAAAAAGTTAACTGTTGGCTTATCAATCACAAAAAGTTCATTTTTAAGCGTAGGATGACAAGCAGCACCATCAATGCTTTCATAAATCCGGCTGCTTAATAATAAAATTAAAAAGTAAATTACCTTGATCTAAAATCGAAGCTGGATTGTTGGCGTGGGCGGCAAGAAGTGTGCCCCTCACCCACGAGTGCCCCCGAAGCCGAAAGTTCTCAAAGGTCTTGTAGACGAGGAGTACAATACCATTTCTGGCCTACAATTTATTTTCATTGGTTATTGATGTTAATTTTATCGGATTGGAAATCTAACTTAAATTGAATATGCAAATTATTTTTTCTTAGAGTAAAATATTAGAAATATATTGAGAAGTTTCATTTACGTTCACAATGCATTCATTTCTTCCGACTTTTACGAATAGTGAAGCACTAGATATTTAAGAGAGAGAACTGTCACTTCCAGATTAAAAACTGCAGAATCCTCCAATCGCTAAAATAATTTAATTTTAAAACTAGCCTTTTCTTTGTCAGTTTAATAAAATCAATATGTAAACACACCAAGGACACACCTCTAAAATAAACTAAGGAGACGACTGGTATTAAAACTAAGCCCCTGCCCTCAAAACGCTTACTGCCCAGCAGAGGAGCTAGGCCCACACTCACAGTTAGAAGAAAACTGCTTTGGTTTCGCTTTAGAAAATCTACACTAATGTCCACAGGACCATAAGAGGATAAGAAAATTGCGTCATTTGGAAGTTCATTATAATTTCCAAGAGGCAAATACACAAGCAAACTAAATTTTAAAAAATTACAGATATTTTGTTTTTCTATTACAAACATTTACAGCTCTGAGAGGTCTCCTAGTAAAGTAAATAACTAAGCAAAACTACCATTGCAATGACCTCATCTGAAAATGTATTCTGTAGCACTCTATTTTTATTTTTTTAATTAACAGAAGCCTATTTTTTTTTCCTTCCCACTCTCCCCCCCTCAAAAAATTTAAGCTATTTCCTATTAGACTGTAATCTCCGCAGAATTTTTTTCTTATTTTAATTACATTTTCTTTCCCTCCTTCCTCTTCCTCTCTCCTCTCTGCATCCTCTTCCCCTCCTCCTTCCCTCCCTCTCCTTTCCTCATTTTCTCTTTCTCTTCTCTCCTTTTTCCATCCCACTCTCTTTTCCTTCTGTCCCTCTCCCGCCTTCTACACTCTCTCTTTTTTAAGGTTCAACATGGACTTTGAAAACAGCAGGTGTTAAAACACCTGTAATGTTGCCCATCATCTTTGAGTTTGAACTGACTCAGCTTCCCATGACTAGTTTTAGAGCAAGAAGAGTTGGTGTAAGGATCATCCATCTCTGTGAGATACTTCCTGCATAATGTTGGACAAATGAGTCACGTAACCTCTTCAGGCCTGCTTTCTTGTCTGCAAAATGATGCCCTTAAATCCAATTAAACTCTGAGGTGCACTTCCAGGTCCATAACCCTAGGATCTTATCATTAAATCAGAATTGAAAGCATCCTTCCTCCACTGAAAGGAAACGCAGGATTGAACAAATGCAAAGAGTATATATTAAACATTTACAATAAGCCAGGTCCTGTGCTAAATTCTAGAGATACAGAGAAGGGAGGAATCAAATAAGAGTTTATCTAGTGCCTACTATGCACCAGACACTATACTAAGCCCTTTTACAAATATTATCTCATTTGATCAATTAACAAAAAAAGGCAAACAGCATCTTCCTGAAAAGAACTCATATTGTGATGGGGTGGGGGGTGTAAGAACAACAACAAAAAACAAATAGCTATATAAAAGTTGTATCAAAGGAAATGGAAAGTAGTCATTTCAGAGGGAATGGGGGGGAGGAAACAGGCTAAGACCTCTCATAAAAACTGGGATTTCAGCTGAGTGTTGAAGGAAGTTTCTTTAGTTAAGGGAAGTGGGAAGGAAAGGTGAAGAAGGGTTTTCCAGTGTGGGGGACAGCCAGTGATAAATAAAAAGGTAAGAGATTGAGTGCTATTTGGAAGGACTAATAAGTAGTCCAAGAAAAGTTCCAAGTCTTGGGAATCAGAAGCTTATCTCTATCACTTAGTACCTAATCTCTATAAAATAAGGGAAGCTGGTCTTTCCCTTCTGATTCTAATTCTATGATCCTAAGATCGTAATCGCCATATAGTTATTTGGTCACGTGGGCTAAAACTATTAACTTATGAATACAAAATGAAATGTGATGCACAGAGAATTGCACAAGTAGCATAAGCAGAGGGGTTGTCCTTTGGAGGAAGAAGGAAGGAAAGCTCATTTCTTCCTGTGGAATCAGAGAAGCCTTCTCCAAGTTGGTAGCATTTGAACTAGACTTTGAGAGGTTAGTTAGCTTGATAATGATCTAATGGTAAGATCATCCAAGTATTAAGATTGAATATACACAAAGATCAGGATTTTTATAGGGCTCTCTTTTTTTCTTTTTCTTTTCTAATATGGTTGTGGTCTGAATCATATGGATAATTGCTGTGAAGTAGATATATATGGGGAAGTGAAAGTGTTGTTTTTTAACCCTGAATATAATGGCTGATTTCACATTAATTTGATTAAAAGTCACAAGATCTTCTCCTGCCTTCCTTTATTTCTGCACATGATCCTTTTTGGAGGGAGAGAATTCCAAGAAACCCAGTCAGTTGTAACATCTCCTAAATTAGATCCTTTTCTCTCTTCTGACATTGCCACCATACCCCTCTTTTCTTTACTCCTTGGTTTTTGAAACAGCCACGTAATTGCTCTCCTGGCTAAAACTTCTTCCCCATTGTAGTCCATCTTGCAGGCAGCAGTCAAACTGATCTCAGAAATCAAGGCTGGCCATGTCACCTACCTAGCTAATAAACTTTAGTGGCTCCCTATCATCCCCAGGATCAAATATAAAATCTTCATAAAATGACCCCTTCCAGTCGTTTTATATCTTCCTCTATCTGTAATTCAGTGACATTCACCTCTATGCTGTTCTATAAGTCCATCTCTGAACTTTATGCTTCTTCCCTGGCTGTCCTTCATGTCTGGATTTTTTTTCCTTCCTCATCTCTGCTTTCTGGTTCTCTTGACTTCCCTCAAGTCCCAGCTAAAGGCCTACATTCTGAAAAAAATAATTTCCTAGTCTTTTTTAATTTTCCTGACAAGCCTCTGAAATCAACACCAATTTATTCTATATGTATTGATAGTGAGAGAGGGAGAGGGAGAGAGAGAAGGAGGGAGGGAGGAAGGAAAGGAGAAAGAGGGAGGAGGGAAGGAGAGAAAGAAGGAAGGATAAATGTGGGTGCAGTGTTAAAATAAAAACCCCTGTGAACTGCTAAAATGGAAGAAACCCCAGATCCAAAAAGGAGACTTGAGAAGGGCCAGAGTCTGATCACAATTTAAAAGATTTTAATTGCATTTATCTCTGAAAAAATTTGCAAGCTGTAATCTATTTTCTCATCTTCTTAAAGGGGAATGGGAAAGAGTGAGATATTTCTACATATCTGAGTTATCTATAACTTTTTGAGATATTTATGGCTAAGTTGGGGGTAAGGAAGAAATAAATTGGGAAGTCAGGGAGGAAGTGGTGGTCTAGGAAGATTTCTGTAAATACAATAAATGAAAGCAGGAAGATTGACGATCTTTAGATATGTCAGAAAGCAAGATGTTTGTTTTTCTCTCTGAGCTGGTCAAGACTAGTTCCAGCAGTTGCAGGCATATCCCAGGCTCAGCTAAAATTTACTTCGAAAAGGATCATTGGTATGTCAAGCAGCCCTGGGCAGTAGAAGTCCTCATTAACTAGTTGTGCTATTTCACTGTCTGGTTCCCCTGTAAAAAACAAAAACTTTTTAAAATTTAATCCTGTAGTATATAAGTAAAGAGAGAAAATTTGAGAAAGAGAATATACAGGGTATTTCATATCTATATTTTACATAGTTGTTTGCATAGTCTCCTCCATTAAATTATGAGCTCCTCACTTCCTAGCTGTGTGACCCTGGGCAAGTCATTTAACCACAGCCTCAGGGGGGAAAAAATTATGAGCTCCTTGAGAGCAGAACTGTTTTGCCCCTCACTCTTTTATATTTTAGTACTTAACACAGTTCCTAGCACTCGGAAGATATTTGGTAAATGTTAATTAACAATATGAATGAAAAAGTTTGGTAGAAGTAGAAAAGCCATTTGTTTCAGTTAACAAACATATTTGAATGTGATCCACCCTAATCCCCTAACTCTTAGTTTTATAAAGAGATAGAAGAAAGGGAAAATAATACTGAAATCACTAAGTCTGTATATAATACTAAAGCCCTTCTTCATAGTGAAATATAGGCAGATGGGAATAAAGTGAAGGAAGGTCTCACAAGGCTGAATGAGTGGGCCGAAAAGCAGCAGATGTATTTCAATGAGGGAGTAAAGTAATGTATTTAGGAAGAAATAATACAAACTATATTTGAAAGATGAGGGGCTTTGAAGTATCGCTTATAATTCAGGAGATGAATACATGGGTAGATTTTTTTAATGACCCAGTATTAGATGGTGGCCAAAAAAAAAAAAATTCAGCAAATAATAACTCACATTTTTATAGAACATTACAATTTATCTAGCACTTTCTCCTCTACCCCATATAACAATCTTGGGAAGTCAGAAATGTATTATTATTCCCATTTTACAAATGAAGAAAATAAATCTGGGAGATTCGGATAGCTTACCCAATGTTACACAGTTTGCAAGTGGCAGAGCTTGGTTCTTTATCTCAAGTTTTTTCTGACTCCAAGAGCAGTCTTTTTTTTTTTTTGGCAAAGGCAATTAGGGTTAAGTGACTTGCCCAGGATCACACAGCTAGGAAATACTGTCAGGGATTTGAACTCAGGTCCTCCCAATTTAAGGGCTGGTGCTTTATCCACTGCAGTAGCTGACCCTGACTATTCTGCTTCCAACAAAATGGGCACCTCTTGGAAACCTTGCAGGAAGGTACTTACAGTACTTATTTGTCCTGCTTCTGGACCAATGAAAGTAGAGACAGCTGTATTTTTGTGAAATTTTAAAAGTCATACTGGAGATTAAGCCACCAGGAAGTCTGGGAGCTGAGTCTGTGCCAGGTTTTACTGCCACCTAATCATGATTGAGGCCTTAAGGATGGAAGGTGGGACCTTCAGGCTCATATCCAGCAATCCATGACTTGTAAAACAATCAAGTAGAGTCTATACTGCATCAGAATGCATATTAAATCTGAGTTCACTATCTCTAGGGACTGAGGTGGTATAGGGGAAGGATATTTTAGGGGAAAATATTACAATTCCGATCTTCTTGCTAAATAATTGAAGTAAATAGCCTTTTGTAAAAGTTAATCAGAGTTATTTGGTTAAATGGAACTGGGGGTGCTAATTACTGGTAGCTAATATTCAGGGGTCCAGGAGATTTAAGACAATAGCAATTGAAAAAGATATTCCCAACCCCTTGAAGTATTCCTAAAATCCTGAAATAAAGATGTGACCATAAATATTCTGCAGGAGTAAAACCAGAGAATTTTATACATAATACTATGCATGCTTACATACACAAAATCACTAACTACAAAGACTTTTGAAAGGAAGGTCACTAGCATTAGGAATGGGGATTAGGACAGATTTCATGTAGAATTTGTTATTTACTTATGTCTTTATGAATCATGTGGGCAGAGAAAAATCAGAACAAAAGGGAAAAGCCACTAGAGAGATTTTTTAAAAAGCAGAAGAAAAGGAAAAAGTGAACATAGCATGTGTTGATTTACATTCAGTGTCCATAATTCTTTCTCTGGATAAGGATGACATTTTCCATCCAAAGTTTGTTGAGATTGCCTTGCCACCCCAAATGTTCATGTGAATTATTTGTGTCCGACCTGTGGCAGAACATTCCAAGCCCGTATTGATTTGATCAGCCCCAGTCAGAAACACTGTAACTCTAACATAGTTATACCATATACCTTCTTTGAGAAGGAGTGTAGAGGGCCATAACTCTGAAAAGGTGTACTTAAATCTAGGTCAGCATGGTACCTTATAGTTAAATACCTATTAAGGTGAGATAATGGTGATGTAATGGTTGCACTTGCTCAAGCTGTACTGTAGTGATATAATCGTACTGAAGTATTTAAGGGCTAGGACAACTGGGACCGCTCTCTCAGCCACAACCACAAGAGAAGACACCAGATTCCAGACTCCATCTTTGGCCAGCCACGTGGCAGCTCTCCTGCCTCCTTCATTCCTCCACTAAGACCAAGCACTCAGGCTGATCCCAAGGCTCTCCAGAGAGCTAGTCTGGACATTACAAAGGAGAACCAACCAAATGAACCGCTGAGAAGAACCAAGTCTGTCAATGTTGATCATCCCACAGACTTGCTATTGCTGGGTACCATGTTTTCCTGGTTCTGTTTGTTTCACTCACCATCAGTTCATGTAAATCTTTCTAGGCCTTTTTAAAATCAGCTTGTCCATCATTTTTTATAGAACAATAATATTCACAGAAATTTTTTTGAGGAGCTTTTAATGTGGAATGGTGAAGAGATATGATAATAGATCAATGAGATGGTAGCATCTAGTGAAGATTTTTTTTAAATAAGGGTATCAACTGGATCAGAACTGTCCTCTAACCTACCAGTAGCAGGAGCTGCACAAGGCAGGCTAGAGATAGGAGAGTCAGGAAACAGACGTTTAGCAAATTTCAGATTGAGGAAAATGTTTTGGAAACAGAAGCCCCATCTCCTAAGAAGGAGGGCTTAACACTGCTGAGATGGGACTACTTTATATACATGAAAGGGGTTGGCCCTCTAGATCTTGAGATTGTTCTCATGCTTAGAATTTCTTGGGACAATATAAGTGTTCTAGGATCCTGTAAAAAAAAAAAAAAAGCCATTGTCTCAAATCTTAGGGGTCATGGCCACCTTGCAGTTTACAGAACCAGAATTCTGTGATAGGAATAGGAGTGCAGTACCTGTCAGTAACAAGGAACAATGTGGACATGTGATGAATGGCCCTAGTAAATTAAGGAGAGCTAAATTCCTTAATGACACTTTGCCATAGGGTGAGATCATTCCAGGGTGCAAAGGATTATTGTAGAGGAGAAACCAGTTGAGAGATGGATTATGATTGATGGTGCAAGCTGCTGGAGAAATAGAAGCATTTCAAATCAAGTGCACATATACAGGACTAATCATGCTTAGGAGAAGGACCATCTCTTATTCAGAAACTAAGGGAAAGAAGAAGAGAGTGAAAGATTATCAAGGGACTTTGAGATGAAGAGAATGGGAAAATAGATCTTATGGAATGGCCTCAATTTTTCAGCAAAGTAAAGGCAAGATCCTTATCTATGAGAGGGGGGAGGAAGAAAAAGGGTCAGGAAACAAGAGAAAATTTTGCTTAATTGCATTTGGTGTTTTTTTTCCAATTACATGTAAAGATAATTTTCAACATTCATCTTGTAAGATTTTGAACTCCAAATTTGTCTCCCTCCCCTCTTCCCAAGATATCAAGCATATGCATATGGATTGTACATGTTTCTACAGTAATCATGTTGTGAAAATATTTAGAACAAAAGGAAAAAACCATGAGAAAGAAAAAAAAATAAAACAAAAGTGAAAATAGTATGCTTCAATCTGTGTTCAGAGTCCAAGGTTTTTTCTCTGGACATGGTCAGCACAAATCTAGTACAATTGTCTTGGATCACTGTATTTCTGAGAAGAACTGAATGTATCATAATTTATCATCACACAGCATTAATTTCTATGCCTTTTGAGGATTTTCTGAAATCGGCCTGCTCATCATTAAACAATAGTATTTTAATTAAACAATAGTATTCCATTACATTCATGGTCAGCTATTCCCCAAATAATACCCTCAAAGGGTATTATGGGTTTTATAACCCTTTGGACATAGTTCCAAATTGCTCTCCATAGTGATTGGATCAGTTCATAACTCCACCAATAATGCATTAGTATTCTAGTTTTGCTTCATCTTCTCCAACATTTCTCATTTTCCTTTAATGACATCTAGCCAATTTGATAGGTATGAGGTAGTACTTTAAAGTTGTTTTAATTTGTATTTCTCTAATCAATAGTGACTTAGAGTATTTTTCTTATGACTATAGATAACTTTAATTTCTTCATCTGAAAATTGCCTATTCACATTTGAACATTTATCAATTGGAGAATGTCATCTGTTCTTAATTTTTTTTGTTTGTTTTTTGCTGGAAACAACTGGGGTTAAATGATTTGCCCAGGGTCACACAGCTAAAAAGTATTAAGTATCTGAGGTCAGACTTGAATTCAGGTTTTCCTGACTTCAGAACCAGTGCTCTATCTACTGTACCATCTTAATGCTTATAAGTTTGATTCAGAAGTTTTAGAAATGAAACTGCAAAAAAATTGTTTCCTAGTTTTCTGCTTTCTAAGAAGAGAAAATTTTGGAATAGCTTCTATTGAAAGACAAAGATTCCATTTGGGAAGGGGAAAGGACTGCCTTGCTGCACTGAGGGCCCAACTTAAGTTAAGTACATGAATTTGTAATGGACCCAGTTAGCTCAAATGTGAAATTCCCTCCATCTTTGTTAAGAAGCTGTATAGTAATCTAGGGTAGAGATCTGGCAAGACAAGAGTAGTAGTAGGACAAGAGGCAAGGGATTCAAGAGAAGAGAACAGTGAAGAGGTGAAAGGGTTAACTATTAGGTTGTACTTAGGGAGTGAAGAAAACAGAAATGAAAAAGTACTGAGGGAAATGGAAAGGAATGAAAAACAAATATAGGAGGGGTGAAACAGGGAGAGGTCTAATGATAAGAGGTTGAAGTCAGATAGGGGAATGTCAGAGTTCATAGTTTGAAAACTGGAACACTTGTGAGTAATAGTAAGATTTATGTAATTATCCCTATGTGTGACAGAGGTAAAGGAGACCTAAGGAGATTGAGGAAATGGGAAATTATGAGAATTTGAAGGAGCAATGAATATTATTAAAATCTACTAAGATAAGGGCAGGAGATAGGGAGGAGAGGAAGTTGATGAACTATGTGCTGAACTCCCTGAGAAAGAAGGGAGAATGACCTGGGGCTCAGTATATTACTATTGATCAGGTAAAAAAAAAAATAATTGAGTAGACTTCAATAGAATAAAATTACTGAGGAAAGAAAGGGAATTTTAGAGATTTCCACTTAGAGAGTGGAAGAATGGGTGAGGTTTGAATGGGAGTTGGTGGAATTGAATTGAGGAAATGAGAACGAGAGAGCATGAAGAACTGATAAAGGGTGGTTGTTACTGATTGGTTATTATAGGGTTGAAGAGAAGCTGGAGAAGCCATAGGAGAGTAACAGAGAAAGGCATTTGAGAAAAGATGCTCGAAGTCTCTAATGAAAAATTGTAGGGAAAGCAAGATTAGAACTGGGCCTAGGTAAATCTTTTGTTAATCAGTGATATATTCAATTTTGTCACCTTTCAATTCACTACTAATTTCTTTTTTTTTTACCCCTGAGGGAATTGGGGTTAATTGACTTGCCCAGGGTCACACAATTAGGAAGTTTTTAAATGTCTAAGGCCACATTTGAACTCGGGTTCTCCTGACTTCAGAGTTGGTGCTCTATCCACCTACCTGCCTCGCTACTAATTTCTTAATTGCCAAATCCAATGAGTTTTTCTCAATTCTTATTTTCCTCTTTGTAGCATTGGACACTGTTATCTCCTAGACATTCTCAAAAACCTGAGTTTTTATGGCACTGTTTTTTTCTCGACTTTCCTCCTTACTTGTTTGGAAACTTCTTACTCATTTTTTATTGAACCATCACTTTACTCTCTATGAGTGGTATTCTCTAAAACTCTCTCCTAGACTCTCTTTTCTTCTTTTTCTAAACAACTTTTTCTGTTTCAGTGATCTATTTAGGATCCATGTATTATATAATAATACATGTACTATAGAATAATAGTATGATATAATATATAGTACATGTATAATAATACATGTACTATAGAATAATAGTATGATATATAGAATGATAGGATCACTAGTATGTGTGTGTATATATATATATATATATATACACATTATATATTATATAATACCTATCATTAGCTTGTCCTTTTTTCCCCTCCCTTTCTCTTCCTTCTTTCTTTTTCCATTCTCATGTCACCAACTAGCAATTAGACATCTCCAATTGGATGTCCTGTTAGCAGCCCAGACTTAATATGATAGCTGAAGCAGAATTCAAAATTTTTGCCCAAAGGCTTCTCTTCTAATGTTGTTTTGTCATTGAGGAATCCAGTTTTCTTCCAGTCACCCCGGTTTGAAACCTTAGAGTCATCTTACTTCTCCATAAACGCCCATATCTTATCAATTCTACCTCTATAACACCACTCACATTTGTCCATCCTTCCTTCCTTCCTTCCTTCCTTCCTTCCTTCCTTCCTTCCTTCCTTCCTTCCTTCCTTCCTTCCTTCCTTCCTTCCTTCCCTCCCTCCTTCCCTCCTTCCTTCCTTCCTTCCTTCCTTCCTTCCTTCCTTCCTTCCTTCCTTCCTTCCTTCCTTCCTTCCTTCCTTCCTTCCTTCCTTCCTTCCTTCCTTCCTTCCTTCCCTCCTTCCTTTCTCCTTCCTCTCTTAGTATCTTTTTCTCCTCTCCCCCTTCCTCTCCCCTCCTTTTTTCTTATTCTCACATAGGATCTCCTGATCTGGCTGGAAGTATAGCAAAAGCTCATAGGTCCAATCTGCTGATTAGCATGGGACCTTTTAGACCTGCTCTGTTTCTTGTTTATACCTCCTTAGATTGATGGTGTCCAACCTGGCCCTACTAACCCCCCATTCATTCCAAGTTCACCATATTGGTGACAAGAATTACTATGGATACTGGATAGATCCTTACAACTCAGAGCTGGAACTCAAGTGGTTCACCTGTCTCAGCCTACTCAGCAACTTGAATTATAGTTTCTAGCCACAACAGACTTGTTCCCTTCTTTACATTCCTAAGGCCACTTCCTTAGCTTTGTTCCTAATCACATTTTGCCTGAACTATTATAATACTAATGTAGTTATAACACTAACAGCTAGGTGGTGCAATAGAAAAACGTTGGGTTTAGAATTCAGAAAATTCATCTTTGTGAGTTCAAATCCTATTTCAGATAATGGGAGTAATCATTTTCTCATCTGTAAAATGATCTGGAGAAGGAAATATATCAAGTACTAAAATATACCAAGTAACTCCAGTATCTTTGTCAAGAAAACCCCAAATGCAATCATATATGACTAAATAAAAGTATTGCAATTACTTGATTTTCCAATCTTCATTCTTCATTCAAAGCTCTTCTCCTGCAAGTTGCCAAATGGATATTCCTAAAGCTCAGGTCTGAAAAGAATAACTAGTAATTTCTTCTCACCTCTAGATTAAAATGCAAATTTCCCTGTTTAGTATTTAAAACCTTTCATAGGACCCATACACTGTAGATTGTTATATCATTCTGTCCATCTTCCTGGTGTTGTCATATTCCAATCTCTGTTATCCTTCTTGGTTGAAGTCTTTCTTTGTACTTCATTTCCAGCTCTTATCTTTGTTAACCTCAGTATTCTTGATTACTAGGTGTTTTTGTTTTTGTTGTTTTTAACATTCTAGTCTCCCATGCCATCAGCCTCCTAAACTTCTATAACCTGTGGCTCTATTTTACCTTAGCCATCCACAGGGATGGCCATATCTTAGATTTCACCTTCTTCTAAACTCTTCCACTTGGAAGATTTTGAATTCTTAAGTTCCCTTAGGCATCCCAGTCTCTTCCCCTTTTATCGTATCTACCATTCACTCCTTCTCCTCATAATTACCTATAGTAGCAGTCTTCCCTTTTCTCTCAATCCATTACACCCATCTGGTCTCATTTCCTTCTATCCAGTTTTGTCCAGATAGGCAACCATTTCAATGATGAATTGTTTTATAATCTCCAATTCCTTGGCTCTAATTTTCTTCTGCTCATCATGTCTTAATAATGCTCAATCTTGAGTTTTCTCCACCATCTGATTTTTCTGCTTGTATGTTAAATTGCTGTTTATTAATATAACCATTACCTCAGTTGAAGTCTCTATCACCTTTCACCTGGACTTTTGTAATAGCTTCTATGCTTCCATTCTTTTCAGTGCTGGATTTAGAGTTTGAAAGATCTGAATTCAAATCTGGTCTCATACATTAGTTATTTAATGTTGAGCAATCATGTTTTGCTCTGTTTGCCTCAGTTTCCTCAACTGAAAAATGGGTGTAATAACAGAACCTGCTTCTCAAGGGTTGTTGTGAAAATCAAATAAGATAATATTTGTAAAGCATTTAGCATAATACCTAGCACATAATTGGCCATTTATAAATGCTAGTTGTTGTTACTGTTAATTTCTTCTTATTCCCAACACATATCATTTGGTTGTCTGTTCATGAACATTTTCTTTGACATTCTTGGAATTCTCTCCCTCTTCTACTCTGACTGCTGACCTCTCTGGTTTCCTTTAAGTCCTAGCTAAAATCCAACTTTCTACAAGAAGCTTTTCCCAAGTCTTCTTAATTCCAGTATTTTTCTTCTGTTAATTATTTCCTATTTATTTTGTATATATTTATTTGCATTTGTCTCTTTGCATAAAGTCCCCGAGGGCAGGTCTTTCTACACTTTTCTTATTTCTAGTATTTAGCATTAGTGCCTGTCACATAGGAGATGCTTAATAAATATTGAATGACTGTTATCAATTCTACTACTCAGTTACTTAGCCACCAAAATAATCTTACCAATTCAAACACCTGATCATGTCATTATGATGTTCAAAAACTTTTGGCAGCTCCTCTAGAAGAGCATGACATAAAGTACAATCTGCTCCAATTTGACTATAGAGAGACTCCTGCACTTGGAGTTGTGAAGACTTGAATTTGAAGCCTGCCTCTGTTTCCTCATATGTAAAATGAGGAGTTAGATTTGGCCCCTTCCAACTCCTTCTAACTCTAAATCTATGATCCTATTTTCAATCTGGCTTCACTGTATTCTGCTTTGCACACTACATTTCTGTTAAACCAGGCAACCTAGTCTTCCCTGAACTCAGCAAATTATGCATTCCCTTCTTTCATGAATTTGTTCAGGTATCTCTGATTCTGATAATATCTTTTCTGACTGCTTTTTAGAAATCTCTGTCTTGTAAGTTCTGGCCAAATGCCACTGTCTATCTGACACCCTCCCTGACAAACCAAGTTGAAAGTATTCTTTCCTTCCTTATATTTTCCCAGAGCAACAGTTCTGAAAATGTGATCCAGGAATTCCTGCAATTCCTAAAATTTTTTCAGAGGGAATATAAGTTCAAAAATATTTTTATAACAATATGAAGACATATAAATTTCTTATATAGCAAGTATCAGTGAATATGGCCCACATAAACTAAATGTCTTTGGGGAGGAGATCCACAATAATTTTTTTTAAGAGTATAAGATGATTCTGGGATCAAAAATTTGAGAACAATCCTATTTTCCTATTTATGTCATCTCATTCTATCTATCAATGCATTTGTTAAATCTCCATGTTTGAAATCAAGGACTATGTTTTATTTAAGATGAAGCTTGTGATATAATACATGGTTAAGTATGTAAGTACCTAAGAAATTTTTATTTAAATATTTAATGTATGGATTAGAAAAAAATACTTTTCATTATAAAAGGAATAAATTCAGAAAGGATATAAGATTTTTATGCATTCATTAAGTATTTATTAAGAACCTACTTTGTGCCAAATTCTAAACTGTTCTGATATTCTTTTGTGGGGGAGGGAAAAAATATTATGTGCACAAAAAGATTTAATGAAAAAATTTACCTAATAATTTCTAAGGGAAGGCACTAGCATCTGAAAGCTTATTATAGGAGGTAATAGTACTTGGGGTATTTCAAAGGAATGGAAGGATTTTATGAGACTGAGCTGAAGAAGAAAAACATTGCAGATGTATATTCAAGAAACACCACTCAGATAAGTTTGGTTGTGTCAGACACAAATAATCCATATGAACATTTGGGATGGCTTCTCTTATGGGCTAATTTAATTCTGCTTTACTCATAGAACACAGCACCTTCTCTGATGAGGGCACACATTTTGGGCAATCCTGTAACAGGGTTTCCCAAGTCATACAATGGATTCTAAGTTCTGAAGAGATGTCTTTCTATTACTCTTTTCTGACTACCTTGTGTGTGTTCTCCATAATTTTTTTTTGGTGAGTTTACATTTGGTATTTGAATAACTTGGCTAGCCTAACAGAGTTGAGCTTTCTGAAATATAATTTTCCAGATTATATGGCAACATGAAGTTATGCCCCAGGAGTTCAATCTTCATAAAGGTAAAGGGAATAGATTGTCCTGTGATGATCATAGGAGTGGTCTCTTTCTTAGTCATTGCTGGCAAGATTCTTGCCATAATCTTCTTTAATAGGCTGACAGTACATCTAGAAAAAGGTCATCTGCCTGAGAGCCAGTGTGGCTTCAGAAAGGGCCAAGGAACAGTTGATCTGGTGATAACTGCCTGATAACGCCAGGAAAAGTGCCAGAAGCAGAACAGAGATTTGTATATAACATTTGTAGATCTGACAAGTTCTTTGATACTGTCAGTCATGAGGACTTACAGAATAGTACTCGAAAGCTTTCAAAATAGCTATTTTAAAAAATGTGAAGCAGGTACGTTAGGTCTCATATTCCAATTGTACAGATGAGAAAACTAAGCCTAAGAGTTGTTAAGTGAATCAGGTTCCAAATATACATCTTTCCTGACTCCCTCTCCAAAGTCCTTTCTCTTATTCAACAAAAAATGTGAAATCTTTGAGAGATACAATATCATAGTTCATCTATGAATCTCCTTGTTTAACTTTTTTGGAAAGGGAAAATACCTGTTTTTTTTTAATTCCCTAGAACACTTTGTATCATGTTTTACATAAGCTAGATGTTTGATAAATATAAATAAATTCTACCATGTTTCATATTACAGATGCTGCCATAGACAATGATTACTAGCTTTGTGTGGTTATGGACAGGAAAAAAAATCAAATAATGATCAATAGTCCTTTCCTCAGTGACATGGCCCTGGTCTTTGATTTGTAGCTATGCTTATGAAGTACAGTGCCTATTGATGTTTGTACTGATAAACACTTGTCATAATGTGAAGAAATTTCTCATTGCTTTACTACTTCGGCAATCATAATTGTGAGCTGTTTATACAGTAAGTCAATGCTATTGAGCTCAATTCTGGTCTGTTCTTGTAGCATACTGGATGTCATTCACTGGAGGATGATCATCAGGGCATCTTAGTGCCAGGTCATCCTCCTGACCTCCATTGCTTTCCATGTCATTTTGGAAAGAGGCTGTCTGGTGCCACATTCATAACATAGGGAAAAAAAACAGCATTATCTTATAGAAGCATGAAATAAATGGGCACCAAATCAATGTAGATTGTTTTTTGTTTTGTTTTGTTTTGTTTTGTTTTGTTTTGTTTTGTTTTGTTTTGAGTGATCATATTGATTTAATAGTAGAAGTTTATTTCTATCCTGGGGAAATAGTGACATGTCAGACTGCCCTTTACTGATTCTGATATAAAGCATTATTTATCCCACTTCAAAATCTTAAGTAATACCTTAAAACCTAGTTTCCTGAGGGTTAAAATTAAGATATGAAAATGCAGAATTTAGATGTGAAGGTATATACTGATACTGAATGAATGAATAAATCAATAAGAAAGCATTTATTAATTACTTAAAATGAGCAAAGCTCTGGTGAAAAGCTAGACCATGTTGCTTTCAAGAAGCCCACATTCTAATAGAGTTAACATATCAGTTGATCAGGTGATAGACATTTATTAAGCACTTATTCTGTGTTTAACACTAGAGATACTAAAAAAGGCAAAATATATAAAAATAATAAAGGTAATTTGGGAGTAAAAAGCATCCCCATAGCTAGTGATGCTTTTTTAAAGCCAAATTACCTTGCCTTGAGTTTTGAAGGGAACTAGAAAGCCTAAGAGGCAGAAATGAGGAGACAGTACATTCTAGTGCAAAACATAAGGATGGGAGAGAGGTGTCATGTATGTGAAATTGCAAGAAAAATCATTCTGTTGTTTATTCTTTTCTTGTATTCCCACTCTCTCCAAGCTCATTATCATCTCAAGCTTCTCAACTCTCATTCTTCCACTGATGGATTATTACAGCTTCCTAGTTAGCCTCCCTGTCACCCTGTCACCTTACTCTAAACCAGCCTACATATTGCTGCCAGTTTAATTTTCCTAAAATAGCATTTTAAATGTATTGCTCCTTTCCTCAAAAACACTTTGATGGCTTCCTATTTCCAACACATCTCAATTCTTTGGCTTGATTCAATGTCTCTGGTAATCTGTCAGTCTACATACTATCCTTTGCTTGTTCTGAATTTCTTATTTTCCCACAAACATTAATGTTCCTTCTCTCTCTCTCTCTCTCTCTCTCTCTCTCTCTCTCTCTCTCTCTCTCTCTCTGTCTCTCTCTCTCTCTCTCTCTCTCTCCAGTTTAGAACACTAATATATACTTTTTATATTGTTCAATAATTGTGCTGTGGCATATTTCATTTTTGCTTTCACTTCCAGTCTGTAAGTTCTTTGAAGACAGGGATCATCTATATTTCCCATGATGGTTAGTAGACAATCCTCCCTCTTATAGATGGCAACTTGGTATAGATAATTCAGAGGATCATTGAACAAAAGTAGCTCTGGGGTTACAAGTATCAAAGAATCTTGTGTGATCATACATGTACAAAGGAAATGACTTGTTTGAGGAGAACTTTTAAGATTTTGTTTTGTTATAACAAATCCAATGTTTATTTTTAATTAACACCAATACAAAGGAATTGTGTACTTTATATGTGTCAGTCAGGTGACTGTGAAAACCAGGTCTTCTGTGTAGGATTGTTTATGAATGTCTTCCTGTTTGGTATGTTTGTTTTTGAGGATATACTTGATATATGTTTGCAAAACTTCATAGATATTATTAAATTTTATCATCGGAACAGTCCTAGAAGATATACTATTAATTATCCCCATTTTGGGATACAGAAACTGAGGCATATAGAGTTTAAATGATTTGCCCTGGGTCAAAAAAGCAAATAAACTGGTGAAGCCAGAGTTAAACTCAAACTTCTTGGCTCTAAATCCAGGATTCTACCTATAACATCACCTATTTGATAACAATGTTACCCATGATCTTCCCTCTTTTGAAATCTTGTCCTGTTTAAACTATGTTATAAATTATTCTTTCTTTTGTAATTCCTACAGCAGGGTATATATTTGGTCAGGCCCAGACACTTCTTCCTACTTCATTTTTCTCAAGTGTCATCTCCATTTCCTCATATAGGCAACCAGCATTCAGTTGGCATTTACAATTTCATTGCCTGAAAATTAGTCATTATGGAAATATTGGTGAAACTGTCTTTTTTTTTTTTTCTTTTCAATCTAAGAGGCACTAGATAAATATTGTTGAAAGATGGATGCATGGAAGGATTGGCAGAGTAATGTTGGGAATATGGGTGTGGGGTAACATATCAATAGTCAGAGAGATTTTTATAAGCAATAATTCTGTAGAAAACCAAGTACTGAGATGTGGAAACAATTCAAGGATCTCTCTTTCTTAACCTTGTACTCTGAAATGAGAGTACTGAACTTTTATTCAAGTTTTGATGAATGTCTTGATAAAAAAAATTGATCAAAAATCTATATTAAAGTGCTAGTAAATTTTAAAGTGCTAGTAAATTTTCCTGGCACAATTTGCCTCTGGGCATAATCTAAGGAAGAAGAAACAAAGAGATAAGAATCAAAGCCATAACTGGAGCAGATTGATCAAGATTTTTTCTCTGAATGCTAAAATTAACAGGGAATGATACTGCAAGTGTCCCCCTTTAGCAGGTTGGGGAAAAAAATCAGTAAAATAAGAAGTTTCTTTCTCTCTAGCACTGCACTCCAAGAGAGCTCTTCCACAGACTAGTCTATCACCATCCTATTTTCCTCTGTGTCATGATCTGCCCATAACTGGATGAAAAAGACAATTTTATTCCATCTAAATTAGGAATTAATTTCTTGCCACTTTCCTGATCCATTTTATAATGCTTGCCCCTGTGGCAAATATTGCTAATCCTCACTTAAGTACATTACTCTTTTAAACTTCTTTATAGATAGAGCTCCTATAAGTTGTTTATGAATTACTTAATTTTAGATATGTCCTTAGGATCAAGCCCTATATAATCAATTCTTTTTTATATCAGCTTTTTATTTTTCCAAATATATGCAAAAATAGTTTCCAATAATCACCTTTGCAAAACCTTGCATTTCATTTTTTTTTTCTTTCCCCTCTTCCCTCTTCCCCTCGATAACAAGCAATTCAGCATAGGTTAAACGTATGCAATTCTTCAAGACATATTTTCTATATTTCTCATGCTGTGGAAGAAAAATCAGATGAAAAGGGGAAATAAACATGAAAGGAAAAAAAAGCAAGCAAACAACAATACAAAAAGTGAAAATACTATGTTGTGATCCACATTCAGTCTCTATAGTTCTTTCTCTGGATGTGGATGGCTCTTTACATCACAAGTCTATTGGAATTGCCTTGAATTACATCATTGTTGAAAAGAACGAAGTCCATCACAAAATCTTGTTGCAGTGTCAGTGTTCTCTTGGTTCTGCTCACTTCACTTAGCCTCATTTCATATAAGTCTTTCCAGGCTTTTCTGAAATCAGCCTGCTTATCATTTCTCCTTTATAGTTAATTCTTACAATTTCAAACTTGATTAAACTATATTTGATTTTTTAAAATTCATATATGAGTTACAAAAATGAAACTTTCAAGGAAGAGATCTTGTTAACTGAGTATCAATTTAAAGAAGCTTAGCAAAGACAAAACAAATAAGAAGAAACTACTAGTTCTCAACAATTATTTAAAATTTAAAAAATACCCAGGAAAGGAAAAAAAAAATTTTTCCTTTCCCCATTCCTTTGCTAATTTTTTTTTTTTTTGCTTTTTAGGGGATTGAGTATCTTCATTGTGACACAATGGATAGAGTGATGGACCCGAAGTTAGAAAAACTCAACTTCATGAGTTAAAATATAGTCTCAGACACATATTAGCTGTGTGATCCTGGACAAGTCATTTAACTTTGCCTCAATTTCTTTATCAATAAAATGGAGCTATAGATAAGAAAGGCAAAACACTGCAATGTCTCAAGAAAACCTCAAACAGGGTCATAAAACATCAAAGTGAAAATAACTGAACAACAACCAAAAAACACAACAACAACAACAGAAAATCTTGATTGTAAGAATATTTCAAGTCTTGAACAGCAGTAGTGGTGATTACAAATGGAGCTAAGATTATAGATTTAAAGCTCAAAAGGAATTCAGACATCTTTAAGACCAACACTACATTTTAGAGACAAAGAAACTGGTTCAATAAAGTTAAGTGAGTTACTATAGATAACATATATAATAAGTAGCAGGACTGGGATTTGAACCCCAAATCTTGGGATTCCTGAGCCCAAATTCCTTCTGCTTTATTACACAGTCTCTTTATTGTTTCAAATATTCTTAGAGATAGAAATAACCCAAAGTAACTAATGAATTGAACACTCTTGTATTAGATTCTTGACTTCCAAATGTAAAAGTTCTTTTTTAAAAAGCTATGCAATTAGAAATTGTATAGTGTTTAATCAAAATTTGTATACAATGTATTTTTCCTTACATTATATATACATTTATTTTATTTTAAGTATAATATACTCTAATTTACAAAGGCCACCGACTTACCATGTTATTCCCACTTAAATCATTGTCTGATTTTGCTTGGTTTACTGTGCATCAGTTCATAACAGTCTTCCTGTACTTCTCTTATTCATTCATTCATTCATTTATCTATCGGTTTATTTATTTTTTGCAGCAGCATAATATTCCATGACATTCATTGCTATCATTTATATAGTCATTCACCAACTGCTAAGGCAGCTCTTTTGTTTTCCAGTTTTTTGTTATTATAAAAAATTTATGTTAACTCATTTAGACTAGAAAGTAGTGCCTTCCTGTACAAGAGATCATTTGAAATTCTCTTTAATTTGGTCCCCTTTGGTTAGAAAATACTCAGCAGCTATCATTCATTATATGGTAGATTAGGGGCAGCAAAAATAGTGCAGTGAATAGAGCACCAGCCTTAGAGTTAAATGGACCTGGGTTCACATGTGACCTCAGACATTTAACATTTTCTATCTATATGACTTTGGGCAAATCACTTAAGCCCAATTTTCTGCCAAAAAAAAAAAAAAAAAAAAAGGTTCTCCCATTATATACTAGGTTGGTACAAATTTCCTGAAGGCAGAGATCACCTCATATATTTTTTATCACCCTAAAGCACTTAGGTCAAAGCACAAAGTAGCTACTTCAGTTAATGTTTGATAAATGGTGAAATCAACTCCCCTCCTCCACACTTAATAAATTAGTATTAGATCTTTGATAACTAGATGGCAACATGGAGAAAGGACTGGGTCTACAGTCAGGAAGCCCTGAGTACATATGTGGCCTCAGACTCTTATCAGCTATGTGACTCTGGGCAAGTCCCTTAACCTCAATTTCTTTTCTCAACTGTAAAAATGGTTATAATAATAGCACCTACCTTCCAGGCTTGTTTTTAGGATCAAATGAGATAATATTTGTAGACTACTTAGCAGAGTATATAGCCTATAGTAAGAATTTAATAAATGCATGCTTCTTCTTCTTAATAATATTTATTATTCCCACTCTATATTCAGAAAGAGATTTTTTTTGCTTGACAATGAAAATAAGGCCAGAGTATCAGATACTCTAGTTTCAAGTTTAGCTTAACATTAAAAACATTTTTTTTCTTCTTTTGTTCCTGATCTAAAACGTCATTAGCATAAAAAACTTCTTGGATGTAAACTTTTTTCCACCAGTACATAAATGCTATTGTACTATGCATAAATTTTCCTTGTAACTTAAGGTAGAAGAGAGTTTTCTAGAGGCATTAAGAAGATAAATGATTTACCCATGATCACAGACAGTTATGTGTCAGAGACAGGACATGAGCTATGGTCTTCCTAATTACAAGGCTAGATCTCTAACAAGGCTATACTGACTCTCAGCTGAGCAAAAAAGAAATATTAACTGTTTTTAAAAAATCTAGCTCTATATTCATGATGATATTATATCTAAATTATTCACTTAAATTCTTTTTTGATATTAATTATATAGCTATACACACATATATACTATGTAGTTTTTTATAATATATATATATATATATATATATATATATATATATATTTACCTATATAGTTTTTGTTTTTATTGGCTTCCAAGATTATTTTGAGCTCCTGTTTTAAAGAGCAATTGGTGACCTCTCCTTCGTTCACTTTAGTCTTACTCTGATGAATATGCTATTTTATTCGAACAGAATATTACAGTGGTAAAAACAAAATGTTCCAGTTGGTTAGTTTTTCAAAGAGATTAACACAAATCAAATTGTTTTTACAATTTAATGTGATTGTTTTCATAAGATTCATTCTAATTCTAAATAGCAAATGAAAGCAAATGGAAATTGTCTTGGAAATGATATTAATAGAAGGACTTAAAGGACCTGTCTAGTTCTCTTTGAGTTTATTCTTGAAAAAACAAACACCACCAAAAAAAGGTTACCATGTTTCATCCATGACAGTAGACTTAAATTTCCAAGTCTCTATATGCCAGAATAACTGGGAAAGATGGCCTGAGCAAGATTCTTCCTACCATGTATGACCCTAAAGGGGATTTATTTCAACAGAAAAGAGAAAAAAATTTCCAAAATGTTGGATAGATGCTGATCTCTACATGCTATATTATAGAATGATTACTTATTAATTATGTCATTTAAAAAGAACTTGAATTGGCAGCTTTTAGGAGATTGTATCATGCTCAGCAGAGTTAAATTCATGCATACCTCCAGGTTTTAATGCACTACCTTAACCAAAAAATTTCTTCCCTGAAAAATTATTTCCCTCCAGGTCCTATAATTTTGGCACAGACACATTTTGAGGTAATGGAGGAGTAGTTCAGAAAACTGTTTCCCAGGGACTCAAATTACAGTGATTCTGGCCATATTTTCTATTCATTTTCTTCTTCCTTGCCCTCCAAAGCAATGGGCAAGAGACAGCCCCCAAAAAATATCTGGAAGGGGTACAAATACACATAATATGTACACTCCAAATAGTGCAAAGCAGCCCATAGCCCATAAATCATGGCAAGACATACCGGAGGTAATAAAGATCTAAGCAAAAACTTTCTCCCTCAGCTAAACAATAGGCAGTTGGATGAGGAAACTTCATTCCAGTCTTAAGTGTGATATAGTAAAGAAGACTAGTAAACATTATGCAAGCTGTTTTTGTTTTGTTTTGTTTTGTTTTTTTGTTTTTTGTTTGTTTGTTTGTTTGTTTGTTTGTTTTTCCCAGAGAAAAGATAGTAGAGCAGAGAGAGTGCAGGAAATGACCACTGATGATGGAAGCTTTCCTAGCACTGTAACCTTGCTGGGGCTTCGGGGAAAGCTGGGGCCAGCTGACTAACTGCATTAGCTTTTTCTTCTAAGTCTCTACTAAACTGGGTGGTATTTAGGAGAGTTAAAAACTAGGAATGGAACTGTCACATCATTCCCCAATGGCTTATTCAGGTATAAAGGTCTGACAATTTTCAGATCACGAAATTAAAGCTATCTATAGTCATATGAAAAAAAATGCTCTGAATCACAATTGATTAAAGAAATGCAAATTAAAATAACTCTGAAGTACCACCTTATACCTCTCAAATAGGCTAAGATTACAGAAAAATATAATGATAATTGTTGGAAGAGATGTGGGAAAACTGGAATACAGGCATTGTTGGTGGAATTGTAAAATGATTCAATTATTATAGAGAGCAGTTTGGAACTATGCCCAAAGGGCTATCAAACTGTGCAAATCCTTTGACCCAGTAGTGCCACTTTTAGGTCTCTATTCCAAAGAAATCATAAAGGATCAAAGGATATGAACAGACAATTTTCAGATGATGAAATTAAAACTATTTCCACTCATATGAAAGAGTGTTCCAAATCACTATTGATCAGAGAAATGCAAATTAAGACAACTCTGAGATATCATTACACACCTGTCAGATTGGCTAAGATGACAGGAACAAATAATGACGAATGTTGGAGGGGTTGTGGGAAAACTGGGACACTGATGCATTGTTGGTGGAGTCGTGAAAGAATCCAACCATTCTGGAGAGCAATCTGGAAATATGCCCAAAAAGTTATAAAAATGTGCATACCCTTTGACCCAGCCATACTACTACTGGGCTTATACCCCAAGGAACTACTAAAGAAGGGAAAGGGACCTGTATGTGCCAAAATGTTTGTGGCAGCCCTTTTCATAGTGGCTAGAAGCTGGAAGATGAATGGATGTCCATCAATTGGAGAATGGTTGGGTAAATTATGGTATATGAATGTTATGGAATATTATTGTTCTGTAAGAAATGACCAACAGGAGAAATACAGAGAGGCTTGGAGAGACTTACATCAACTGATGCTGAGTGAAACGAGCAGAACCAGAAGATCATTATACACTTCAACAATGATACTGTACGAGGATGTATGCTGATGGAAGTGGATTTCTTCAACATAGAGAAGAGCTAATCCAATTCCAATTGATTAATGATGGACAGAATCAGCTACATCCAGAAAAGGAACACTGGGAAATGAGTGTAAACTGTTATTTTTACCTTCTGAATCCAATTCTTCCTGTGCAACAAGAAATTTGGTTCTACACACATATATTGTATCTAGAATATACTGTAATATATTTAACATGTATAAGATTGCCTGCCATCTGGGGGAGGGGGTTGGGGGAGGAAGGGAAAAAATCTAAACAGAAGTAAGTGCAAGGGATAATGTTATAAAAAATTACCCATGCATATGTACTGTCAAAAAAAAAAAGTTAAAAATGAAAAAAAATAAAATAAAGAAGAAAACAAAAAAAAAAAAGAAAAAAAAAGAATTTGTATAATAAAAAAAAATTCCACCAATAAAAAAAAAATTATGGAATGACTTGTGTTCTTATGAATTTGACACAGTTCTTTATATATTTTATAAATGAGACCTTTATCAGAAGTATAAAGATTTTTTTCCCCAGCTTTGTATTTTCCTTTTAAGTTTGTTTTTGTTGGGGATTTTTGTGAAAAAGTTTTTAATTTAGCAAAATTTTAAAAAATTGATTTGTAATCAAAAAAAAAAGAAATCATAAAGGAAGGAAAAGGACCTACTTGTGCAAAAAATGTTTGTAGCAGTTCTTTTGGGGGTAGCAAATATTGGAAAAATGAGTAAATGCCCATCAACTGAGGGAACGGTTGAACAAGTTGGGATATATGAAGATAATAGAATATTATTGTTCTATAAAAAGGTATGAGCAAGCTGAATTTAGAAAGGTTGGAAAGATTTACATGAACTGATACTGAGCAAAACAAGCGGAATTAAGAATACATTATACATAGTAATAGCAAGGCCGTGCGATGATCAACTATGAAAAACTTGGTTCTTCTCAGTAGTGCAATGATCCAAGACAATCCCCATAAACTTTAGATAGAAAATTCCATCTGCATCCAGAAAAAAGAATTTGGCATTTGAATATAAATCAATACATGCTTTGTTCATTTCTTTCTTCTGTTTTTTTTCTCTAGTGTTTTTCCTTTTGTTTTGATTTTTCTCTCCCAACATGATTCATAAAGAAATATGTATTTAAAAAATTGATATATATGCAAAGCCAGAAGAAACAATTAATAAACTCAGAGAGAGAGAGAGAAAGAGAGAGAGAGAGAGAGAGAGAGAGAGAGAGAGAGAGAGAGAAAGAGAGAGATAGAGAGAGAGAGAGAGAGAGAGAGAGAGAGAGAGAGAGAGAGAGAGAGAGAGAGAGAGAGAGAGAAAGTTTGGAAAAGAAGAGTAAGCAGAGATCATAATACAAAGTTTTTATCTTTGGTCTAAAAGAAGTAGTCAAATGACCATCTTTTTAAATAACCTATTGGGTACATACTTCTCAGATTGGCTAAGATGACAGGAAAAGATAATGACAAATGTTGGAGGGGATGTAGGAAATCTGGGACACTGATGCATTGTTGGTGGAACTGTGAATGGATCCAACCATTCTGAGAGCAATTTAGAACTATGCTCAAAAAGTTATCAAATTGTGCATACCCTTTGATCTAGCAGTGTTTCTACTGGGCCTATATCCCAAAGATATCTTAAAGGAGGGAAAGGGATCCACATGTGCAAAAATGTTTGTGGCAATGTAACGTGCCCTCCTGGCAGTTCCAATTACTAGTCTGTCCTAGTACCTTTGACCACTGTCCTTTGCAGTGTCAACTCTACCCGGCTCGCCTCCTCTGAGGCTTCAAAAGTCTCTTGCCACGATCTCTTGAATTTATAGCTTAATAACCAGTAGTGCGCTTAAGAACAGCCACGTGTAATCTTAAAAGCCTTTATTATACCTACTCACATAATGCCCTGACTTGATGCCCTGACTTGTTGGTTCCCGAGTGAACACTTGGTCAGAAGACCCATGTGTTCACTACCAAAACCCTTACCTCTTTTGGCTACCCATCTTGGCTCGGCCACCCAGGCTAGGGAGCCAGGGTGAAGAACGCCAGGTTAAAGAGAGCGCCTGCTGCCTGCAGTGGGCTTACATAGGGCCTGTGAGGTCACACACACAGCCAATCAGCGAGAGAGTCACCCATTACGAAGCTATCTCAATGTGGTTAAGATCCCTACAAGGCAGTCCTAATATCCACAGAAATTACTTCCGGGCCTCAATCTCCCATTGCACTGTGTCCATCCTTTTAAGGGGCCCTTACGTGGCAACCTTCTTTGTAGTGGCAAGAAACTGGAAACTGAGTGGATGCCCATCAATTGGAGAATGGCTGAATAAATTATGGTATATGAAGGGTATGGAATATTATTGTTTCTGTAAAAAATGACCAGCAGGATGATTTCAGAAAGGCTTGGAGAGATTTACATGAACTGATGCTGAGTGAAATGAGGAGAACCAGGAGATCATTATGCATGACAACAAGAAGATTATACAATGATCAATTCTGATTGACGTGGCTCTCTTCAACAAAGAGATGATTCAAACCAATTCCAATTGTTCAGTGATGAAGAAAGCCATCTATACCCAGAGAGAGAACTGTGGGAACTGAGTGTGATTCACAACATAACATTCTTACTTTTTGTTGTTGTTAGCCTCCATTTTATTTTGCTTCTCTCTCACTCTCTCTCTCTTTCTTTTTTTTTTTTTAACTGATTTGATTTTTCTTGTGCAGCATAATAATTGTATAAATGTGTATGCATATGTTGGATATATTTCTACCATGTTTAATTAAAAAAATAAATAAATAACCTGTTGGCCTTGTTAATAAAATGATTAAATTACCACCAAAAAATATGCTATCATTTGATCTTTACATTAATCTTGAGAGGAAGGTACTATTATTATTCTGTTTTTTCATAGATGGAAAAATAGTTTTCTTAAGTAATTCAGTGACTTACTCAGGGTTGTATGACTATTAAGTGAGTGAGTTTAAACTTGGACTGTAAGTAGGCCCAGTACTTTGTCTATTGTCTCACCCAGCTGCCTCTGGCTCAGATGTTGGATATCATGACTCCTCAAAACCATTGGGATGCTTTTTAATATATTTTCTTCTCGGGGAATGACTCAACATCCCCTCCCTTGTCCCTCCAACTTGTACTCCTACTCATTGATTTGAGTTCCTCAGAGAATGGCTATTTCCCAATTTCAAGGACTCTGTATCTGTACTTCCACATGCCCCCACCAATGGGCTTATTTTTGTTATTCCATAAACACAATTAGCTCAAAGCATAGGCATTTACCAAGATTATATGGTAAGAACATTGACCACAAACATCCTCTTCACAAAACTGTATACTATCCCACAAAGAAACACGGCATCTGTGGAAAGATGGGATAAAACTTTGAGTACACTGGTAGTGAGTGAGGTAAAGATGGAGAGAACATCACCTGGGTAATGAAAGCTTCATGTCCTTTTTTTTTTTTTCTCCTGGTGTTCACATTGTTCCCTGGCTATAGTTTCTCTGATGGACAGTTCTCTTAGGTAGGATCCTTGAGGCTGCTTCTGTTGTGAAATTTATCTCCCAACTTCCAAGGCTAATTCTCCCTTGAATCAATGGCTCTGATTCCAGGAGTTATGCTTCTTGAAGCTGCTTATTTCTTTGTTTCCTATTGGATATGATATCTTTTACAGAATCGAATAATTTTGCAGCAGTAAGCAATGGCCTATGGAATGGAGGAAATAAAATTCCTTCCCCTGTTTTTGCCTCTGCTAGAGGCTGAGGGGTCATAGGCTGCACAACTGCTTTCTACAAACTGCATCAGGGAAGCATCTTAAACTCCACAAAAGGATAAATAACTCTTATGGATTTGTCTTTAAACTTAAAAAAAATGATACAGTAATATTTCAGAACCTGTTACTTGTTCCTACTCTTTTGTGATGAAGTTCACTAGAAGGAGGGGGAAAGGAACTACTCCCATTCATTACTAATGAATTTATTTAATTCTGTTTATTTTTTAATTATTATTTAAAGACACTCTTTATTATATTCAAGAAGAATCTGTAAGTACCTATTATGGGTCAGGTACTGATAAAAAGACAAAAAAGAAATAGTCAACTTAAGGCAATTATATTTTATCAAAATATAATTGGCTACGGAAACTTACATGAACTGGTCTAAGCAAAGTGAATAGAACCAAAAGAACATCGATATAACAATAACAAGATTATGTGATAATCAACTCTGATGGACATGGCTCTTTTCAGACCAATTCCGATAGAGTTGTGATGGAGAGAGGCATCTGCATCCAGAGAGAGATTGAATGTGGGAAACAACATAGTATTTTCACCTTTTGTTATTGTTGTTTGCTTGCTTTTTTCTTTCTTTCTCATTTTTCCTTTTCGATCTGATTTTTCTTGTGCAGCATAATTTTTATTCATAATTTGAATCCAGGTCTATTCTGACTACAAGTTTAGTGCTGTATTCACTTCATCATCTAGCTGCCTCACATACCAGTCTATCCTTGCTGATGTTTTCATGGTTCTTTTATTCATTAATTTGTAGCAATGTTGAATAACTATGCTATCAGATTTTTCCTGGTCATCAGTCCCAATCCCTTTGTTCCTTAGTTCTTAGTAGTGCTTCCAGGTTTTAATCCCTGCCAGGATTTTGCTCCTGAAGACAAATTGGCTATTGAAGCCCAAGCAAACTTCTACAGTTTGAAAGTTGGTGTCTTTATAGCACTGGAAAAAGGAAGGGAGGAATGGGTTTTCTTAAAAATGTTCATATATATATATTTAATTTTTTTTTAACATTTTTGTTTTGAATTCCAAATTTTATCCTCTCTTCCCTCTCTCCTCCCATAAGTGGTAAGTGGTCAGATATAGATTATATATGTGCAATCATGTGAAACATTTCTACATTTCTTCTACAAGAAGAATGGAATATAAGGGGAAAAAGAAAGAAAGTGAAAAATAGCATGCTTCAGTCTGTATTCAGTCAATGAATATCAGTTCTTTTTCTGGAGGTGGACAGTATACTCATGATTAGTCCTTTAGGATTGTCTTGGATCCTTGTATTGCTAAGAATAGCTAAATCATTCACAATTTTTTACCAAACAATATTACTGTTGTGTCTAATATTCTCCTAATTCTGTTCTTTTCCTTATGCATCAATTCATGTAAATCTTTCTAGGTTTTCTGAAATCATCCTGTTTGTCATTTCTTATAGCACAACAATATTTTATTACAATCATATACCACAGCTTGCTTATCCATTCCCCAATTGATGAGCATCCCTTTGATTTCCAATTCTTAGCCACCACAAAAGGGTACTATAAATATTTTTGTACAAATAGGTCCTTTTCCTTTTTTTTAGATGTCTTTGGGATATAGACCAAGTGTGGTGTTGCTGGATCAAAGGGTATGTACATTTTTACAACCCTTTAGGCATTGTTCCAAATTTCTCTAGGATGAGTTTTGATATAAATCTGTCATGTCCTTGGGTCTGCTAGTGCAGCCTTGTTGCTGATAGTAATGACAGGTGAGGGGTTGGGGGAGGAGCTAAGTGAGCTCGGCCAGCAAGGGGCAAGTCTTGGGTTTGGGGCTGTTTTATTTTTAATTTCCTTTTGGTTTGGGGGTGTCCTAGATATGGAAATAACTGAAGTTGTTTTATCTTTGGCACCTAATTTCTGATTTGGGGAAGTCTAAATGGTTATAAAGACTGGAGAAAAAGTTTAGTTTTCTATCTTGTTGTTCCTGTGACCCAGAAGTCCAATATCAAATTTTTCAACCTGATTGTCACCTTTCACTTATTTCCCAAATAAATTGTCCTGGTATAAATGTCCCTTCTTTACTCTGGGAAGTACTTAGAAAGGATCTGTAATTCTTTTTATCTTTTTGTTAGCTCTGAGTATTTATTCTCACCCTAGTAACAATGCTTTTGGCAAAATACCTCAGCATTAGTTCTGTCTCTATCTCTTCTGTGTAGGAATCTCCCTCTTCATTAGTTTTTCTCCAAATATATTCCCAGTAAATACAACCTCAACTAACAATTTCTGGTTGTTTCCACTATTTATAAAACACAAAGTAAATATTTAAACAAAAGAAGTTAAACAAATTACCCACACCCATCCTCAGATCTAGAAGATTCAGTCTTTCACAAAGGAGTTCAAAGGAGGTTATGATTTGAGATTATTATGAGATCGTTACTTATGTAATAGAAGCTAAAAATGCCAGCAAAACAGATTCTCTTTGGACATACTTTAAACTTGATCACCCCAAATGGTCCCCCTCTTTTCTTTCCCCTTTTCTTTGTGACATTTGCTTCTTTGCATTAGCCCCCTTAACTCCATGAGGTTTATCACACAGATCCATGCATCTCCTGTTTATCCCATCATGAGCAGACTTCTTAGGCTGACTATAAAAGGTTCCACTAAAGTGCTAGATAACATTCTTCATTTTATAATAGTTTCCTATCTGATTCATTCAAAGAACCTCTAATCATAATGAGATAATGTAATTGTGAACATATCGTTTACAGTAAGTTTCACACTTAACTATCCTCACTTTTTTGTTAGATTCTTGACTTTCAAAGACCATTTCTTACTGCCTACTATGTACAAGACACTATGCTAAGAGCTGCAGATTAAAAAAAAAAAAAAATCAAACAGTCCTTGCCCTCATTGATGTGAAACTGGCTTGAACAGTGCTAAATGTTTCAAAATCTGAGTGCGCACCAGAGTTTTGTTAGCTTTGATGAATCTCTAGCCAATGGCTGAAGAGTAACCTTCCCCCTCCCCAACCCAGGTGAAAACCATTTTCCTATAAATTAACTTCTTTTGACCAACTACTTTGCTGATGCTGTCTAGTTTTGTCTGCTTTTACAATAATGGAGCAGGGCTTCCTGGTAATTCTTACTGATGGAACCTGGAATCTCACTGCCTCAGGAGATAGCAAAGGGTTTAGAAAAGGAAAGTGGCAATGATAGTGAAAAGAAAAAGTACCTTGTCAAGGAAAGAAGTGACAATTTAAAAAAAAAAAAAGCTACAATTAGAGAAGTATAGCAAGCTACCAAGCATGTGGCATATAGAGTTTGCCTGTTAAAAAAGTCACTTGGGCTGTTCAGATCAAAATCAAAAGATGTGCTACAAATACGTAAATTACTGGGGTGCAGAGAGGCATTGATGTAGGATGCTAGACACATTTCATTTTTATTATCATTCAGGCTTTGTAAATAGATGTCATATTATTGATTTGTTTGTTTTTAGTACAAAATACACAGGTCTTATTCGTGCTTTCTCACTCCGATCTCTTAACCAGTTTGAAAGCTGTTGCATTTATGTAGAAAACTAATAAAATTTTTCTTTAAATTCTGTACCAGTAATTATGTAACCCAGGCTTGTCTCCTGTGCCCAATCTTCCTAAAATGGAGACATTCTGAGGAGCATTTGGAGCCTAACCTGGAAGCTTTGCATCCCCTACCACAGGGGTGAGTGTAACCTTCTTTGACTGCCAATATCTTAAAACTGGCAAAACATCCAGCATTATGTTTTCAGCCCCTTTTTCTGCTACTTTCCTGCTTCTGCTTGTCCAGAAGAGAAAGATTCTAGTTTACCCACATCACACACATCAAGAACTGAACCAGTGAGACACTTCCCTTTCTTTGTTTACAAGGACTGGGATCACAGGTATTTGTTTCTGTTTTTTGTTGTTTGTTTGTCTCAAGTGTAATCCCTATAAAAGTTTGAGCTACGATGATTTTAGAACCAGGTGGGGTAGTACATTCAACCAACGCAGCATGGAAGCCCTGAGAAGCCACAATGGCTGGGACTTGCGCCCATGTGGGTTTGGTTAGTAACTGAGAATGTGCCCTATGGGATTGAGCTAAATTGTGAACTAATCTGCTTTCTCTCCTTAACAAAGATGGTACAAAGTCAGAGGGATTGTGTTCCCCAAATAGGAATTGAAAGAATAAGTGTGCATATTTGTGATGGTTACTTCATGAAGTAAATATTCTTTTGTAAGAGCAACTTTGATTTAGTGACTAATGGTACTGGGTTCAGGACACCAGCCACTTATGCTGGGGAAGAAGGGAGATGGACATATTTGCAAACACTGCCCAAACAACTTTTAAAGGTAACAGAAAACTCTAGATAAAAAGTTAAATCTTATGCACCATCAGGAGCCAGTATGATCTGCTTTATATCATTATTTTTCATTATTTTGTGTACTATAGTATTAAATACCAGATCTTAAACCAACATAGAAGAAGCTAAATATTACAGGATCTCATTTAAATCCAATCCCTTCACTTCACAAATAAGAAACCTAAAGTTAAACGATTTCTCTAAAGTTGCATAAGTAATCAATAGAAAAATCAGAATTTGAACCCACTTCTGACTCCAACTATCTTTTCCTTTACATAAAAATTACATAGAAGTTATTCAGTTCTCTAGAAAGTTCTAACCATATCATGTTGGAACAGTCTAGAGTATTCCTATCATTAAAAAAAAAAAAAATCCCTGCGTGGTTTAGACATTCATAGGCCTGACAGCAAAGACATTGTGAGTTTGATTCCCTTGCCCTTTAAGCTTCATGATCTTTGGAGATGGTTACATCTTATTATTAGGAAACTTTATTTTTTTAAAAGTCCTTTATAATTCCAAGTATATGAATGAATGTATGAGTTCTAAAATTCTATGTAAGACATTTAATAGTAGTGTTACTTTAGTGAATACTTATTTTTAATGGTTTATTATTTTAGTACCTTTGAAATGAAATAAATTTAAACCTTTATTCGCTCTAGCAAAGCAATACTAGACCAACACAAGATGTGACTGGGTTTATGGTGTTAACAAGGTTTAGAAATGACAGTATAAGAAAGCCCTGATTCTTTAGTAATATATGAAATTATATTTTAGGCTATGGTGCTATTATATGGGTTTTTTAATTGTATTCTTATATAGTTACAGACTCAAATATTCATCATACTCAGCAGTACAATGTTATTGTTATTGGAGGATATCTTATGTTTTGTATAGGTTAGGGTCAAAAAAAGTTGAATATATTTGATATTGGACTATAAAATTTAACCATCAGTGTTTGAGGTGCAGGGAAAACAAAAATAAGCATTCTAGTTCTGTTTTTGTTTGTTTGTTTGTTTTTTTGTTAATATGAAGGATGGGTTTGACCTGCAGTACCTGAGATGTTTTGATGGGTTTTTGAGATATTTGTATTTTTTATATTAGAATTGTTATATGAATATCTCTCATTCTTAAGTTCTAGATCCTCTTGACTTCTATGGAATTTTTCTCTTTCTTTGTAGAAGGCACAAGGATCTCAGAAACTAATCATGTGGATATGCTGAATGATGTAGAGCTCCACATCACAGTTCCCTAATAGTATTGTGGCATGGTGAAAGGAAGAATGACCACAAGAACACAAGCTAAGCTTTAGAATAAATGCATTCATGGGACAGCTAGGTGGTGCAGTGGATAGAATACCAGTTCCTCCAGTGGACAGAGTACCAGCTCTGAAGTCTGGAGGACCTGAGTTCAAATATGATCTCAGACACTCAACACTTTAACACTTCCTGGTTATGTGACCGTGGGCAAGACACTTAACCTCAATTGCCTTGGGGGGAAAAAGAATAAATGCATTCACATCCACCAGGTTACTATTGGAGTTTCAATTTCCCATTACTCATTCATAAATCTTTCTCTTCCCTCCCTACCTCTTTTCATTAATACATACTGTATGTCTCAAAACATCTCTGACAGGGCTTCATAGATGCAGGTTCTGAGGGAAACAATGACTTATAAACAAAGGTTTCTGACACTGATTTTAACAAACATGGTCTAACTGAGCTGCCTTTAGGCATGGATTCTCCTATTAACAATCCAACATATTGAATTGCCTTCCACATACCCCACAATGTCTAATGTTAACATAGGGAACACATCCTGATCCTTCTTAAATTGTTCAGCACTACTGGTACAGAGCTGTTCCTATTTACAACTTGAGAATTCCAAAACTCTATATAGTCATGTCCCTTTTTCTTTTCCTTGGCTGGAGGATGGGAGTGGGAAAGAGTTACATAGAAAGAAAAAGATGATTAATAAGAACATAATTCAAAGTATTATTCTTGATGACCTAGATAGGTCAGGTCCATGAAACTACTACAGTAAATCAAACTTTCCCATGTTCAAAACCAGAATACATTATCTTTAATGTCCCAAATCCTCTTCTTTTGAACTTTCTTATTTATTTTGTGGGCACCACCAACCTACCAGTCACTAATGTTTCTACTCTTGGAATCATCCTTTGATTCCTCATTCTGTTTATCCCTACATATCCAATCAGTGGTCAAGCATCAATTACACCTCTCACATTTGACCCTTTCTCTATAGTCACACCTATAGTTAGTTAACTAGCTTATTAAACACCTACTGTGTGCCAAGCACTCATTACCCTTGCCTAGACTACTATGCTAAATTTTTAATCCGACTCCTTCCCTCTAAAGTTTCCCTTTTTCAATCCATCTTCTACCAAGTGTTTAAAATATACCTGAAGTAATTCTGAATATGTCATTATTCCAACTCAGTTAAGCTTATTAATTGCATTTTGCCTAATAGAACATAGATTCCTCACCTAGGGGTCCTAGATTATGAATAGATTTCAAAAGGTTCATGAACTTGTGTGGGGGGAAAAATTACATCTTTATTTTTTACTAATATCTAATTTAAATTTAGCATATCTTTCAATTATCCATTGGGACCAGGGTTATAGATCTAAAACTATTATTTTGGGGAGGAATCCTGACAAAGGATTCATAAAAAAGAAAAAGGTTAAGAATCCAGCTCTAAAGAGAGGAATAGGACTAGGACCTTTGATTTTAATAATAGAGGAAATTCCAAAATGAGGAACCCTCTAACAAAGCAGGTTATAGTTTTAGAGAGTTGCCTAGAGCAATGAAAGGGTAATTTGATTTGACCTGAAATTTTCCTGGCTAAGAGGCTAAGTTTCTATTCATTATTTAAGTCACATTTTCTCTTATTTGTTTAGTCTTTTTTTTGGGGGGGGGGGCACATCCAACTCTTAGTTACTTCTTTTGAGGTTTTCTTGGCCAAGATATTGGAGTAATTTTGACATTTCCTTCTCCAGTTTATTTAACAGATGAGGAAATAGACAAACTGGATTAAGTGACTTGCCCGAGGTCACACAATTAATAAGATTTGAACTCAAGATGAGTATTCCAGACTCCAGGCTGGGGACTCTATCCATTGTATTTCTTAGCTGTCCTTCTTGTTTTACCCCAATTTTATTAGAAAGGTCTTTAACTTTTTCTCCACTACATATAATGTTTGCTTTTGTATGGACATTATGTGCTATGTTAAAGAAAGGTAATTTGTCCCTTTGCTTTCTAGCATATGAGTTTAAAAAAACAAACTAACAGAAATAGGTGTTGGATTTTGCAGAATGTCATGCCAGTATCTATTGATTTTGATTATTTGTTCCTAGCATTATATTTATAGTCTTCCACACATTGGAACCAATCCTGAATTCCTGGTATAAGCCAAATCTTGTAATCATGTGTACTCTTTCTAATGTGTATTGTAGTCTGTTTGCTAATAAATCATAAAATTGTTTATGCATGCTCATTAAGGATACTAATTTACAGCTTTTCTCTTTTATTCCTTTATCTTTTATTAGTGTAAGTATCAAGACTATATTTTTATCTATCATAAAAAGGTCTTAGAAGGATGCCTTCTTTTCCTATTTTTACAAATTAGAATTAATTATTTTTTAATGTTTAATACAATTCACTTGTAAATACACCTGAGCCTGGAGAGTTTTTCTTTGGAAATTCATTTATGTTTGTTCAGGTTTTTTTTTTTTTTCCTTAAAAAAAAGATCTATTTAAATATCTGTTTCTCCCTTTTTTTAATCTGGACATTTTATTCTATTTTCTCTCTCTCTCTCTCTCTCTCTCTCTCTCTCTCTCTCTCTCTCTCTCTCTCTCTCTCTCTTCTCTCTCTCTCTCTCTCTCTCTCTCTCTCTCTCTCTCTCTCTCTCTCTCTCTCTTTTTGAGGCAATTGAGGTTACACAGCTAGTAAGTATTAAGTGTCTGAGGTCAAATTTGAATTCAAGTCCTCTTATCTGCAGTGGGTCATCTAGCTGTTTCCATTTTATATTTTTATAAACATTTGTTTCTTCTAATTATTAATTTTATTGGCATAGAATTAGAAAAAATGATTTATAATAATTTCCTTTTAAATTTTTGTGAATTCTTTTTATTTTTGATATGAATAATTCAATTTTTGTTTCCTTTTAAAAATCAGAATAGCTATGTCTATATATTTTATAAGTTTTTTTTCTCCAAAAAATAGATGCTAGAGGATAATTTGAGAGAGGCCTGGAGAGACTTACATGAACTAAAATGAGCAGAACCAGTAGATTATTTTACTCGGCAACAAGATTTTTCGATGACCACTCCTGATGGACCTGGCTCTTCTCAACAATGAGATGATCCAGGCCAGTTCCAATGAACTTGTGATGAATAGAGTCATCCACCCAGAGAGAGTACTGTGGGAAATAAGTGTGGATCACAACACAGCATTTTCACTCTTTTTGTTGTTTGCTTGCATTTTTTTCTCTCTTTTTCCCTTTTTGATTTAATTTCTCTTGTGCAGCAAGATTATTATGTAAATATGTATACATATATTGGATTTAGCATATATTTTTACCGTGTTTGTTTAACATATATTTGGATTACTTGCCATCTAGAGGGAGTTGGAGGGGAAGGGAGGGAAATTGAAACACAAGGTTTTGTAATGGCTAATGTTGGAAAATTATCCTTGTATATGTTTTGAAAATTAAAAAGTTTTAATAAAAAACTAGATGCTAGATTTATCATTTTGTTAAAATATTTTGGAATAGGTCTCTTTTCCAAAGCTAATGCCCAGCAAGCAGACTGTACCCCGAGCTTGGCCTATCAACAACCATTTGCACTTTGGATGATTTCAACCTCTGGCATATTATATTGCTTTGACCATAATCAGGTATTCACTGAGGGATTTATGATTTTCATATTAATCAATAATTTCCCAATTGATGGACATCCATTCAATTTTTAATTCCTTAAAAATAAAAATTCCAATTCCTTGCTACTACAAAAAGGGCTGCTACAAACATTTTTGCACATGTGGGTTCCTTTCTTATTTTCATGATCTCTTTGGGATATAAGCCCAATAGTGATACTGCTGGGTCAAAGAGTATGAACAATTTGATAGCCCTTTGTGCATAGTTCCAAATTACTCTCTGGAATGATTAAATCATTCATAACTCCATCAACAATGCATTTTCCCATATCCCTTCCAACATTTATTATAATTTTTTTTTTTCTGTCATCTTAACATTTTCCTTATTTTGAAATTTAATTGTTTGTATCCTGAGTTACTTGTCTCTGGCCTGTTCTATTTGACTGAGGCCACTCACAGGTTAAAGGTTGGTTCCTGAACTGATTACCAATTTAATTGGGCTTCTTAGTTTCAATTTTATTGATTGTTTCAGTAGTTTTCAGAATCTACTTTGTCGCTTAGTTGTTTTGTTGTTATTGTTGCTATTCAAGTTTTTCTTTTTTATGAATTTCCTGCCATATTCTTTGATTTTTTCTTTTATTGATGAAAAAGTTTAGAAATACAAATTTTCCCATAAGAACTACTTTATCCACATACCATAAATTTGGTATAATATTTCATCATTTTCATTTTTGATAAAATTATTTCTATATTTTTTCTTTGGAATCATATTGTTCAGGTTCTAACTTTTAACAATTCTTTCTTTGATGCTGAATTCTAGGCAATTTTCATTTATAACATTGAAATCTAGTGTGTGTGTGTGTATATATATATATATAATATTTGATAACTTTCCTCTTGACCTGTTTTCCAGGTCAATTGTTTTTGATATCATTTTGCTATTTTGTAATTTTGTTTTTATGTTTTATTATTGTTACATTAAGTTGTTTTCTTTATTCATTCTAATTTTCCAGAACATTCAATTCTTAGACGAGATTTTACATAGTCTAATCTAAGTAAATTTTTACTTGCCATTCTTTCTTCCTTAGATATTACATTTTGTATTTCTTGTTTCATTTTTATAGGTACTCTTGTTCTTGGGACCAGGAAATCTTTTTTCCTTAAGATGCTTTAACTGATCTTGTAATGAGGTTGCTCTCTTCCTTGAATATCCTTAGGGGGATATTCCTGGGTATCCCTAAGTCCAAGATCCAAATTGTGCTATATAGATATGAGATATTATTACTTGTAATAAATGTGGAAAGATAATTTCAAGAATCCTGAGTAATATGAACTGACCAAATATAAACTAAACTAAACTAAGAGAACAGTTTATAGAAGGATAACATTGTAAAGAAAAGAGAAAGACAACATTGTAAAGAAAAGAAACTTGGAAAGACTTAAGAACTATGATTAAAACACTAATTATATATTCCGAGGATCTTTGATGAAGCAGACTCCCTACTTTCCTCCATATGGAAAGATGCCATCTGAGGCATTCTGAGCATGTACCACACTTTCCATTATATATAAAATTCTTTTTGTTTTCTGTGAAGGGAATGAAAATCATCATCATCATCTCTTTTTTCCTCTCTTTCTTTTCCTTAACCTTTTTGTGTTCATTTAACATTTTTTAAAAAGGTAATAAAATTAATTTTTAAAACATCTTATGGAGCAGAGAAGTGACACGTGTTCTATCTGCAAAAATTCATATGCTTGTTGAATATTTTTTCTATGCTATGGTTGCGAGAACCTCTTTTCATTAATTGTGGAATGATTTGTCAGTGTCTTTATTCTCACATTGAATTCAAACTTACAGGTATGAATCAGACACATCCATTACAGATAGCACAAGAAAGAGAAATTGGAGTGGAAGGTATAAAGAAGGTTAATGGGCAATTGTTGTGCCCCAAGAAAGGACTCTGGGATATACGAGGTTCTCCCAAATAAGGACTAGATTATTAGAAATCCATAGGTTTTGACATTGACAATAGAGAGCAGAGGAGCAGCCTGGCTCTGAAACATGATGGCTTATGGCTTAGATCCAGCACTTGGCTGGCACTTTGTGCTTGGCACAAAGGAGGTGTTAACAAATGCTGGCTGATTGACTGATAGGTGACACAAGCACTTGGAAATCCATAGTCCATTATTACAAGTCACATACATTCATGGAACACAGCTAAACAGGAAGAAAGAACCAGATCTAAGTGACCAGGAAAGGATTCAAAAGAGGAAACTTGCAGTCAGGGATCATGATGGTATTACAATGGGAGGTAAGGTATTGGAATTAAAAGTATGCTATACTGGGAGTCAGAGGAACCAGGTCAAGTCCAGACTATCCTACTTATTACTGGTTTAATCCTAAATCAAAGTCTCTCTAGTTCTTAGTTCATTCATCTGTAAAATGATAGGTATAGAACTAAAAGACCTAGAGTGGAGATCAATAATCCTTCCCTCTCTAGCACCATCCTCTTATGGAGCAGTGGGAGGCAGAATAGTACAGTAGATGGAACTAGCTTTAGAATCAGGAACAAGTAAAGGTTCAAATCCCATAACTGACACATATTTAACAAAATATGTTAATTTAACATATAATTTAAAATATGTTAATTTAACAAAATACCTAAATATTCTAGAAAACCAAGGGTGCTGCTGAAACCAGGTTTAATGCTCAGCAGAGCTGATAAGTTTTCAGAGTAAGCATTTGTGCTTAGGAAATCAACAAAAGCTACAAATCAGGGCTTGATTTAATATCTTGTTGATTGTCTGGATTAAGAAAGCGATAGAGAAAATATTAATAATGCAGATCAAATTTAAATTTTTCCATTTGTATTATTATTATTATTTTTTAGAGAGCTCATTATTAAACAACATTTACCAATACATGCCAGCAGGCAACTCTCTAAGACTAGGAATTATCAAGAAGATGCTGATCTGGATTGGTAGAGGGTATTTGTTCATTTGGATTCTATGTATCAGTAAAATCTTGGGTCCAGAACTTCTCCCGGTGGAGAAACAGATATATGCTAAGTGCCTTGAAGGCAGGGAGTCTTTCTTTGCTTCTTATATCTCCACAGACTTGCACTGTCCCATGATCAGATTAACTGGATTGAACTGAACAAATACTCTATAGATCCAGGCTTCTAAAACTTTTTCTACTTGTGACCCCTTTTAACTTGAGAATTTTTTATGTGATCCCAGGTAAATAGGTATATAAAATGGGTATACAAAATAAAAATTTATTAATAATCATAATTTTGTGACACTCACATTCAATTATGAGACACTATATGGGATTGTGAACCACAGTATTAGAAGCTGAGCCTAGGCAATTTCCATTTTCAATTTTCATTGATTGTCACAAGCTTGTTAGTTTCTTCAAGGGGCCTAAGACATGGTTGGGGGGGGGGAGAGGAATGAACTGGATCATTTCTAGGTGTGTGCTCTCTTTGGTTCTACCTAATTTTGTTACATTTCAAATATTGGCTCAACAGTCATCTGGGCATCCAAGAAACATGTATTAAACACTATATGCAAAGCCCTATGTGCTAATCACAGCACAGAACATAGTGATGAATGTTTGGCTTTCAAAAAAAAAACAAAAACAGCACCCCACAAAAAATGAATTCCATTAATAAGAATTGATTGCTAATCATAGCTTTTGTAATTCAGGGGTTTAAATAAACAAGGAGCTAGGAAGACAAAACTCAATATTTTAAAATGGATCAAAATGGCTGACTAACCCATTAAAAAAAAAAAAAAAAAAAAAAAAAAAACAACCTTTTACAGAACTCCAGTGGTCTTTTGGCTTTGGTCCTCCAGTGAAAAGGAACATACTCCCTTTTTCCTTTCTCCCACCGACTACCTAGCAGCCCAACCTCTTTTTGCTTATCTCAAATTGTCAGGAAGTTTCTTTTTGCTATAAAATCTTTATTTGCCTTTTCTCTGACTCACTGTCCCTAAATCTGTACCTTGGGGTCAACTAGAACCAAACCTAATCCCTTTTATAAAGGACAGCTTTTAAGTACATAAAGATAATTACATCATGAGTTGCCTCTCCTCCAAACTAAAAATCCCCTTTTCTTTCAGTGTGTATCATGTGCCATGGACTTTACCATTCACACTGTTTTCTGGACCTCTTCTACTTAGCAGCTTCTCTCTCAAACAGCATCGATTGTATTTTATCTCTTTCACTCATGTCCTTGAATGAGCTGCAATGTTAAACTTTATTCAAAGCATTTGATATTGCAGCAAACATTGGTTAAACTAAACAAATGTTATTATATTTAAGATAGAACCTGTGAAAAGGAATTGCTTTAGTGGTATAGTGTATTGTTAAGGCCTAACAAACTTGGCAGGGCTTCTCTAAGCACTTTTAAAGCAGGGAAAACTGTTGGACCAATAAAGGTCACCTTTCCCTGTATGTCTACTTCCATTTAGATTTATCCCATTTCTTACCAGACCTACTTAAATAATGACTTATCTATTTGGTGAAACATATCAGTATATGATCGAATGTTCTAGTTTGACTGCAAATGACTCTGAGGGACTATAGGAAAGAATATTATGTATAATAGAATGCATTTCTACCAATTGTTTATCTCTTGAAATTTCAGTGACTGATGTTAACTGCAAATGCCAGAATTTTCCCAATTGCTTTTATTTTCAGCCGCTGCATAAGTTTTAAAGGTCAATCAACAGAAATAGAAAAGACCCCTTAAAACCCAAACTAATTTTTTTCATTTAATAGCTATTGATCACATCTCCAACTAACTGTTTAAGTTTCTCCTTAATGTAGTCTCCCACAAAAACATGAATAACTAGAAAAAGAGTTAGAAATGGATATATAAATAGAAGAGGGTAACTAGGGAAGCATTAACAGACAATTTATATTTCATTTTTCCTCTTTATATCTACTAGAAAATGAGTGGAGGAGACATATAATGATGCTTATTCCTCTGGGCAAGTTTTATTCCTAGATCACTCAAAATAATGTTGAATAAAGCATAAGGAATAAGGCACATTGTCCCATATTCTCAGTAGTTACTTGACATCTTCATGATTCTAGATGTCATGGCTCTGAAACTTTGAAAAAATAAATTAATGAAATCTCTTATCAAGTTTGAATTAACTCCTAGTGCAGTTGGGCATTTACCAGCTATCTGAAGGTAATTTGCATTTTCTCTGCTTTTCCCCTGGAGAAGGGAAGGGTAGGGAGGTCTTGGAAGCTGGAGTGAATGAGGAAGAAGAATGATCTGTCTTCCTTGGCCCACCCTCTTGAAAAATTTTCTTGGCCTTCTTTGGAGAGATAATCCTGGCTTTTGAGAGTGAACTCATTAAGAGTGCAGAGCTAAATAGGTGAAACTGGAAGAGCCATTATCTTTATTTTTTCTTTAAAACATTCTAAACTTACATAATTATCATATATCACTGCAGGTTATTTCAAATGAGCAAATACAGTTGTCTGAATATGGCTTATGACTGGGTTTTGGGGGTAATAATTTAATAACTAGTCATCTGAAAAATAAATGTACAGATATACTTATAAATTTAATCTGTTTTATTAACATTTTTCTAACATCTTTCTAAATCTAGATAATCAAACAAAACAACAAATCAAGTTTTGATTTGTAGCATTTGTCAACTCCTGACATATAAATGTGCAGACAGAAAATTTATCACTGGCTCTTGAAAGTCAGTAGAAGCTGGCTCCAGCACACCCCTGCTTATGCTCCTTCAGTGTAGCATAAGATCACATATTTAGAGATAAGAGAGACTTCAGAAGTCATCTAGTTTAACCCCCATAATTTTCCAGATAAGGGATCTAAGGCTCAGAGATGTTGTAGCTTGTCCAAGGTCACAAAACGAGCAAGTATGGAATTATGATTTGTACCCAAGGCCAAATCCATGCTTTTTCTGCAGTGTCATGCAAAATATACACTTTTATCCTATTTCAATGGATTTCCTTTTCTACCTACCTTCTGTGTTTTCCATGTTCATCTCTTCTCTAGAGTAGCTCTCATCTTTCCTTTGTTCCCACTGAAGAGAAGCGTAGCAACTAAGTGGAGAGAAAGCAAACACTTGTATATCTCCTTGATGGAATTAAAGCAAGGCAGAACAGATAGTACATAGTTACTGAAAGTTAATGCCAGGTGTCTAATTGAAAAATGTATTGATTTCAGCTAGTAAGCATCCTTTAGTAGAGCTGGAACTGGGGTTAAACACTCAGAAAGGTAATTAACGAATGAGGCAAATAAGTATTGGTAAGCACAACAAGGTGGTAACTTAGGAACTTATAAAAAGGGCTAAATAGCCTGGTCTGTCTCCATGCTTAGCTTTATTTATGGGGAAAGAAGCCTAAAACTGCATATGTAAACAGGATAGTTTAAACTAAACTAAAAGTGTTTGTAAACACCTTCTAAATCAAATCACACTATAAATGCATCCTACAGGCAGATGATGTCAATGAGCAATCCCATTCCCATTTTTGGACAGGTACTAGCTGTTTTAGCACTGTAACATTGTACTAAAGGAAATCCTAAGTAATTTGCAGGATTTTTTTAAAAAAGAAGATATCTTTTGATACCTTGGAGAAATTGTGTAATTTTCCCAGATCTTAAACAAACTCTTAACCGTTCATCACTTGCAACCGTTCATCACTTGCCAGAGAAGCTGACATACAGCCTCAACCAATTAACAAGTACTCTTAGGCCACTTGACCAAGTACCTGAAATACAAATAAAAAGGAAAATAGTCCTAGCTTTCAAAAAGAGTACTTTTTGTTTTGTTTTGTCTTGTTTTGTTTTGTTTTGTTTCCTTTTTTCTGGTTACATATGTACATTAATTTTTCCATTACATATTTCTTTATGAATCATGTTGAGAGAGAAAAATCAGAACAAAAGAGAAAAAGATAGAAAAAGAGGGAAAGAGAGAAAGACAGAGAGAGATAGAGAGAGACAGAGATTGGGGGAGGGGAGAAAAGAGAAGGAAAAGGCTTGGATTGATTTAGTCTCCATAGTTCTCTCTCTGGATGCAGATGGCATTTTCTGTCCTAAGTTTATTCAGATTACTTTGGATCATTGAACTATTGAGAAGAACCAAGTCTTTCATAGTTGATCATCACACAATCTTGTTACTGTGTACAATGTATTCCTCATCATCAGTTCATGTAAATCTTTTCAGGCTTTAAAAGAGAGAACTTTGTAATGGGTGAGAAAACTTGCACATAAAAAAGAGTGAGAAAAGGAATCAGAAGAAAATTTAACATTGCCATATGAAAAGCTTTAGTAATTTTTGTATCTAGGAAAAGTAGTACAAACTGTACTTGAAGCATTAGTGACACTGTGCTTTGGGGGATAGATTCAGATCCAATTCCAAGTTGTTGTTGGCAGAGGCATGGCATAGAGGCATGGAAATGAGGTAGAAAGGAAATGTAGAAGAGAACTTTATTCTAGACCACTATTTGATAGCTTCCTATTTTAATCAATTATTTTTACTAACTAGATACTAAATTGTGGATGTTGGAGGACTATAAAGCACTGTTAATACTCCCTATATTCAGTATTCTGGGTCAAAGCTCAAGTCACCCTACTCTATTATGTCTTTGATCATATGTCATTTGGGAAATTGAAAATAAAGAATGTAGATGGAAAGAACTTAAGGAGGCAGATTAATTCCTCTTTTTACATGATAGGAATATATGGAAGAAGAATGGACTTAAGAAGTGATGGCATTTTTTTTTTTTGAAGTTTGTGAATCAGTTTCTACAGAGATTTAAGATACTTCTGAATTAAGATGCCTTGAATTTGAATGATAGCCTAATGAATGCAGTTTCCAAATGGCCAGACTTAATTCCAAATCAGGAAACATCCTGTTTGATTAAGTTAGATTCTAATCCAAGAGTTCTTAATTTGGAGTTCATATACTTGGTTGGGAATATCATGTAACTATTTCAATATAATTGGCTTCTGTATTATGTATTTAATTTTATGCATTCAAAAACATTCTGAGAAGGTCCATAAGCTTCACCAGATTACTAGAGACATCCATAATGTACATAAAAGTTTGAGAAGATCTAATATAAAAGGATTCTTAATCCTATGTCTTCTTTTACACAATTTAAAAAAGTTTCACAAAAGTCTAGCTAAATATCCTGGGATTTGCACATGTGCAAAAATGTTTGTGGCAGCCCTTTTTGTGGTGACAAGAAACTGGAAACTGAGTTGGAAAGTTCATCAATTGGAGAATGGCTGAATATGTTATGGTATATGAATGCTATGGAATATTATTGTTCTATAAGAAATAATCAGCAGGATTGTTTTAGAGAGGCCTAGGGAGACTTACATGAACTGATTTTGAGTGAAATGAGCAGAATCAAGAGATCATTGTACACAGCAACAAGATTATTATGATGGTCAATTCTGATGGATGTGGCTCTTTCCAAAAATGAGATGATTCAGATCATTTCCAATAATCTAATGATGAAGAGAGTCATCTACACCCAGAGAGAGGACTGTGGGAACTGAATGTGGACCACAATATAACGTTTTCACTTTTTCTGTTGTTACTTGCTTGAATTTTGTTTTCTTTCTCAGTATTTTCCTTTCTTGATTCGATTTTTCTTGTGCAGGAAGATAACTGTATAAATTTATATACATATATTGGGTTTAACATATAGTTTAACATATTTAACATGTATGGATTACCTGCCATATAGGGGAGAGGATGGGGAGAAGTAGGGGAAAATTTGGAATACAAGGTTTTGTAAGGGTCAGTGTTTAAAAATTACCCATGCACATGTTTTGCAAATAAAAAGCTATAACAAAATAATTAAAAATTAAAAAAAAATTAAAAACAACTGCAAAAAAAAAAGTCCTAGGATTTAGGACCACCCATGCAGCAAATATGATTGTTTCATTCCAAAGTTGTTTTACTTGTTGTAGTTTTTTCTGTTTTGTTTTTATCTGAGTGATCTGTATTTCTATATAATTAGTATTGAACTAACAGGCCAATTTTGCTACCTCACCCTTGGTACTGGCCCCAGACACAAAGCAGGGGAGGGGATGGGGATGACCTAGAACATTTGATTGGATTCCATTAAAACTAGGGGTCAACAAGTAGAATCCAGGTCCATAGAATCAGATCTAAAAAGCATGGATAATCCAGGAATCATGAAAATCAAATTCTAATCTTGCTTTCAATGTTGAATATCAGTGAAGCTTTATTCATGGGAGTGATTTTCTTTATAAAGGGTTTTTGGGATGTGGAAGGAGCAATAATTACAACTACTTGTTACCTACCTTTCTGGAATTTTAAGAGGCTAATTAAAAACACATATAGTGAGCACCTGTAGCTTCTTGGGGGAAAAGTCTTTTATAAATTCAAGATGTGTTTATTAGGAGTAATTATTATATTAATAACAACCCATGGGTTATTAGAGTACTAAACAGATCCTGGTGATATTGTAACACACCTGGGGCTATAATTTGGATCCACTCAGTCTCTTTACTTTAGCTTCCTGAAAAAGCAGCTTTTATTACTTGGGTGCAATAATACTTTTTAACCACCCTAAAAACTAGAGAGATTTTTTAAAAATCTCTCTCCTTTTTTCAACTACAAACAGCTGGGGGTGGGGAAACAAAACAAAATAAGAAATCAATAGCTTCCTAAACTGTAGGCAAAACTAAAGTAAGATCCTTATATTTGAAAAAATATAGGCCAAAGTAAAATCTTGTCTTATGTAGAAGGTAAGTGAGTCAAAGCGGGCCTCCTCAAAGTTTGAGGGGATCATTAAAAAAAAAAAAAAAAAAAAAAAAAAAAAAAAGACTGAGTTCAGATAGAATGTTGATTTCAAGTTGCATATTTATGGTCAGAATAGGTCATTCAGAATTTGGGCCAAAGTTACCCTGTCTCCTCGGTAATGACTTTTACTCTGTCCTCAAAGGCTTTTGTTTACTCTTCTGTTTAAAAAAAAAAAATGGTGGGGGTGGAAACGGGAAGGTAATGTTCTGTCCCTATTCTTCTGGTCACAAGGTGATTAAGAGAGAAAGCTGTGTTTCAAACCCCTAGTAGGAAGGATGAGACAGACAAATTTTGTCTACTTCTCTGTTGCAATGAGGCAATGTGCCCAAGTACATGTTGTATTACATAGCCACAGTAGGAAGCATATTAAGTTACGGGGTTCTACAGCCGGTGATTCTCCTGAGTCATATGACAGTTTTTCACACCACAAATGCAGTATTGGAAACCTAAAACATACTAGAGCTGTTGGGCCTCCAAGGCAGTTATTCTTGCTTGAGATTGAGACAAATTTATGATCTGATTATGTGTGGGCCTTCCCTCTATTGTCTTAGCAACCTCTCCCAGATTTTCCATTCCATGCTTGTATCTTTTCTGTAATTCCTTCTTGGGAGAATCATTCAGCCACTGGAGCCTTTACTTTTTTTTTTTTTTTTTAATATTTCGAATATAACCCTAAGGGCCATTCATCTGTTGTTTCTTAATCTTTACCGCATTACCAGTTTCCATGACAGCTATTACATTTTTTCCCCTGTTCATTAAAGTTGTGAGAAATTGTCCTATGACTCTGGAGAGAGAATCACCACTGATACAACCATTTCTGTTCATGTTATTTGTGTTTGGGATGTTAAGTCTAGAACTGGAAGGGATCTCAAAGGCCTAGCCCAATCCCTCCCTTCCTTTTACAAAAAGGCCTCAGAAACTAGGGAACTACCCAATCATACAGGTAGGAGCAGGAACAGAATTTGAATCCAATTCTTCTAACTTTAAAGCTGCTGTTCTTTCTACCATACATGTCCTTGATCATATCTTAATGCTGCTTCCTGAAAGAGAGCATATCTAGATCACAGTATCATAGTACCACAAATGTAGAACCAGAAGGGACTTCAATCACCATCCACAATTCTCATTTTTCAGAAAGGGAAACTGCATTTGCAGACAAGGTGTATTTTATCACATACTTCTGTAGATGCTGCAACCTCTATCTCCTCAGCAGCCACAACTACTAAAGAAAAGAAAATTTTGCCAACAAAGTCTTTGAACAGTTAAATGATTTAGCATCAGAAATAGATATGGTTTTATCCATAGGAATCACATTTTAAGGGATAAATTACCTCTGCTTTGCTGCTGGACCCTAAGAATCAGTAAGCCTTTTTATTTTATTTTTTTACATCCACAGTACTTAGTACAATGCTTTGCATATAATTTTGTGCTTTGAAGGATCAATGTTGAAAAATTACCCCTGCATATGTTTTATATATAAAAAGCTATACTAAAAAAAAAAAAAGAAAAGGATGAGAAAGCTAGGATCTTTTTTTTTATGACAGTGAAAAGGTCTCTTATGGTTAGGAGACCTAGCTAGAATCTCAATTTTGAGACTTACTGCCATAAAGTCATTTCATTTCCTTAAGCCTGTTTTCCCATCTATAAAGTGAAAATGACAATAATATTTGCAATTTCCTACCTTGGATGACTGTTGCGATAAAAAGCATTTTGTAACCTTGAAAAAAAATTTGTGCATTGCAATTCATTCATTCTTTCATCCCTTCCTACTATATATTTTTTTTCTCCTTCATTTCTTATTATTCTCTTACATTACATGAATCAGTATAAAATCCACTGCAGGCCTGACTTTGTTACTTTAAAGATAGTGAGGTTTTGAAAGGACAATGATCTTTCCCTTCTATTAAGATGAAAATCATTATTGTTTAGCACTTTCAAATTACTCAAAGAATGTTACAGTACCAGATATCTTTTATCTCCTATGTTTAAAATATTCTGCCCAACTCTTCTTGAAAAACTTCTACTTAAGATTAATTTTTTTTTTCTTCCTGTAGATTGAGTTGGTTGTATAGTACAAATGACTGTTGATGGTAAGCCTTTATTTTTTATATATTTTGGTATCTCATATTCTAAGATTTCCTTTTCTTTATAGTAGTTAATGAAAAGTTTTGTGTAATTTGTGTAATGCTTGATTTCTATCTTTCTTACACTTGCAGTTATTTTGCTATTTTCAATAGTAGAGATCTAAGTAGCTTTTCTTATTTTTCAGGCTAGGAATTTTTTCTTATATTGAGTTGAGTCATTGAGTTTTTTCAGTTTGTTGACTACTTGCATAAGGTTGTCCACTTGCTCTAATTTTTTTCCCTTATTTTTCTTATTTTTATTCCACGTGTTCTAAATCCATTTTTGATCTTTTGTTTCAGCACTTCTTTAACTTTTTCCATTCTTTCTTGCAGTCTGTCTGAGCAATCCATCCTTTTCTTCTGATTCTCCACTTGTAGTTCTTTTAGTTATTTTCTTCCTATGGAATAGGAATTTAGGATGTTAAGTCTAGAGCTGGAAGGGACCCCAACACTTTGCAAACTAAAAGAATTTAGCAAAACTAGATAGATAATTGTAAGGAATACTTAGATCCCATTAAGTGACTGTTTTGGGTCCCCTTGAGCCTCTTGGAGGAGTTTGTCCAAATAGATTGATTTACCTACTGATATATATCTCAAAATGCTCTTCTCTTAGAGAATAGCTATTGCCTATAAGAGGCAAATCAGACAAATTTCCTTATGTCCTCTATAATATAATCTCACAAAGACTTGTGGAGGGAGTCACCCTCTTTCCAGCTCTTTCTCTCTACCAAATAACTTAATACATTTCTTTCTAAAACCATTTCAGATTTTGGGATTTGCCCTTAAGAACAATGCACAGTCTTTGCACCGTTGCCTACTGGAAATTTGTGACTTCATGTTTAGGCCTCTGGTGTTTCTTGACCTTGATAGTTTTTCTCAGAACAGTCCCAGATTCCTGATCTAGCGTCCATCTGATTTGCTATGTAGTTGCCTATTCAGAGATTTCTAGCTTCAGGCTTAGGTCAAGAATTATAGCTATAGGAGCTGGTTCTTACATTATACTGAACCCCTAGAACATCTCTAGCATGGGCCTGGTCTCCTAGAAGGATCTCTTAGTGTTGAAGTGGAAGCCTAGAGCCAGGGTTCTTCTTGTGTCATGCTACATGGGATAGAAAATCTGAGTTTTAAAACTCTGGGGTTTAAATATTATTTTATTTATTTTCTTTTTTTTTATTAATTGTATAATTATACATTTTTGACAGTATATATGCATGAGTAATTTTTTTTATAACATTATCCCTTGTATTCATTTTTCCAGATTTTCCCCTCCCTCTCTCTACTCCCTCCCCTAGATGACAGGCAATCTCATACATTTTACATATGCTACAATGTAACCTAGATATAATATATGTGTGTAAATCCAATTTTCTTGTTGCACGTTAAATATTGGATTCTGAAGGTATAAGTAACCTGGGTAGATAGACAGTAGTGCTTATATTTTACATTCAATTCCCAGTGTTCCTTCTCTGAGTGTAGTTGTTTCTGTCCATCATTGATCAGCTAGAAGTGAGTTGGATCTTCTTTATGTTGAAGATATCCACTTCCATCAGAATACATCCTCATATAATATTGTTGCTGAAGTGTATAGTGATCTTCTGGTTCTGCTCATTTCACTCAGCATCAGTTGATGTAAGTCTCTCCAAGCCTCTCTGTATTCATCCTGCTGGTCATTTATTACAGAACAATAATATTCCATAACCTTCATATACCATAATTTACCCAACCATTCTCCAGTTGATGGACATCCATTCATCTTCCAGTTTCTAGCCACTACGAAAAGAGCTGCCACAAACATTTTGGCACACACAGGTCCCTTTCCCCTCTTTAGTATTTCTTTGGGATATAAGCCCAGTAGTAGCACTGCTGGATCAAAGGGTATGCACAGTTTGATAACTTTTTGGCCATAGTTCCAGATTGTTCTCCAGAATGGCCGGATTCTTTCACAACTCCACCAACAATGCATCAGTGTCCCAGTTTTCCCTCATCCCCTGCAACATTCATCATTATTTGTTCCTGTCATCTTAGTCAATCTGACAGGTGTGTAGTGATAGAGTTGTCTTAATTTTTATTTCTCTGATCAGTAGTGATTTGGAACACTTTTTCATATGAATGGATATAGTTTCAATTTCATCATCTGAGAATTGTCTGTTCATATCCTTTGACCATTTATCAATTGGAGAATGGTTTGATTTCTTATAAATTAGGATCAATTCTCTATATATTTTGGAAATGAGACCTTTATCAGAACCTTTAACTATAAAAATATTTTCCCAATTTGTTACTTCCCTTCTAATCTTGTTTGAAATAGTATTGTTTGTACAGAAACTTTTTAGTTTGATGTAATCAAAATCTTCTATTTTGTGATCAATAATGATCTCTAGTTCTCCTCTGGTCATAAATTCCTTCCTCCTCCACAGGTCTGAGAGATAGACTATTCTCTTTTCCTCTAATCTATTTATTATCTCATTCTTTATGCCTAAATCATGGACCCATTTTGATCTTATCTTGGTGTATGGTTTTAAGTGTGGGTCCATATCTAATTTCTGGCATACTAATTTCCAGTTAAATATAATTTTAAAAATAAAATATTTCATTTGGAACTTTTCTTAGGTGTTCCCCATATGGGTTGGGTCTACTTGAAGCCCTGCACATCTTAATTAGAAATTCCTTATGTTTTATTTTAAAGGTTTTTCCCTAGAACTCCTAGAATGGATTGCCTGTGTCAGATAGTATAACAAAGGCTTGATTCTTTTTTTTTATTTTTTAAAATAAATTTTATAATTATAACATTTTTCGACAGTACATATGAATAGGTAATTTTTTACAACATTATCCCTTGCACTCCCTTCTGTTCTGAATTTTCCCCTCCTTCCCTCCACCCCCTCCCCTAGATGGCAGGCATTCCCATACATATTAAATATGTTATAGTATATCCTAGGTACAATATATTTGTGCAGAACCGAATTTTGTTGTTGTTGTTGTTGCAAAGGAAGAATTGGATTCGTAAGTAAAAATAGCCTGGGGAGAAAAACAAAAAAAATGCTAACAGTTTATACTCATTTCCCAGTGTTCCTTCTCTGGATGTAGCTGATTCTGTCCATCATTGATCAATTGGAATTGGATTAGATCTTCTCTATGTTGAAGATATCCACTTCCATCAGAATACATCCTCATACAGTATTGTTGTTGAAGTGTATAATGATCTCCTAGTTCTGCTCATTTCACTCAGCATCAGTTGATGCAAGTCTCTCCAAGCCTCTCTGTATTCATCCTGCTGGTCATTTCTTACAGAACAATAATATTCCATAACCTTCATATACCATAATTTACCCAACCATTCTCCAATTGATGGGCATCCATTCATTTTCCAGTTTCTAGCCACTACAAAAAGAGCTGCCACAAACATTTTGGCACATACAGATCCCTTTCCCTTTAGTATTTCCTTGGGATATAAGCCCAATAGTTGCACTGCTGGATCAAAGGGTATGCACAGTTTGATAACTTTTTGGGCATAATTCCAGATTGCTCTCCAGAATAGTTGGATTCTTTCACAGCTCCACCAACGATGCATCAGTGTCCCAGTTTTCCCTCATCCCCTGCAACATTCATCATTATTTCTTCCTGTCATCTTAGCCAATCTGACAGGTGTGTAGTGATATCTCAGAGTTGTCTTAATTTGCATTTTTCTGATCAATAGTGATTTGGAACACTTTCATATGAGTGGAAATAGTTTCAATTTCATCATCTGAGAATTGTCTGTTCAAGTTCTTTGACCATTTATGAAGTGGAGAATGGCTTGATTTCATATAAATTAAAGTCAATTCTCTGTATATTTTGGAGATGAGGAAAAGACTGATTCTTAAGGGTTAGAGCTGAACTCAGTCCATGTGAGTCCAGAGCAGAAGCTTCTTAGAAGAAGGGTCTCCCTTAGCCTTCCTATAACACATATAAACATAAGGTCTAAGTTGGTTGCCTTATGACAAACACATTTCTCTGCTATCTCAGTGAGCCTAACTAAGTTTTAAAGCCAATACCAAGGCAAAATAAAGAAAAAGACAGGTCTTAAATCTTTGTTTTAGTTAGCGTTAGCCTGGGGACAATGTACTTTTATTTAACCTTGTTTCTGGAACAGGGACACAAATCATACCAGGACACCCTTCATACTAAAGTAGATGTTCTTGGTCTTGGATAAGAACTCTATTGTCTGATGTCTTCTTTAAGAAGGTCAGCTCCCGGAGGGTAGTGTCTGTGTTGTAGTTATTGCTCCCTAGCAATACATGGACATTCAGTGAATCTTAATCAACAATAATAGTAGGGACTTCAATTTCTGTCTAGCAATAGAAGGTTTGCAAAGTGTTTTCTGCACAACAACCCTGGTAAAATGAAGAAAATAGTAGCTAAGGAACTTGGCCAAAGGAATACAGCTAAGAAGAACATGACTTGGGAATTGAATGCTACTGTTCTAATTCTAAGCTCAGTACCTTCCTTACTACTAACTTCTTTTTAGGATCTGGGGAATGAAGAGACTGTTGGTTTGAGAGAATAAAAAAAATTTTGAGATGTGCTGCTTGAGCAAAGGGGTGATTATTAGAAAATAGTTTTCAAAATAGTTATAGCAGCACTTTTAGTGATAGCAAAGAACTGAAAGTAAATGATTATTAATTAGGGAATGGTTAAACAAGTTGTAGTACATAGATGTAATGGAATATTACTGTGCTATAAGAAACCACAAACATGATGAAAACAAGGAAGCATGGAAAAAGTTGAAGGAAAGCTAGGTGATCAAGTGAATATAGCATTGGGCCTGAAATCAGGAAGATATGAATACAAATCCTGTCTCAGACACTTACTAGCTGTGTGCCATGGGCAAATCACAACTTCTATTTGCCTCAGTTTTCCTTTTTGTAAAATAGAAATGATAATAGCACTTACCTCCTAGGGTTGTTATTGAGAGTTAAATGATGTCATAATTATAAAGTATTTAGCAGTACCTGCAATATAGTAAATGCTTTAACTATATAAATGCTATTTTACTATTGTTGTTATTCTATTCTGCTGGGTTTTCCTTTTTTTTTCTTTTTTTTGTTTAAGAAATATTCTGATATAAGAGATGGTTTTCTGGGAGAGGGAAATGGGGAAGGACATAGGAAGAAAATATAAATAATATAAAAACAGAAGATATCCATCAACTATGTAATAGAAAAGAAATATCACATTAAGGGTTTGGGGCAGACTTGTCCCTAATTAATGGAATATTGAAAAGGATAGGAGCTCTTTTAGATTAGGAAGAATAATTGCTCACATTTTGGCAGACTTTGCATTGTACAAAAGTCTTCCCCCACACACCTATCCTTGGAAGCAGACAATGCACATTTTATTATTTTTGTTTTATAAATAAGGAAGCTAAGATTCAGAAAGAAGAAATGGCGTGGCCAAATTTTTACTACTACTGACAGAACTAGAACAGATGACAATTCCAAGTCTGGTGATATTTCTATTGTGCTATTAGGTCCTGCCTCTTTTCTATTTAATATTTTATATTTAGGTCTTTACTTCTTTCTTTGATTTCTTCTATGTACAGGCCTAATTATGGTATCCTTGGAGGGAGAGAAATGCATAGTAAATGACTTGTTAGATAAAGTTCCAAACTAGAATAACTAGAATAATTCACAGCTCCACCATCAATTTATTTAGTTTCCCTGTCTTCCCTCATCTGAATTAATGATTAGTATTTTCCTTCTTTTGTTATCTTTTCCAGTTAAAAAAAAACCTTTGAGGTAGAGTTGTTTTTATTTATTTTTCTGTCATTATTAGAGATTTGGATAAATTTTCAAAATATGTTTGTTAATCATTTAGATTTTTTTTCCTTTGAGAACTGCCTATTCATATTCTTTGACCATTGATCTACTGGGGAATGGATCTTGTTCTTACATATTTGAATACATTCTTAATATACTTAGCTATCAGAGAATCTCAGTGCAAAGAATTTTTCCCACTTAATTTTTTTTACTTCTAATTGTAACCATATTTATTTATATTGTACCACATTTATTTGTTTGTGCAAAAGCTTTTCAATTTTAAGAAATCAAAATGGACTATTTTATCTTCTATAATTCTCTTTCTTATATGGTCATGGACTATCCATATCTATCGTTGTGAAATGTATCATCTTCCTTGTTATTTTAATTTGTCATAAGATATAACATTTCATATCTAGGTCATATCTGAATTTGGAACTTATATGGAAATATTGGTATAAAATTAATTTTTGCTGGACTGCTTTCCAGTTTTCATTGGATGATGAGTCCTTACTCTAATCTTTGAGATCTTTAAGTTTATCTGTTCCATTTTCTTAGTAGGTTTTGTAACTAATCTGTTCTATTGGTTGACTTTTCTACTTTATTAAACCAGTATCAAATCATTTTAATGATTACATCTATGCAGTATAGTTTCAGGTCTGGTTCTGCTAAGTACCCTTTATTCTTATTTCTTTCCATGATTTTTAGTGAGATTATTGATTATTTGTCTCCCCAGAAGAATTTTGCTTTCTATCTTTATGAAGAAATACTTTGGTAGTTTAAGAGATAAACTTCCAAATATGTATAACAATTTAGCTAGTATTTCATTTTAATTGTATTGTTATGGGCCCATGATAAGTGATTAATCTTTACCAATTATTGTCTGTATTTCTGTAAAGAGCATTTAGTTGTTATATTCATTTACTTCTTCTGTGTGTCTTGATAGATGACCTCCTAAATTATTTATAGTTTTGTAGCTTTTTTGAATGGGGTTTCTTAATTTTTTTTTCCTGCCCTTTTTTGGTAATATTCAGAAAAGCTGATAATATGTATAGGGGTTTTGTATTTTGCCATTTTATTAAATTTATTATTTCAACTGATTTTTAGTTGGTTCTGTGAGTAGAATATTATGTTATCTGAAAGATTTAGAATTTTTTCTCCTTTTACCTATGGTTATTCTTCCAATTTTTGTCTTATTGTTATGGCTAGCATTTCTAGCATTACATTAAACAACAGCAGTAAAAATGGGAAGACTTGTTTTACTTCTGATCTTATTTGAAAGCCTTCTGGCTTGTTTCCATTATATGCTGGCTCTTGGTTTTAAATAGATATTACTTATCATATTAAGGAAAAACACACTTATTCTTATGTTTTCTAAAAAACTGAAATGACATATTTTGTCAAAATCCTCTTCTACATCTTTGGTAAAACATATGATTTTTATTGTTTTGTTATTCATATAATTTATTATGTTTTTAATTTTCCTAACACTGAACCAATCTTGAATTCTTGGTAGAAATTGAATTTGATGTTAGTGTATAATCTTTTTTAATATGTTGGTATCGGCTTTATTTTTTTTCCTCAATAGTATTTTATTTTTCCAAATACACATAAAGATAACTTTCAACATTCATTTTTGTAAGATTTTGTGTTCCAAATTTTTCTCCCTCTGTCTCTTACCTCCCCCTTTCCAAGACAGCAAGCAATCTGATATAGGTTAAACATGTATAATCCTTTTAAACATATTTCCATATTTGTCATGTTGTAAAAGAAAATTAGACCAAAAAGGGAAAAAAAAAAACCTATGAGAAAGAAAAAGCAAATAAACAGTAAAGATGAAAATACTACTATGTTTTGATCCACATCCAATCTCCTAGTTCTCTCTCTGGATGTGGATGGCATTTTCCATCCCAAGTCTATTAAAATTGTCTTGAATTGCCACATTGCTGTGAAGCAGCCCAGTCCACCACAGTTGATCATCACATACTCTTTTTGTTTTTTTTAATCTAGCTGTTGCTGTGTACAATGTTCTCTTGGTTTTGTCCATTTGATTCAGCATCCGTTCATGTAAATCTTTTCAGGCTTTTCTGAAATCAGCCTGCTCATTATTTCTTATAGAGCAAAAATTCCATTACATTTTATATACCATAACTTATTCAGCCATTCCCCAACTGATGAATATACATTCAATTTCAATCACTACCAAAAGAGCTCCTACAAACATTTTTGCACATATGGTCCTCCTTCTTTTATGATCTCTTTGGGATACAGACACAGTAGTGACACTATGTATCAAAAGGTATGCATAGCTTTATAGCCCTGTGGGCAAAGTTCCAGCTTATTCTCCAGAAAGGCTGGGTCATTTTACAATTCCACCAACAATGTACTAGTGTCCCACTTTTTCCCTTTCTCCTCATTAGCACTTAGTGAGATAATGAGATATTAGGTTCTTACTAAGTGCTAAGTCGGTTCTTAACAGTTCTCTAGTTCTGGCCTTTACTGGGAGTTTTACTTCTGTGAACTCCTGGGGAAGAGCTTACATGCTTAGGAGGAGCAAGTTCATTGGTTGAAGTAATTTTTCCCAGAAGCCCTTGCATGGAGAGTCTCTTGTCTGGACCAGACCTGGGGTGGCTCTCTGGAGGAAGAAGAGTCTCAACTCTAGGTCAGAGATGGAGCGGCTCTCGGCAGTTTCTGGAGACAATAGCACATTACATATTTTATAAGTTCTCTCTGAGCTAATTTGTGATTTGTTTTTTCAAATGTTATTAATCTTAACTTCCCCTTAAATTAGTATTTAAGATAGATAAGTTACTTTGTCCAAGGTGGCCTGAACAGCTGTACATATATAGTGAGAAATGTTTGCAATGATTAAATAAATACAATTGTGTTAATAGGATAATTTGTTGGGGAAATTCTCACCATGAATCTAGCTTTCATACCTCATCAATTTAGGGGGAAAAATCTGAAAGTAAGTGCTAAAATCACTTCCCATCAACTTAGCTCTTTTAGTATTGCCTCTTTCCAAAGAGCTTAGTATACTTAACCAAAGCTTGAAGGATGTTTGTGAGAATTGGAGGGGCTGGAGGTGAGATGGAGGGGGGGAGGGTGGCAGTATGTCAAGGAATTACTAGAATCTTTCCCTCTAGGGGAATGGTATGAAAATTGAATTATGGATCCAGTAAAGACCAATCTTTTCTGAATTGTTGATCGATCTAAAATCTACTGACAAGGCTCTTCCTGAGTGGAATCTCTGAACTGCTTTTACTCTTGATGAATAGGATATTAAGTAGGATGTATCTTAATTCTTCTAAATTCTTATAAGGTGGGGACATTCTCTGAAACTCTCCTCCAGTTGACCCCATAATTTCACAGATGGAATTCATAACCCACGTTATTCTAAATTTACCATTTTAAAATTATTTTTAGGCCTTAGGAAGCCATCTGGCCATTTCCTAATCACATGTCAGGTTGTCTCAGTTATCAGAAACTTGGCTATAGTTAAGGAATGAGGCCAGAGGGAAAGAGGGGTTGGTTTATTTTACAATACTGCCTTGAAGACTCTAAACTAATAAAGTTTCCATTAAATAATAAAAAAAATTCCCTTGGAGGACATAACAATGAACCAGTCTGTCATTTTGTTTTATACCCCTGCTGAGCTATTCCAAGTATGAACTTCAGTTTGTAATCCAAGGAGGACAGATTTAAAGCCTAATATTTCCCCCCTTCATTTCTATTCAACAATTCAACAAACATTCATTAAATTCCTACTGTGTACACTGTGCTAAGCCTAGGGAGAGATATAATTCATGTAAGATGGACCCAGCATGAATTATCTTTCTGATAGAAAAATGAAGGGGATTCTCTTTAGAGGCCAAAATGCTTTCATAGAGGGTGGACATCTGCTATACAAAGATCCTTTTACAACAGGATTTGGCAAGATAGACAAAGAAAAACAAAATACCCTCTTTTTAAAAATCAAGAATAAATTAGGATCAGTTATCATCCACGATCATGATTTCATTTTTACATTTTGGATGAATTTGATCTTAGTACATAATAAAAGTGTTAACATTGGCCAACTATCTACATAAAACATTTGCTATGAAGATGTAAAAAAGTCTCCTGATTCTAGGAATCTAGAGTTATTACTCTGGGTAGCATTACTCCAGTCACTGAGATGATAACTGGCTTAATTCTGGGGATGTGTCTCAGAAAGCACCTTTCAGCTTATCTAACCAGTGCTACTTTGACCTCATTTGTCTGGCCTCAAATGCTTAGGGGATAACAGGGCTAGAGAAAACATCATTAGAGTGATAATATGGATGGTGGAACTTATAGTAGTTTTTGTGAATGGCCCAAGAGTCCTACTTTGTCCTTGTCTTTTGCTACATTCCTTTGGATAAGTCCTATGTTTCAGGCAACAAAACTGCTTTAGGGTCAGTTTTACTCTCATTTTACATCATTAATATTATTTTGAAAGTCTTTTTCAAGAGTCATTTGTGTATATGCCTCTGTTACAGGCATCATATGGACACTAAAGTAAGGAGAACATGTGATTATGCCCTCAAAATTTTGAAAATCTAAAAAAAAAAATCACATTTTTTTCTCTATTCTTCTAATTAAAAAAAGAAAAGAAAAAAAACTGCGCTTCTGTTCTAACTAATACATAACAGGTATTAGACCCTGGAAAAATTACTTAATTTCTCATTGCCTGGGTAGCTATCTCTAACTTTAAATTGCAGAGCAGTCGCTGATCTGTATTAGAAGAAGGAGTCACAACACTGAGAGTTCCCTATGCCAATGAAATTCTAGATTGGAACCAAAAAGCAAAACAAAACCAAAATCAAACTTAAAGCTCTCATTTAAATATTTTGAATTTAGAATTTTTTTCCTCCTTTAATTTCTGCAAACATGTTTTAAATTTAAATTTTTTTTCAACTGGCTCTTAATCCTAACACTTTGGATGAAAATAATTACCTTACAAAGTTCTCTTTTACTTTTCCTAGGTCACTGTCAGGAGCCCTGTTTTGATTATGCTAGAGAAAACATCATTAGAGTGATAATATGGATGGTGGAACTTATAACAGTTTTTGTGAATGGCCCAAGAGTCCTACTTTGTCCTTGTCTTTTGCTACATTCCTTTGGATAACAGATGCTTATATTTTAGTATATATTCACTATCTTGCCTGCTGGAAGCAATATTTATATGTATAATCTCTCCTTTTTTCAACTTCTTGCAAGCTTTTCAACACTTAAAATTCTCATATAGTAGGGGTGAGATTGCAAATATGTATTGCTCTGAACTTCTTAGATTATGCCTTATGTTTTCAAAGGCACCAAAAGATAGGTGAAAGAATTTAAGGCAGAGATTAAGATAAGATGAATATACATCAAAATTACAAAGATCTCATTAAGGTATAGTATAATAAGAAAAAATAAAACCCTTGAATTAAAATAAACAGCAGGAAACTTGAATTTTGATTTTCCATTTGGCTTTTAATGAGTTATGTGATTTTGAATGTCACTTTCCTTCTCTGGGTCTCAGTTTTCCTGTCTGTAATTATGGACTAGATGATGTTTATGATTTCTTCAAGTTCTAAAATTCAATTGATTTTGTATACAGCCTTCCAATGAAGTTAACTTTTTATAGGACAAATACAAAAAGATGACTTTTACCATTACAGCCTGAGATAATTAAATCAGTCTTTTTAGTATGAGTCTTATACCAGTACTCAGTGAGTTTAGGTACAATATTGGGATAAAATGAGGTACTTGTGAATTGTCGAACAGCTAACAAAACAAGTTTTATGATGCCCTAACATTGTAAGGTTCTGCAATAACAATAAAGTAGTATTTATTTTCTCAACATAAGGTTTTCCTTGTCACTATATGGAAACTCATGAGGATGACAGTGGTGTATGATAACTTGATCTTTAGGCATTCATATGAGTAGGACATTTTAGGCCTTAGGCCACCAATAAGTTGTGTTAAAGGAGGCAGGGGCCAATCAGTATGGTAACTTTTAATGAAAAGCCCCAACACAGAGCATGTCCCAAGAGATGCTCCCAGTTCTCTCAACAAGGCTGTCAATGGATATGTGCACATCCTCTATTGGGAGATAAAATCAAAGTCTTAAACAAAGGCCCCATGATCTGGAACTTCATCAGAATTATTAGACAACTCTCCTTATTAGTAATTTATAGTCTTCTGAAAAGGTCATTCAATATGCTTGTCCCTTAAAAGTAAATTAACTTAGGCTCCAAATAAGTTAGGAAGGAAAGAAAAAGGGACTTAACAACTGAGGTTTTACAACTTTTTGTCATGTGTGAAACTCAGAATCTAACCCTAAGTCTTTTTGTGTGAAAGAAAACAAACAAAAACAACTAGATGTCTGAAAAAAAAATTGATATTCTACATTGGAATAAACACATTATCATTCCAAAGGCTATTTCATAGTCTTGATGATAGGAAAATAATGTTAAATTACTTATTTGACTCTTTCCCATTTTCCCATGCTTCTCCCATTGTTCCTAATTCAGTTTTTCTTAATATCAATATATTAATAAAAAAGCAGCACCTGAATATTTTACCTGTATGAAATTTCTGAAAGCTTATGGTGCTAATGTAGTATACTTAACTCTGGAGGGCAGGTCCTGAATTGATGATAATCTTTTTCTCAGCATTTCCCTGCTAATGAAAAGAAATTACCTGTAGGGATATGACAAAGGCTGTTTCTTAACATAATTTACACCTCCAGATCACCCAAGTCAGAATGATCAAGACATTCTGCTCCTGGCAAATATCCCAAATTCCAAGAACAACAATTCAGAGGAATTTTCTCACATAAACATTAAGCTTATAATATTCAATTGTATACTACTTTAAGGACCTTTTTGTCAACTATATAGATGAAAAAGTTTAAAATGCTATTTTTAAAAATATTATAAGGACTCATTTTTGATGGAATAAATAGACCTTTTGATTTTGCAGATTTTAGCATAGCTCAACATAGTATGCAATTCAAAAATTTCTATATTAGCCTAATATATATATATTACCCAGCCACTCTGATTTGATTAGATCTGTCAGCAACAACATTTTTTTTCTGCCTAATAAATGGAATTAACAAACATATAACAAAAATATAATTCTTTTCATTCTGTTGTTAAGGTAATTTGCTGGGATTAGTGACTAGTTAAATTTGCCACATTCAACTGGAGGGTCTCCTTAATTTTTCCTGCACTACTACATATATCTCCTCACAAAAGATACTATTTCACTTTATATATAGTCATAGCTATATGTGTTGTTTTCCCCATTGGAATGTAAGTTCTTGAGAACATGGAATGTTTCACTTTTTATCTTTGAATACTGTCTAGCACATAGTAGGTGCTCAACATATGATTGAACAGTTAAAGAATAGGAGAAGGGAAAATTAATATTGCCAGTGAGATACTTGTAAAATCATAGAGTTGACCAAGTTTATTTTCTCATCAAAATTTTCAAGTAACTCTTTACCTGTCCTTACTGCTTCCCTAACCTCTTACAGGTCTCTCCATTTCCTCCACCACTACATTATTCTTCCCCATTTAAGCTGTTCTTTGCACAGTTATGTTCAAGGATCCTTCCTTTGGAACACATTTTCTTTAGATCATTTTCCTTTACATCAATAGCCTAGATAGATGAATTTTTACTGAGGAATACTAATCTGTGTTAATTTGTTAAGAGCTAAATGGATCAGATGATGAGTCAGAAAAAATGGTAGAAATGATAGGAACAAAAGCACCTGCTCACACAAGAATGAGGAAATTATTTCTTGAAAAGCTTTCTTCTAATTTCCGTTACTTTGGGAATGGGAGAAATAAGTTATTTCTAAAACTACCTTCCAAATCACAGTAATTCCAATGGGATGTCCAAACTCTTTTATCATGATGATGGATTAAAAAAAAAAAAAAAAAAAAAAAAAAAAGAATCTCGTACCTTAGGGGGAGGGGATGGATAATTAAAAGGACATACCTGTGAAATAGGAAATTTCAATATGAGAATTAACATTATGCAGATGTGCAACTTAGCATTAAGACTTTAGAAAGTTGCCAGGAGATACTGAGAGGTTAAAAGATTTGCCTAAAACAAATGCAAAGGTGGTAGAATTTGAACACAAGTTTCCCAAGGTCGGCTTCTTGTCTGATAATATTAGTTAAAAGATCTTAGCTAGGTAATTGCCCTTCTTCTCCCATGCACGTTTGGTTCAGACGAGCTTTTGAACTGCATTCTTCTGTATACCTTTGACTTGCATGCTCTTCTGCAAGACATTCTATTCTTTCATCCTCCAATTCCCTCCCCAAATGTGGCCACTATTGCTTACTACTAGAGTCATGTGGCTAGCACCTTGAGGTTTGGGGAAGAAAGGTGATCTATAAATAGGACAGCCAAAGAATCCGAGCTGAACCCTACCTGTGGCTGACTTTCCATCTGCTTCCCTACCCTGTTGCAAGCTCCAACAAGTGGAGCTGGGCATGCTCAGTGGGCAAAGTAGGTTTTAGGGGTACAAAATAGGAAGCTTGCTGCTTTAGTGACAGAGCTCTTTCCTTGGCCCTCCCCTGACTTAAAGTGGGCCTCAGGATATCCTTGTCCAAAGTCTCGCTCCCTGATGCGCTGGCTTGGTATTTTCTGCATGCTTGGTGCTGGCATTTAGGCGTGTCAGAAGTCTGGGGGCACGCCTCCGAGGGAGCCGTGGTCGGGGGGATGAGATGGGTGAGGAGTATTGAGGAAATGGTTTGGGGCTTTTGAGCAACGGGGTCTCCTCCTGACTCATAGACTTGCTTCGTACTGCCCGGGAAGCATGCTCACTGGAGGCTACTAAGCAGGAAGGCTGGAGCCCAGGAGTGGGCAGCGAGAAACCAGGTAAGCGAATCGGGGCCTCCTTCCGCCTCTACTAGTTTCAAGGATGTCTCCCTTTGCTGGCGTCGATGGAGCTGGCTCCAGCAGTCTCGAGTGTCTTTTCCTTAGCCCAGGGGAAGCCCGATTTGGGAGGGGGGAAAGGAGGCACCTTTTCAGCAGTCTCCTCCCACCTCCCAGCAACCTGGGGGCCGCATTCCAGGCCTAACCAGCTTGCTTGCTGGTATCAAGAGGAATTGCCAGACAGACTTTCTCCGTTGGCAAGATCCGGCTGGTAGGATAACGGGGTCAGGCGCGCATCTCCGCCCCTAGCTAGAAGCTGGAGAGCACCGTAGCTGCTCCGCTAGAGGCTAGGGTGCGCCTGTGGGAAGGAAGGCTCCATTGGATCTATTCTGGCCCGGCCCCACCCGGCGGGACTCGTGTCCGGGTCTGGTCGCTTTCATTGGGCGGAGGAGAGTTTGCTAGCTTAAGCTCTCCGATCCCTCCTCCCCCATTTTCCCCGCGACTTCCGCGTTTCCCCAGCTGGGAGAATTTGCCGCGTAGAGGCAGTGGGCAAGGGACTGAGGCAGTGGTGCCAGTCCTTCAAGGGGAGGAATAGGAGAGGGTGGGGGGAGGGCGCAGAGGAGGAGGAAGAGAAGGAGGAGGAAATTAGCCTACAGTGGGGGTGGGGGACTCCTCAGTGGGAGAGGCTTGGCTGGAAGCATCAGATTACACTTGATCAGCCTGTCCCGGGGTGATCTCCCCGACCTATTCCTTCCTGGCCTCCCCTACTGACTGCCAGTCTCTCCGCCTTGTAAGTAGCCGGGTTGTAGCTGATTAGAGTTGCTAAGCAAAATCACTTCCCTGGCGTTAGGAACAAGCGTCTCCTGCTCCCTACTCTGTTTCAAGAGGATCAGCCTTAAGAGGTGTGTGTGTGTGTGTGTGTGTGTGCGCATTTGTGTGTATCTTTGCCGGGTTCCCAAGGGTGTTTATTGGACTAGATCTGATTTCCTTTTCTCTCCCAGGTTTTATTCTCCAGGGTATTGGGAGTGAACTGGGGTAAGGAAGGTATTCTAGTTTTCGAATGAGCCACCTTAGAGAGAAGATAGTTCTTCAGGGCTCAGTTAATAAACTTTTTTTTCTTACTTTTTCAGTGAAGTAGCAAACTTTCTCTGGAGATTGTGTATTTGCAGAAAGTTAGATGACTACATTAAAGTTCTGCTTTAACCTCGATGAATGCCTCTTAAATAGCGAGAAGTGTGGGTGGTGCTGGTGCTTTCTGAAGCAAATTAGGGTGAAAGAGGACCCAAGGCTATTTAAGGGTCTAAATTGTGTAGGCTGGAGTCTTTCCTGAGATTCCGCTCTCCCCCCACTCGTGGGAAAGTGGTAGAGCAAAAAAAAAATATTTGCATAAAGTTCTGTTGATTTGGAGAAAATCTCGGTGAATGAAATGTGTTTACTCGCTTGAGGATGTGTTCTATAACCTGCTTCCTTTCCACTACAGTGTTATTAAAGGGGTCACGTCCATATAGCACTTCAAGAATTACAAAAATTTACAATCAGTAAATCAGACTTAAAAAACAAAACCAAAAACCAAAATCAACCTTTATACTACAGGTGCTCAACTTCTTAAATATGGTTTAATAGTAAGCAATTTCAGAGAAGGAAGGAGCCAACCATGCCTTACACAGAGCCACTGTCCAAATACTGATTTACCCTAATTCCCCTCGAACCAAAATGGAAAGAGAATGGCAAGAAAGATTTTTAAGTTGCCTCAAAGCACTGGAAAGGTAGTTTGTGGTGATGATAAAAATTCCTTTCAGTTGTGTGCTTACACACTTGAAAAATGTGGACAAACTAATTCAAAATCTAGAATTTTCACTGAATGTAAAAAAAGATCAAACTAGCATAAGGGGTTATATTTTATGTGGTCAAGAATTATAATTTAGATTTCAGGGGGGAAATGTGGATTATTATAAGCAAGTAAGGAAAAGGGGTAAACCACTGCTGTAACATGAACTCTTGTTTAGAGCAGATAGTGCCAGTGACTTTGCATTTCCATAGGTTGACAAGTGTAAGGGAAATAGAAACTTCTTTTTATGGTTTGATAGTGTCACAATAGTTCTATCATATGCATGTGGTGCATTTCTGTAATTAATGACAAGTCATTTCATCTCTTTTCCTTGACTTTGGATTTTTTGGAGGGATCCATCATCCACTATCTGGAAATTTACAACTGGAAAGTCATTAATATTATCTATAGTATGGAAAACTATGTGGAAAGTGAAACCACTGGACTTGATAGTTCCCCCCACCCATATTTCTTGTAATTTATGTCAAGTTACAACAATACCTTCAGTATTTTTACATATTTACTATTCAATATGGCAATATACTTGCTTAGGATCACATAGCTACTAAGATTGAATGTTAAAATATATCCTCCATCCCCATGGAGTTTTATAGTTATCTTTTGGAACTTGGATTACAATAACATTTTACATTCTGTTCATAGCCTGTGTTATTAATCTCTAGGGTTTTCTATGTTGTGTTAACATTTTGCTTCTTGAACCTCAGGGAAGGCTTGTAACATATACCTGGTATAAGAGGGAGCCAAACTATCTCTAAAGAATCAGTTGGTATCCTGTTTATTATTTTGTGACTTATTTATTCCCCTCCTTTACTATGTTGTATTAAAAATGGATGTAATTAGCAAATATGTATTGGCGTGTTGTAACTAGTATTGGTAATTTAAAAATGTTTCATTCTATGTAAAGTTGTTGCATCTTAAGTGTCAAAGAAGAGACTATTTGAAACAGTTGATGTAACTATATCTCAGTCCGTCTTAAGTTATGTAGGGTTTGTATTTGATAGGCAAGAAAAGTAACCAGTGATTTTAAATTCTTGGATTGTGACTCTATTTTTCTGCATCTTTATTTGTAATTTGGCAAATTAACCTATTGGATTTTTCAAATTCTGTATTCTTCTTTCTCCATCTAGACCTATGGGATTAATTTAGTTGTCTGCAAAGATTTATCCTAAAGTTTTAGGAGATAATGTTAGTCTTTATCGGCTTTGGAAGTCATATGTATTAACTTTACTTTTAAATTAGCCAATAAGTATTTGAGTGTCCCTTTGTCTAGGCAATGAGCCAGGGTGACAACCCCAGCAGTTGAGCAGCTTCCAGAATAGTTAGGGAGAGACAACATAAGCACATACCTGAAACAATTAGAGAGGAAAATCCAACTTCTTTCTTTAACTATTTAGAAATGTCACAGGGGCACATATGGGACAGATAGAAGATTCAGTGTTGGCTGTAATAGTTAAAATAAGCTTCAGAGGAAAAATAAATTATTTAATAGATAGGGGGTTATATTTTATGTGGTCAAGAATTATAATTTAGGTTTCAAAGGGGGAAAATTGCAAACAAGTAAAGAAAAGGGGTAAACCACTGCTGCAACATGAACTCTTTTATTTAGAGTAGATAGTGCCAGTGACTTTGCAATATTATCAAGAATATTTGTAGATATGGTATTTTAATTCTGTGAAATTGATAGACCCAATGACCATATCCTTTTTTTGAATTTCCTATCTGTGGTAAGTGAAAGAAAAGTTTTGCAATTTATCTCTTAGCTGCCCACTTCCTTTTCCCACTGCCCATCCCACCTTGAAATTTGTGCCTGCATTTTAATATGAAGATTTTGTATGAAACTTTATAGATACTCTTTATTACTGCCAACATACTTACCTAACAATTTATGCCACAGAATTTGGGAAGCAACATGTTGGCTTTCCAATATGAAGATGCCATTCCCAAGTTAAGTGTTTATTCACTCTTCTTTAGAAGTGTGTGTGTGTGTGTGTGTGTGTGTGTGTGTGTGTGTGTGTGTGTGTGTGTGTGTGTGTATGGAGAATTAATAGATATTCAGGCTGTTACTCTTAACAAGAAAAGCTGGGAGAATAATTGAATAGAATAAGGGTGGTAATAGCTGAGTGAGCTTTTTGGAAAGTTGGAAAATATTCAGCCAAGTAAGAGTTTTGAATGAATCAAGGAAAGCAGAATGATGTAGGGGAAAGAAAAGCAGAGGAGTCAGGAGGTCTGGGTTTTAGTTCTGAGTTTTGGTACTTATCTAACTGTATGATCCTGGGCAAGTGACTTTAACACTGGGTCTCTGTTTCCTCATCTGAAAAATAATGGAGTTTATTATGTGGCACAATGGAAAGATTACTGGATTTTAAATCATGGGAATTCAAATCCTTGTTCTTTTCTAAGTCATTCAGATGTGATCTAATATAAAACACCCTTACTAAGATAAAGTTCTTTTATATGAAAATAGTGAGTTAGACTAGATGATTTTTGAAGGCTTTTGCAGCTCTAAATTTATGATCCTATGAAGATCCTATAATCTCTGATATTTTCACCACATCCATGATGCTGCTAGACAAATTGGAGGTTATTCTAGATAGGAAGAACACATAGGAATAAGCCAAATATGTATTACTAAATGTAGAAGGGGGGGGAAGCATAGATTTTGACATAAATGAAGATGATTTGAACCTGAAAATAGGTAAAAGAAAGTCATGAGCAGGATTTTTTTTATTTTTACATGTGCAATCATGTAAAACATTTCCATATTAGTCATTTAATTTTAATTTTTCCTTAATTAAACAGTAAAAATTAATGAGGTTAAAATGGTGAGAGAGATAAAGGAGAAGGTACCTGCAAGTCAGGATGTCAGTGACAGAGTTAGAATAAAATAGAATAGTATTAAATGACCAGTGATATAGAAATGAAAAGGAAGTGATAAATTATAAAAACATTACAGTGACATTATACAGGCGAAGTTAATTTTGAGTCATATTATTTCTCTTATTAATTCCTTTTTCATGCCAAACAAGCATAGGCACTTATCACATTTTTCCTGGAAAGTTGTATTCTTCTAATTGGTCTCATGTCATCTACATATGACTCACCTACCCCACAAGCTTCTGGGTATAAACTCCTCTGTTTGGCATTTAAGGCCCTTTAGAATCTAACTTTGACCAATCTTTCCAGAGTTACTGTCTATCATGCTTTCTCATATACTCTTCATTCTAGCCAGATTGACCTACTGGCTGTTCCCCATATATGACATTTCATCACCTTCTTGTCTTTGTACAGCCATCCTTAGGATGCTATCATTTCCCATTTTCTACTCATAGAATCCCTAACTTCATTCTAAGAATCACACAAGTTCTATCTCTTTAACTGTGGTATAAATGTCCTCAGTGGGCCACATCTGGCCCGCAAGTGTAGTTTGAGAACCTCTGCAGATGTTATTGCCACCTAATATAATTTCTTGCATATGGTAAGTGCTGTATAAATATTGATAAAGCAAATGAGTCTTCCAGTTCAGATAGCTCTTAATTGACCAAGGAATGAGGAGCAGAGATTAAATAGAATATATTATGTACATATATATGACAGGATATATTATATATTTAGATATATGCTGTATACATTTTCCAAATTAAAGCTCATACTGACCATAGTTCCATCAGGAACATGTGCCCGATGAAAGCTTTGCAGAAAGTAGACTGACTTTTTTTTGAAACCGGGACTACCTTGGAAAATTCAGGCTGCATAGTTGCCTGAGACTATTATAACAGAACAATTAAACATCCTGTTAGTTTCAAGCAATTAACAAACTATTTTGCTATAGATTTACAAGTGTTAATAGAAAAGGAGAAAAAGCAGATTATAACTCTGAGTAGAAGAATTGCTTTACTCTATAAACCAGAAAATGAGACTTTGAATCTACAAATCAGGAAATAAGACTTTAATCTATTCAATATAAGACTAAGATGACATAATTTTCTGTCTTTTTGAGATGATGCATTTTCTTTTAACAAAGTGAAACCAAAGTACACTAATATTCTTCTCTAAAATACTGAAGAGGAACAACAAATGGTTACAATAAACCATAGTGCAACCTTATTCTTTTGTAACTTAGTGAGAAACAGCCTGTTTCTACAACCATTTCCTGTTATTTTTCTACTCAATTAGTCCACCTTGTATTCTCTCTTTTCTTTCACCAAAACCTCTGAACTAGTGTCCAGTGATGAAACCATCAGTCATCTCATGAGTTTAATATATCACTAGGAATATCTACATATTATCAGGGGATAAAACCTTAAGCTTCAGGAATGAAAGTCTAACCATGGAATTATAACCATCAGTAGGTCAGATAAAATAGATCTTTTCAAGGTAGAGGGCTCTCTCTTTGTCATTTTGAAATCACATAACCATGAAACATGAGCAAATACTTACTATTTGGTGTTTATACCCATATTTCCAGTGTTATAGAGTTGGACTATAGACTCTTTTAAGGTTCTCTGCTAGCTCAAGTGTCTGATGTTTCCATTATTTTTCTGTGGATGTATATGACTGAAGCCAACCCTTAGCATATGTGTAGTTATATTTTTTTATGAGGTTATAAATTTATACTTGGAAGGAATAGCAGAGGCTATCTTGTCCACCAAGTTATTTTATAGAAAAGGAAACTGAGGCTCAGAAAAATTAAGTGACTTGCTTTGAATATGTAATCAATGACAGAAGTTTTCTTAAATACTACCTTTCCTTTCCCTCATTTTTTCTTTGGTATCTTGGACCTCTTTCAGGGGATACCTTCTCTACAATATGTCATGCATAGATTTATAGAAAGAACACTGATCTCTGTATCTCTTCATTTGAAGACTCAACAGCTTGCTTGGCTTTGTACATACTTCCATTAGTATTTTGGAAGATAGAAAGATGGTGTGTGACTCTCCAGTAAGAATCATGTTCACATATGCAAAATGTATTTAATAAGGATTTTTTATTTTTTTTTTATTTATTTTATTCATTTAGTATTTTCCCCCCAGTTACACTCAAAAACATTTTTTAAACATTTAATTTATTATTATTATTTTTTTTTCTTGCTGAGGAAATTGGGTTTAAGTGACTTGTCCAGGGTCACACAGCTAGGAAGTGTTATGCATCTGAGACCAGATTTGAAACTCAGGTCCTTTTAACTTTAGGACTGGTGCTGTATCCACTGTGCTACCTAGCTGCCCCTTTTACATTTATTTAAAAAAAATCTTAAGTTCCAGTTTTTCTTTTTCTTTCTTCTTGATTTGATTTTTCTTGTGCAGCAAGATAATATGTATACATATGTTGGATTTAACATGTATTTAAACATATTTAACATGTATTGGACTACCTGCCAGTTAGGGGAGGAGATGGGAAGGAGGGGAAATTTGGAACAAAAAGTTTTGCTAGGGTCAATGTTGGAAAAATTACCCATGCATAAGTTTTGTCAATAAAAAGTTTAATAAAAATAAATAATAAAATAAAATAAAATTTTTGAGTTCTAGATTCTCCCTTATCTCCACCCACAATTAAGAAATCACTTGTGAAGTTACACAAAACATTTTTATAAGTTGTGGAAAAAAAAGCATAATTTCCCACCCTAATAAAAATAGAAACTCTCAAGAAAAATTAAGTTTAAAAGCAGAGAGAGATTGAGAACAAGAGAGAGCACTTCGATCTGTATTCAGACACAATCAGTTCCTTCTCTTGATAGGATTTTTCATCACAAGTCCTTCAGAGAAGTCATGAATGATTGTACTACTAAGAATAGCTAAGTCATTTACAGCTGGTCATCCCAGAACATTGCTATTACCTTGTATACAGTACATTTCACTTTGAGTTTATGGAGGACTTTCTGAGAGCATCATGCTCATAATTTCCCACAGAACACTAATATTCCATCACAAAACATTCCACAGTTTATTGAGCCATTCCCCAATTGATGGGCACCCCCTCAATTTCCTTTTTTTTTTTTTTTTTGTCCTGAGAAGAGAGTTACTATGAATATTTTTTTGCACATATAGGTCATTTTCCTTTTTTAAAAAAAATCTCTTTTGATATTCATGTCTAGTAGAGATGCTGTTAAGTCAAAGAATATGCATGAATTTATTACCTTTTTGTCAGAGGTCATATCTTTTGATCGTTTATCAATTGAGACATGGCTCTCTCTCTCTCTTTCTCTCTCTCTCTCTCTCTCTCTCTCTCTCTCTCTCTCTCTTTAAATAAGTTTAACTCAGTTCCCTCTATATTTGAGCAATAATGTCTAATCAAAGAAACTTGCTTCAAAATTCTTTTTTACAATTACTACTGTTAGTAATTGTATTTCCCCCATCTAATAATTTTAAAGGATTTTTAAAAATTAGTGGAAAAAGCAGTTGTAGAATAAGCTGTAAGTAATTGCAACATAAGACATAAGCAAATGGAAAGATAATCTTTTTTGGAGAACAGAAGAAAGAGAAAAATGAAAAAAAAAATCTGTTATTTTAGGAAGAGGGGAAGACATTGAATAATAGAAACATTGGAAGAATAGCTGAATAGGAAAAGCTCTTTGGTTTCATTCATTTAAGTAAAGGATGTATTGATTTTCTACTTTTTTCTATCACTTTAGGAATTATAAAGGGTTTCCTCCTAATAACCCTATAAGATAGATATTACTACTACTCTCTTAATTTTAGAAATGAGGAAATAGAGGATGAGAAATTAAGCTCAGTGTCTGACACATAATTGGTGCTTAAAAAATGTTTGGTGAACAAGATGTGAAGGAAGTGGCTCTTTCCAATAATGAGGTGATTCAGGATTTGTGATGGAGAGAGCTATCTTCATCCAGAGAGAGAGAATTGTGGGGACTGAATGTGTATTATAGCATAGCATTTTTATTTTTATTTTTTTTGTTGTTGTTTGCTTGCTTGTTTTTTCTTTCTGTTTTCCCCTTTTTGATCTGATTTTTCTTGTGCAACATGATACATGTGGAAATACGTTTAGAAAAATTACATGTGTTTAACCTATATTAGATTACTTGCTATCTGGAAGAGGGGAAGGGAAGGAGAAAAATTTGAACAAAAGGTTTTGCCAGGGTGACTGTTGAAAACTATCTTTGCATATATTTTGAAAAATACAAAGCTATTACTTAAAAAATGTTTGTTTACGAGGACTTCCGGCCAAGATGGCGGCGTGGAGGCAGACAGCTGCTTGAGCTCCTCGTTTTCTCTCAGAACTTACTTCATGACAAGCCTCTGACTTAATGCTTGACCCAGAAAGAAATCCACAAATTATCACCAAGAGAAGACATCCTTGAAAGTCGCCAGAAAAGGTCTGTGTTTGTTCGGGGGAGGGTCAATCAGACTGGGCGCAGACTGAGGGCAGACAGCCAGAGCAAGACAGGCAGCTCACACAGCTCAGACCGGAGGGGGAGGGGTGTGATCTCTGCCATTTCTGCAAAAGGGCTTTTGCCCCAGTGTGGATGCTCCGTCTTGGCAGCAAGCCAGGAGCGGTGGAGAGGGTGTAAACCCGGAGGTGAAGATTAAAACCCCAGAAAGCCAGCGTCTCTCAGAGCCTGGCCACCCCCAACCCCCACCTGGACTGACTTGGTGCGTTCTCAGAGCCTCAGAGCGCAGACTCAGTACAGTCATTGCTGTTCTGTTAGTGGCTCTCTGCTGCCCTACCTCCAGTCTGTAGAGGAAGCCCATTAATACCATCCAGCCCTATCCCCCGCAAAACAGACCAATTGTTTCTCTTGTCAGTTTGTTTTCTTTGATTCCTACTCTGACAAAATGAACAAAAAATTCAAAAGGGCTCTAACCATTGACAGCTTCTGTGTGGAGAGGGAGCAGACTTCAAATGCTGAGGAGACTAGGAACAGACTGTCCCCAGATGTATCCCCTGGGAGGGATATAAGCTGCTCCTCAATACAGAAGAACCTCATAGAGGAAATCAAAAAGGCTCTCACAAGAGAGCTGGAAGAGAAATGGGAAAAGGAAAGGGAAGCTTGGCAAGAGAGCCTGGAGAAGTCATCCCATGCATTCAAAGAAAGAATGGATAAAGAAATCAAATCATTGAGAAACAAGATTAGTGAGCTGGAAAAGGTAAACAACTCCAAGGAAAACAGGATTAGTGAGCTGGAAAAGGTAAACAACTCCAAGGAAAACAGGATTAGAGAGCTGGAAAAAGAAATCAGCTCTCTAAAAAATAAAATGGATAAAATGGAAAAAAATTCCATAGAAGATAAAAACTCAATTGGACAATTACAAAGAGATATAAAAAAAGTGAGTGAAGAAAATACATCATTGAAAATTAGACTGGAACAAGTAGAAATGAATGACTCAAGGAGAAACCAAGAGGGAGTCAAGCAAAACCAGAGAAATGAAACAATTGAAAAGACTGTCAAGTACCTTACCAGAAAGACAACAGACCTGGAAAACAGATCCAGGAGAGACAATTTGAGAATAATCGGACTCCCTGAAAAATGGGAGGAAAAAAAGAGCTTGGACACCATTTTCGAGGAAATTATCAAAGAGAACTGCCCAGACGTTTTGGAAACAGAGGGTAAAATAGACATTGAAAAAATTCATCGATCACCTACTGAAAGGGACCCTAAAATCAAAACGCCAAGAAATATAGTGGCCAAGTTCAAGAACCATCAGACAAAGGAAAAGATATTGGAAGCTGCTAGAAAAAAACAATTCAGATATAGAGGATCCACAATAAGGATAACACAGGATCTAGCAGCGTCCACATTAAAAGAACGCAGGGCCTGGAACATGATATTCCGAAAGGCTAAGGAACTTGGTATGCAGCCAAGAATAACTTACCCAGCAAGAATGAGCATCGTTTTCCAGGGAAGAAGATGGACATTTAACGAAATAAATGAATTCCATCTATTTTTGATGAAAAAACCAGACCTACATAAAAGGTTTGATCTTCAAATACAGAACTCAAGAGACTTCTAAAAAAGGTAAAAAGAAATCTTGAGAACTATACTTCTGTCAAAAAAATACGTAAAGAACATATGTACAATTTGTCTTAGAAACTAGAGGTGGAAAGGAGATTATATCATAAAAAAGTATAAAGTGGTGGTACTATATCTCATGAAGAGGCAAAGGTAACCTATTATATCTGAGAGAAAGAAAGGAGGGAGATGAACATAGCGTGTATCAATAGACATATTCGATTTATGGTGAAACTTCTTCCACTTCATTGAAAAGTGAAAGGGAAGGAGTAAGCTAAGGGGAAGGGAATACAGTAATTTCGAGGAAAAGGGGTAAAATAAGGGGAGGATCTTTAAGGTGGGGGAGGGATCCTAAAAAGGGAGGGCTGTGAAAAGCAAGTGGTGTTTACCAGTTGCATACTGGATAGGAGGGTAAAAGGGAAGGAAAGGGGAAAAGCATAAGCAGGGGTTAATAGGATGGCAAGCAATATAGAATTAGTCCTTCTAACCATAAATGTGAATGGGGCAAACTGCCTCATAAAGAGGAAGCAGTTAGCAGACTGGATTAAAAGTCAGAATCCTACTATATGTTGTTTACAGGAAACACACCTGAAACAGGATGAGACATTCAAACTAAAAGTAAAAGGGTGGAGCAGAATCTATTATGCTTCAGGCAAAACCAAAAAAGCAGGAGTAGCCATCCTCATCTCAGATCAAGCAAAAACAAAAATTGATCTAATTAAAAGAGATAAGTAAGGGCATTATATCCTGCTAAAGGGAAGCATCAATAGTGAAGCAGTATCAATATTAAACATGTATGCACCAAGTGGTTCAGCATCTAAATTCTTAAAAGAGAAATTAAGAGAGCTGCAAGAGGAAATAGATAGCAAAACTATAATAGCGGGAGATCTCAACCTTGCACTCTCAGAATTAGATAAATCAAACCACAAAATAAATAAGAAAGAAGTCAAAGAGGTAAATAGAATACTAGAAAAGTTTGATATGATAGATCTTTGGCGAAAGCTAAATGGAGACAGAAAGGAATATACTTTCTTCTCAGCAGTTCATGGAACCTATACAAAAATTGATCATATACTAGGGCATAAAAACCTCAAAATCAAATGCAGTAAGGCAGAAATAGTAAATGCATCCTTTTCAGACCATAATGCAATCAAAATGACATTTAATAAAAAGCCAGGGGAAAATAGACCAAAAAATAATTGGAAACTAAATAATCTTATACTAAAGAATGATTGGGTAAAACAGCAAATCATAGACATAATTAATAACTTCACCCAAGAAAATGACAATAATGAGACATCATACCAAAATGTGTGGGATACAGCCAAAGCAGTAATTAGGGGAAGTTTTATATCTCTACAGGCCTACTTGCATAAAATAGAGAAAGAGAGGGCCAACGAATTGGGTTTACAACTAAAATTGCTAGAAAAGGAACAAATTAAAAACCCCCAGACAAACACAAAACTTGAAATTCAAAAAATAAAAGGTGAGATTAATAAAATTGAAAGTAAAAAAACTATTGAATTAATTAATAAAACTAAGAGTTGGTTTTATGAAAAAACCAACAAAATAGACAAACCCTTAGTAAACCTGATTAAAAAAAGGAAAGAGAAAAAGCAAATTGATAGTCTTGAAAATGAAAAGGGTGAACTCACCACTAATGAAGAGGAAATTAGAACAATACTTAGGAGCTACTTTGCTCAACTTTATGCCGATAAATTCGATAACTTAAATGAATGGAAGAATACCTTCAAAAATACAGCTTGCCCAGATTAACAGAGGAAGAAGTAAGTAGTCTAAATAGTCCCATCTCAGAAAAAGAAATAGACCAAGCTATTAACCAACTTCCTAAGAAAAAGTCCCCAGGACCAGATGGATTTACAGGTGAATTCTACCAAACATTTAAAGAACAACTAACTCCAATGCTATGTAAACTATTTGAAAAAATAGGGATTGAAGGAGTCCTACCAAATTCCTTCTATGACACAGACATGGTACTGATACCTAAACCAGGTAGATCGAAAACTGAGAAAGAAAACTATAGACCAATTTCCTTAATGAATATTGATGCTAAAATCTTAAATAAGATATTAGCAAATAGACTTCAGAAAATCATCCCCAGGATAATACACTATGACCAAGTGGGATTTATACCAGGAATGCAAGGCTGGTTTAATATTAGGAAAACTATTAGTATAATTGACCATATTAATAATCAAATTAATAAAAACCATATGATCATCTCAATAGATGCAGAAAAGGCATTTGATAAAATCCAACATCCATTCCTACTAAAAACGCTTGAGAGTATAGGAATAAATGGACTATTCCTTAAAATAATAAGGAGCATATATTTAAAACCTTCAGTAAACATCATATGTAATGGTGATAAACTAGAACCTTTCCCTGTAAGATCAGGAGTGAAACAAGGTTGCCCACTATCACCATTACTATTCAATATAGTACTAGAAACTCTAGCCTTGGCAATAAGAGCCGAGAAAGAGATCCAAGGAATTAGAGTAGGAAATGAAGAAATCAAATTGTCACTTTTCGCAGATGACATGATGATATACTTAGAGAACCCCAAAGACTCTGCTAAAAAGCTATTAGAAATAATTCAGAATTTTAGCAAAGTCGCAGGATACAAAATAAATCCACATAAATCCTCAGGATTTTTATACATTACCAACACAATCCAACAGCAAGAGATATAAAAAGAAATTCCATTCAAAATAACAGTCAATAGTATCAAATATTTGGGAATATATCTACCAAAGGAGAGTCAGGAATTATATGAGCAAAATTACAAAACACTTGCCACAAAAATAAAGTCAGATTTAAATAATTGGAAAGACATTCAGTGTTCTTGGATAGGCCGAGCGAATATAATAAAGATGACAATACTCCCCAAACTAATCTATTTATTTAGTGCTATACCAATCAGACTCCCAAGAAACTATTTTAATGACCTAGAAAAAATAACAACAAAATTCATATGGAAGAATAAAAGGTCGAGAATTGCAAGGGAACTAATGAAAAAAAAGTCAGAGGAAGGTGGTCTAAGTGTACCTGATTTAAAGCTATATTATAAAGCAACAATCACCAAAACCATTTGGTATTGGCTAAGAAATAGACTAGTTGATCAGTGGCATAGGTTAGGTTTACAGGGCAAGATAGTGAATAAAAATAGCAATCTAATCTTTGACAAACCCAAAGATCCCAAATTTTGGGATAAGAATTCATTATTTGACAAAAACTGCTGGGAAAACTGGAAATTAGTATGGCAGAAATTAGGCATGGACCCACATTTAACACCACATACTAAGATTAGATCAAAATGGGTCCAAGATTTAGGCATAAAGAACGAAATCATAAATAAATTGGAGGAACATGGGATGGTTTACCTCTCAGACTTGTGGAGGAGGAAGGAGTTTATGTCCAAGGGAGAACTAGAGACCATTATTGATCACAAAATAGAACATTTTGATTACACCAAATTAAAAAGTTTCTGCACAAACAAAACTAATGCAAACAAGATTAGAAGGGAAGTAACAAATTGGGAAAAAATTTTTACAGTTAAAGGTTCTGATAAAGGCCTCATCTCCAAAATATACAGAGAATTGACTTTAATTTATAAGAAATCAAGCCATTCTCCAATTGATAAATGGTCAAAGGATATGAACAGACAATTTTCAGATGATGAAATTAAAACTATTTCCACTCATATGAAAGAGTGTTCCAAATCACTATTGATCAGAGAAATGCAAATTAAGACAACTCTGAGGTATCATTACACACCTGTCAGATTGGCTAAGATGACAGGAACAAATAACGATGAATGTTGGAGGGGCTGTGGGAAAACTGGGACACTGATGCATTGTTGGTGGAGTTGTGAAAGAATCCAACCATTCTGGAGAGCAATCTGGAATTATGCCCAAAAAGTTATCAAAATGTGCATACCCTTTGAACCAGCCATACTACTACTGGGCTTATACCCCAAGGAACTACTAAAGAAGGGAAAGGGTCCTGTATGTGCCAAAATGTTTGTGGCAGCCCTTTTCATAGTGGCTAGAAGCTGGAAGATGAATGGATGTCCATCAATTGGAGAATGGTTGGGTAAACTATGGTATATGAATGTTATGGAATATTATTGTTCTATAAGAAATGACCAACAGGAGAAATACAGAGAGGCTTGGAGAGACTTACATCAACTGATGCTGAGTGAAACGAGCAGAACCAAAAGATCATTATACACTTCAACAATGATACTGTACGAGGATGTATGCTGATGGAAGTGGATTTCTTCAACATAGAGAAGAGCTAATCCAATTCCAATTGATTAATGATGGACAGAACCAGCTACATCCAGAAAAGGAACACTGGGAAATGAATGTAAACTGTTATTTTTACCTTCTGAATCCAATTCTTCCTGTGCAACAAAAAATTCGGTTCTACACACATATATTGAATCTAAATTATACTGTAATATATTTAACATATATAAGACTGCTTGCCATCTGGGGGAGGGGGTTGGGGGAGGAAGGGAAAAAATCTGAATAGAAGTAAGTGTAAGGGATAATGTTGTAAAAAATTACCCATGCATATGTACTGTCAAAAAATGTTATAATTATAGAATAAAATAAAAAATTAAAAAAAAATAAATAAATAAATAAAATAAAAAAAAAATGTTTGTTTACTAGTTAATTAAGTGACTTCAGTCAAATCAAGATTTGGCCTATATAATAAGTGGCTAAAACAGATTTAACTAAGTCTTCTGATTTCTAGTCTAGCACTCTTTTAATTCTACAATACTCCTTCCCAGGGGACATACTAGATGGTATGTCTTCATGAGCCCTCTAACCAATAAAATCTATTCTTTGGAAGTGAGGCTTACTTAGCTAGTTCAGGCCCATACTTAGAATAAGAACTCCTTGAGATATCTCTTTGATGAAACTGTCAGGATTCCAGAGTTACTTCCACATCCTGATTAACCAGTGGAGGAGAACTTTGGTGAAGAAATGACAAAAACTGTAATAGTCCCAGAGGAACTGATTTAAAAAATAACAACACAAGTAGATTCCCTAAAGGAACACTTACCTTATTAAAAAATTTTTTTGAGATCTTGAAAAGAGGATTAAGAAAACAAAATAAAACATTCCACAATATGGAGTGCTGGACTAGGAGTCAAAAAGACCTGAAATCAAATCCTACTTCAGGTACTTACTAACTGTATGTCTCTGAGCAGGATTTGTCTGTCAATTTTTCTTATGTCTTGTACCATTGTAGTACAGTTCCATGAATTTAGGAGGCTATCATTGTACTTCTAACTACTAGCTTTAAAAAAGTACTAGCCAAGTTAAACTTTCAAGTTGATATTATCAATTGTTCCTTCTTCCACTCATTTGATAAAGCTGTTTTTAGTAAGATGGTCCTTTCCCGTTTTCTCATTAAAATGAACATAGTATAGATAATCTCTGTATATGTGCTATTATACATAAATAATATCCTTACACACATACACAGATGTATACTTTACTAAATCATTTTCTAATGGCTTATTGTGACCTAGAAATAATTCAGGACTCTCAAGAGCTAAGTCATTAGAATTTATAATCTGGAAAAACTTTAATAATGATTCCAGAGTGACCAAGAGTAATACTGCCTATCTTATAAAAAAGTAGATGAAAAGTAAAGAATAAGACATTCAATTTTGAACATGGTTTTGTTTTACATAGCTATGTATGTATTCTGGTATTCTTTTTCTCTTCCTTTTTTTTTTCAATTAAAGGAAGATAGGAGGGAGGAAAAAATTAATGCTTATTAACATCAATTATTATAATCATATAATAATTAACAATAGTTATTTTAATAAAATAAAAAATACATTAAAAGCAAGACTTTGAGGACAGGCCTAGTGGCAGACCCAAGTTAAGTCCAAGGACCAATGTTACTAAGCTCAGAAAGGCTCATCATCCAAGTATTTGCCACTAGATGATGAATAACATTTGGCTTCAGCCGCTCATGAAGACCATTCACAATATTGGAGAGAAGTGACCTTTGAAGTATGTTCTGCCTTGGGATAAATCCTTCTAGCTTAAATTTTCACCATTCTGTGTATTTCAAAAGTATGCTTATTTAGGTTTGTACATAAAAATTTCTGTTTGAGTCCATTATTTGTTTTAAGAGCTCATCCTCTTTGTTCTCTTATCTTACAAATTATACCTTGTCTAGTCTTAAGTCTTTCACTGACCAGTTGTTGGATGCCTGTGTCGGAAATGTTATCAGTTTTATCTATCTTTTGTACCTAATCTTGTTCAATGCCTACTCCACCTTTTAAAAAACTGTGAGTCCTTTAAGACTTAGCTGAAATCCCACTTTCTCCATTATGCTATACTGTTAATTCCCATCAGAAATTTTTTGCTTCCTCTGATCTCATATACTTCTTTGTCTCATGTGTGCTTTTATTTTAAAATATTCATTATTGTATAGTTGTGATATATTTTTATATTATACCCTTTCTTCCAGCCCCCTGCCACTGAAATTCATTTATTAGAATATAAATAATTATCAGGATTGGGAGGGGATAATTATCAGGATAAGTAAGGGTTAATGTTATTCCATTTTGATTACTAAGGTATTAAACAAAGACAAGAACCATGGGGAAATAATAGTGCCAGACACCTGGGGTGATTGAAATCAGTATAGTCCAGTATTTTTCCCATTAGACTAAGTCAGGAGACCTGAGAGCAAGGACCATTTTTTAATTATCTTTGTATCTATCCCAGCATGTTACTTTTAGGATTTCAGAGTGTGAAGGAACCTCAGCGATTTAGTTCAACCTTTTCATATTGTACAGGAAAGAACTGAGTATCAGAGTATAAATGAGGTGAGATTACATTGCTTGCTAAGTGTCAAAATGTGGCTTAAAGCCCAGGGCTCCTGATTTGGGAGTAGGAATCTTTCTCTTAGTCCATACTACTTATTATTAACCTGCCAAACCTTATGGAAATTTAAAATAATAACAGAAAGAAAATTATATAATTCCCATTTAGATATACTACTAGATAGAAATAGTGTCTACTTTTCTTTCTATTCTGTTTTAATTACGCTTCCTTTTCTACAAAGTCAAGATTTGGAGCTGGAAGGAACCATCTAGTCTATCTTTTTCATGGTTATGTAGCTCAATCCCCTCATTTTACAGATGGGGAAACTGATCACACAGTAAGTAAGGGGAATGTCTAGGATCAGAACCAAGTTGATAACACTTATTTTTGTTACTTTTACATTTTTATTTCCCATTGTTACATATCGAAAGCATTTTATTTATTTATTTTTTTGGTTAGACATGTATATTCATTTATATCTATTTCCTTATGAATCATGTTGGGAGAGAAAAATCAGAACAAAAGGGAAAAACTACTACAGGAAAAAAAACAGAAGAAAAAGGAAAAAAATGAACATAGCATGTGTTGATTTACATTCATTCTCTATAGTTCTTTTTCTGGATTTGGATGGCATTTTTCATTCAAAGTTTAAGGAGATTGCTTTGGATCACTAAAGAATCAAGTCTGTCATAGTTGATCATCACACAAGATGTTTACACTTGTATTATTGATTTCACAGGATTGTAGGAAAATATTTTGCCAAAATGTAGTACCTATCATTGTGATCTAATAATCATCTCTATGAGTTTTTCATAACTTTGCCTTTTTATTTGAAATCTGAACAGATGACTACAACTTCACATGTTTATTCTTCTTTATAGGGACAATGCCATATAATGTACTTTCCAGGAATGTATTTCACTGGCACTCCAGGAACTGCTTTCATTCCTTTTTGTCCCTTGGCTGTGCCCACCCCATAGTTGAAATACTTCACAACATCTGAACTTACATGTTGCCTTCCTGCCAAGGAATTCAAAGCAGGTTTTAAAGTTGTGTTCTCCCAGATGATACTTCCTAGAGAGAAAAATTTTAGGATGAGGTGAAGAGGAAGAAAATTGAGGCACAAAAAAACATGATGACAGAATTAGGTTTACTAACAATGTAAGTCTAGTATTTTATCCATTAGACTGACTTTAATCATCTCAAGTCAAGTCACGTTTCTTTTCTTTCTTTTTTTATTTTTGGAGGCAATCGGATTAAGACATACTTATTTAGTAGAGAAGAAGAAAAAAAATTAACATCAATCCACTTTGATTACAAAGTAGCATAAAATAATAATGAAGAAATAGTAATGCTTTCTCCCTAAACCACTGGAAGCCCCTTTCCCATTGATAAGTTTTGTTGTGTCTCAGTTCTTTTAATGTCCTAATGTTTCCCTAATTGTCCTATTCAGTTACTCTGCCTCAGGTTATAACCATTCCCTCTTAATGTTAGGATAAAGATCTTATATCTAAGACCTTAGGTTATAGTCATTCCCTCTTACATGTTTGATGGGATAAAGGTCTTTATCCATTTTAGACATCCTTAGAATATTAGGAGCCTCTCTAGTACCTTCCTCTATTATGTCATCCTCATCCTGGGTTCCTCCCCCCATTAGGTCATCCCCCATCCAGGTACCTCCCCCATTATGTCATTGTTCTTGTGACCCTATAAAAGAATGCTATATCTGATATTAAGGGCTCTATTCTTTGAGAAGATTTTTTTTTTCAGCCCTGGGACCAACCATGGATCCATTGGTCCCAGTAAATCTCTCCATTTAATAAATTCTGTATTGAATATTCTCTAATCTCTATCTTGCTCAGTTTCTCCAGCATTACAGTTTTTCCTGGAATTTAAAAATTGAAGAACTTTCCCAATTCTTTTCCTTTAGTTTTTCTGCTCCTTTTCTGTGTTGTCTTCACTCATTGGGTTGTAAGCTCCTTGAAGACAGATCTTTTTTTTTTTTTTGCTTGTATTCCCAGAGTTTATTATAATGAACAATTAAAAATCTTGACTAGTGGAGCAGCTAGGTGACACAGTGGATAAAAGCACCAGCACTGGAGTCAGAGGGACATGGGTTCAAATAGGACCTCAGACACTGTGTGACCCTAGGCGACTAATCTTTCTTTTTTTCAAATTCCTCAAATGTAAAATGAGTTTTATAAGAGAACTTACCTTCAAGTGCTGTTATAAGGATCAAATGAGATATTTTATAAAGCACTACTTAGCACAAAACTGACCACAAAGTAGGCAATATGCAAATGATAGCTATGATAATGATGATATTGATGTTTATGATTATTTTTGTAACTTTTGCTTCATATTGCCATATTTCAAACTACTATAATTTTTTAGACAGCAGTTCTTCCTGCAATTAATATGTATATTTATTTCTTAGAAATCCCACCAGCATTGAATTTTACAGCTTTTAATTTTGCCAAATTAAAGGTATAAATCATATCTCAAAGTTGTTTTAATTTTTTAAGTAAAATTTAAATTTTTAAGTAAAATACAAGCTTGTATTTTCCTCTAGTGCAAATTTGTTTATTTCTATCTTTTGACTAAGTGTGCTGAGAGTTATTTTTCAAAATTTTAACAACTCCATATATACTTTATTCTTGTTTTATCTGTTATATTGTGAATGTGAGTGGCTTTTCTTCTGATGTTACCAAGCATAAAGTTAATATCCAGATTTTAACGTCCACTTCCTACATGAACTCCACCTTTCATTTGGTATTCATTATGGATTAGAACTAGGTGGGATACAAATTATCTACTTTAACATTAACTCTCTTCACTTGAGAAAATTGATACCTATCCAACAAATTAAGTGATTTGTCTAAGATCTTGCAGGTAGTTAGAAGTAGAGCTGGCTCTAGAACTGAGGGTTGATTTGTTTGTTTTTGTTTTTGTTTTTGTTTTTGTTTTGTTTTTTCATTTAAGTTGATTTCATTGTGAATTTTAATTTTTAATGAACTTAGTCTTGAATAAACTAAACTTTCTCCATCACTTTCTTTTGGGAAGAGAAGAAAGAGGTAAGAGGAGGATGTGTGTTGGTCCCCTCTTTTTATTTGTATGGATAATTGTGACTTAATACCTTTTAAATGAGTTTGAGAAGGAATGGTTGGGATATGACTATTGAGAAGTACAAAACAGAATGGAAGAGTCCATGGAGAATGACAGGTACATAAAAAATGTGGTTTTGATGGTAGCAGTTGAGAATTGACTGACAGAACATCTTGATATGCTACATGTCAGCACATAGACATGTGGTTAATTGACTTTTGCTCCAAACTTCTTGCCTCGAAGTTATCTCTAAGCAGTAAAGAATTAGGCAATATAATATAATGACAATAATTGCATTTGGAGCCTAAGGACTTTGTTCAGTTATAGGGTGCATTAGAGGACCTCATTTTCTATCCAGCTGATTTTTATGATGAGTTTTTTGGAGTCTGGCTCTGCTATTTCTTATCTATATGATATTGACTAGTCACTTTCTCTTTCTGTGCTCAGTGACCTCATATAAACTGATCCCAATGCAATTAAGTGATCTCTAGAGCTCCTTAGTTTTAAATCCTGTGATCATCTGAAATCATTCCTGAATTCAGGATTTAATAGTTTTTCAAAGGTGTGTTTGTTTTTTACATTTCCTTTGAAAGGGTTAAGAGTAAGCATTGCTTTTGATTCAGTTACCTTCCTTTTTGAATAGTGAGACATAAGGTCTCTGATGGTCTTGGTGCTCTTGTCACAAGTCTTAACTGATTCTGAAAGCAATTTCCTTCTCTGTCTTATCCAAAGTAAATATCAGGAAGAACTCTTGTAGATAGAAGACAAGAAACCATTCCATGGGTTCAAGTTATGCCCTCCTAGTGAAGGTTAATCCAGTCAGAAACTTTTGAGTAGGCCTCCTGCAGGCATTTCATTATGTCAGCCAAGTAACTGAACTACTAGAGATAGAAGTAAAAACAAATGTTCTCCATGTGATTGGAGGCTGATGGCAAGTGTGGATAAATAGGTTATAACTGTATCTGGCCTGTTTATAAGCTAACTAGAGGAAAGCAACTGGTATATTAGACCTTCTTTAGAAAAGTATTGTGTTCTTGATGAAACACACTACAAACATCACTATGTATGTCTGAGAGTTTTCATGCAGGGGAGAGTGTTCAAAGCAGTAATTGATTTCTATCTACTGTATTTATCTTGTAGTGAGCCTTTGCTTCATGTTATTCCTTTTGCTTGGAATGCCTTCCTTACTCCTCTGGTTCCTTGAAAGCCTAATTCAAATGCTACTATAATCTCAAAGGTTTCTTTTGATTTCTCTGTTTCTTTATTTGGCAAGAACCTTCCTCAAACCTCATAACTTTGTGTTATGTCTTGCTAATGTACCTATCATGTGATGTATTTGGTTCTGTGAGCCACAATTTAAGAAAGATTGATAATCTGGACAATGTGTGGAGGAAGACAACAAGTAATTTTTAAATCATCTACCATGCATGAGTGCCTGTGCTAGGTAAACCATGGGATAAAAATACAGATTTGAAAGTGTTCCTGACCTTAAGGAATCTACATTTTAAGGGGGCAAATGTGCATATTTAAATATATGCAAAATGAATATGAATTTGTACTGGACATCCCAAATACTGGCAACTGGAGGAATTATAAAAGGTGAATGAGTGAATTTTGAAGGAAACAAGGGATTCTAAGAGGAATGGGCAATAGCCAGTACAAAGACAGAGATGGAGGGAACAATGTATAAAAAGTCTACAAAGGAAGGCAGGCACTAGGTTGTGAAGACATTTAAATGTCCAAATGAAAATGTTCATATTTGATCTTAGAAGTAATAGGGACTCGTGCAGTGGATAGAATATCCAACCTAGGACTCATCATCCTGAGTTCAACTCTGGCCTTAGACACATACTAGCTGTGTGACCCTAGGCAAGTGACTTAATTTTGTTTGCTTCAATTCCTCATCTGTAAAATGAACTGTTTAAGGAAATGGCAAATCATGCCAGTATCTTTGCCCAAAGAACTCCAAATGGAGTTATGAAGAGCTAGACCAACTGGAAATTACTGAACAAGTAGTTCCTACATTTTAGGAAAATCACTCAGCAGCTGTAAGGAGGATGGATTGACTTGAAGAGTGGAGTTGGGACACTAAATTAGAGCCTATTGAAGTAGTTCAGATGAGAGAGTATTTGAATTAATGAGGTATTATTGACTTGCCTTAATTTTATGCCTAAAGACTAGCAGTGAGAGCTGGCTGGGGGGAGAGAGGGAGATTAATCCCTAACCGGAATAAAATTGATAGCACATTTTTGGGAATTCCCCTAGCAATCTTGTTGAGTAGATGAGTAGGCCAAGAGTTCACAGTTCCTCCTTCTTGGAGGTGGGGGATGAGTAGGAGTAGTGAAGGAGTATTCCTCTGGTGGACAGATCCCTATCTCTTTAGTACAACTAGATAAAATGACTTCTAAAAGTGGCTCTGTCACTTGAGAAATGGAACCCAAATTGTTCTAGCAATTTCTGGGTAGGAAAACAGGCTATCTCCTTCAGATTTTCTCTTCTCCATTTTCTAAACCATATCACCCCAAATCTTGATGAGGGGGTTAGCAAGAATTTAGAAGACATGCCCCTGGAGGCATGATTTACCCGATAAACAAAAATTAGAATCTTATTTAGTTGGACATCTTAGTAAATCTTGATGTGGGGGTTAACCTGGATTTAGGAGGCATGGCCCTGAGGGTATAGTTTACATGGTAAGCAAAAGTTAGAGTCCTTGCTTAGGTAGAGGCTGGGAATAAGTTTCATTCCTTGGCTAAAATGTTCTGGGAGGGATTTGTCTTTAAAGAAAAATAAGAAACACCCTTTTGAACAGAAAAAAGACCATTAAGGGGCAGCTAGATGACACAGTGGATAGAATGTTAGCCCTGAAATCAGGAAGACCTGAGTTCAAATGTGACCTCAGATACTTAACACTTCCTAGTTATGTGACCCTGGGCAAGTCACTGAATCCCAATTGCTTCAGGGGAAAAAAAAATTACAACTTATTATTAATAATCACATGATACACCTTTAAAATTAATTTTTCTCATTAGTGCTTATTAATGAGGAAATTTTGAAGAGAGGAATTTGACTGGCAAGAGTGGGTGGACTAAAGAAGATGAGTTCTGTTTTGGACATGTTAAGTTTGAGATGCCTAAGGGACTGAAATTCACAAGAGAGACTAGGATATAGAAACCATTTATGTGGGAATAATTTAATCCTGGTTGTTTAGAAAGTCACTAAATGAAAGTTTAGAGAAAACAAAAAAACAAAAAAACAAAAAAAGACCCAGAGTAGAGCCTTGGGATAGACTCAAAATAAGTGCATATTACATAAATTATGAATGAGCAAAGAAGGAGTGATCAGCCAGAAGCAGGAAGATTAATGCCATAAAAATTCAGTGATTAGTAAAATTTCAGTGTTTAGGAAATACTGGTTCACTAATTATTTCAATTTTCCTAGATATTTGCAGGCATTACAACTTGAAGCCTTTAATTTTAGGTCACGTAACATCAAAATTGAAATCCATAAATGTAAATAATTACTCTTAATATATAGATTACCCCACTTTTTATTTATTTTGTTATCAGCTGGGGTTATATGATTCAGGTAGTCCTTGATCCATCTAGTTTGTGGTTAGTGGGCTATATTCTAGAGTTCATCTTACTTATTGAGATGCAGCACATAGCTCTGTTCTAAGCATTGGTCCAAAATCTGAAATTTAAGGATAATGAATTGAGGGAAAAAAGAGAAGAGGTGGCAAGTCAGATGCAAATAAGCCTACCCCAATGAAATAAAAAGTTACTTGTGTTGTCAGTTGTCCAGGAACTTTCCACATAGCCAACAACTTTTCTTTTCCTAGTAGCTTGTGAAAAGAAAAGGATAGCTTTTCAAAGGTGTGCATTCAACAGAATTGCTAGATTTAGTGTTGACCCGAATTTAGCTTGGTTTAATGGATACCTGTTTATAGATTTTCATTTTGACTAATTTTCTTCTGATCTGCTTCTCTTTAACACATTCCCCTTCCCTTCCTACCCTCTTTCATTCTATTGGCTTATCTGTACTTATTACAAACACACAATTTTGTACATTTGGCTATTTGTGCTAAACAGAAAAATTTGATCTCCTTTCCTTATGACTCTTTCCTTCATATTAGTGGAGTCTATCAAACTTAATCTTTGAAAAAATAAAAGTTTATTTTATTTTCAGTTCTGAACTTTTTCCTTCCTACTCTCCCTTATCCATTGAGAGGCAAAAAAGGGTCAAAATACATTAGAAACATAAATGTGTGTGTGTGTGTGTGTGTGTGTGTGTGTGTGTGTGTGTGTGTGTATAGTCATGTAAAACAAATTCTGCATTAACCATGTGGGGGAAAGAAAGAAAAGAAAAGATGTTTGAATCTGAACCTATCAACCTTATCTGATAGTGGATATTTTATCATGAGTTCTTTAGAATTGTGGTTGATTATTGTTCATACTTACATTTCACTGACTGATAAAATAGTCATAAGAATGAGTTTTGATTCAATGAATTTTCTTTTGCTGTTTTTGAAATAATTTTTAAAAATAAATAATAGATCTCTTTTGCAGTTTTCAACCATCTTCATCTTGGGATTTCAAAACTCTTTGTAAGTATGGACATACTTTTTGAGGACTGATTGAAAGGTACCATAAAAATCAAAGGAAATAAAATGAGAAACATTTTACACTCAAAGGAACAGACGCATAAAGCTCCAGGTTATAGGGTTTGTGAGAATGTTAATCTAGTTGATTTTACCCAGTTTAAAAGCCCGAATCTTTAGAAAGCCTTATGTAGCTTATTATTTTTATTTATATAGTAATACTGCATTTTTAGGTGGCCACTTATTTATTATGCAACCTCAGCTATCTAGAACATGACCAAGAACAAAAAAAAAAAAAAAAAAAAAAAAAAGAATTTAAAACTACCCTCTGAGTAGCCAAAATAGGTGGCAGAGAAATCCATATATTATAAAATAGTTCATATGTTCTATGTTAAGAGAGTGTTCCAGGTTTGCAGAAACCCTGTTTATTCTTATTTTACACTCAATTCTGATAACTTTGATTTTATATTCTAACATTACTGGATTAGAATTACTAAAGTAAAATGCAGATAAACTGCTGGAGGTCTGATATCAGGAAGAAGTAAATGCAGAAAATCTTAAAGTGAAAAAAGATTCAGAAAAAAAAATTGTTGAACATACACACACACACACACACACACACACACACACACACACACACATCCCCTATTTGTCCAGTCTAGGACTAACTTAATGTATGAGTAAACAGTTTTAATACCACATAGCCTCTGAAAATATCTCTATATAATATAAAAATTGATGCTTGCAATAATGACCATGCAGCACTAGAAGAGATTAAATGTTGTTGAGAAGAAATGACAAAGTACTCTGATATCTTTGCCAAGAAAAACCCCACAGACTACAGGGTCACAAAGAGTTAGACACAACAGAATGACAACATTACACTTAAAAATGGCAAGGAAATACCATTTCTCCATCTATAAAATAGGGATAATAATAATACCAACCTTCCAGGATTCTTTTAAGGATAAAATGATATTCTATCCATGAAGTGCCTTGTAAATGTGATAGTGATTCTAGGTCTGTGTTCCAAAGACATTTTTGAAAAGGACAGGGGTGGGGTGGGGGAGAAGGACCTCTTTGTACAGAAATATAGCAGCTCTTTTTGTGGTGGCTAAGATTTGGAAGTCAGACAGATGTTCCATCAAATAAAGAATGGCTAAACAAGCTGTAATATTATGATGGAATATTATTGTGCTACAAGAAATAACTAGCAGTGGGATTTCAAAAAAACTTGGAAATACTTAGATGAACTGATACAAAGTGAAATGAACAGAACCAGTAGAAAATTATACACAGTAACAGTAATGTAAGATGAAGAACTGCCTCATTTTAGCTATTATCAGCATTATATTGATCAAGACAATCCCAAAGGAAGTGAAGCATACTATCTCCAGAGAAAGAACTAATATCAACTGAATTCAAATTGAAGCATGCTTTTTTTTTCTTTCATTTTTTTCCTTTTTATTTGAGTCTTCTTTTAAATAGTGACACTAATATGGAAATGTTTTATGTGATTGCATATGTATATCTGATTACTTACTATTTCAGGGAAGAGATTGCTGCATTAGAAGGGGATAGGATTTGAAAAAAAACTTTAAAAATGTTTAAAAATTGTTTTAACATACAATTGGGGAAAAGGAAATATATTAAATTAAAAAATATTAAAGTGATATGTAAATGCTAGCTACAGTGGTGATGATAATGATATTGTAATCATAGCCTCAAAATCCATTGGCAAGCCTGTGAGGGAGTAGGGCAGAGTTGACAAAACAGAGGAGAGATCTAATCACTTCACTTTTTCCGGTCTCATTAGGGTTCTTTTGGCTTGTAGTTTCTAGAGAGAAGATGGGGGATGCCAGCTTCTCTTCAGTTTTCTGAAGAAGCCAATGAATCATATCCTTAATCCTAGCTTGCTGTCCCAAAAACTTTGAGGAATTTACTTTCTGGTGAAACTTGGGCTTTCTTTCTTGGTTGACCTAGCTTGTTATCTTGTTCTGAATAGAAGAGGTCTTTTAATTTGTATTGTCTATTACATATTCTCCTATATATACTTCCTCTTATATCTCTTTTGCTGCCTATTTGGGTAAAAGAGTTTCTTTGCTATTATGTGCGGTCAATTTGGAAATGGTATTTGGTGGGAAAGGAGTCAAGTCTTGTATTTTACAGATTGTGTATTTTAAAATATTTTAAAATGTTTTAAAATATTGAAAAATCCTCATTACAATTTAATTTTTCTAATCCAAAGCAATTTCTTAAAAAGATGTATGAGCTTCAATTATCTGTTAAATTCATTTAAGTGAAATCTTTCATTGCCTGGTGATACTGAATGAATGAGAACTCTCCTTTTTCTTCCTCTATGCCTTCTTCTCTCCTATGATATCTTATTTGAGACTGCTAATCATAAAATCATAAAAATTCAAAGGTAGAAAAGATCTTAGAAACAGTAGATTCCATTAAGGTAGAGTGATGCCCAAGTAGCAAATTTGGTGGAAAAGTAGGATTAGAACTCACATGTCCTTTCTAGTCTGATACCTTTCCTACAATATAGCAGCATATTTTGTTTTTGTTTTTAGTTTTGGGGGTAATGTTTAGGAAGTTGAATGAAAATTAACTTTATTTCTTATTAGTATTATTAATTATTTAATTCAGCTTCCATTACAGCTTTAGGAAAAGTATTTATTGGAAGAGCGTTTATCAGATGTGGCTTTTCTCTTTCAAATCAAATCTCAATATGCTGTGTATTCTGACATTACAGGGAAAAAAAATCCTTAAGAGTTTTCTACTCCTCTTTCCTTTGAATTATTGCATGATTTCCTATGCAGAGTCTGAAGTTTCTCTTATGCTTATTGCATGTTTGTCAGATTTTTGAAAGAAGAAAAAAAGAGAGAGAGAAAGATGACACAGGCTAGCATAGCAGATAGCTTATTGGATTTATCATTAAAAGACCCAGTGTCATACTGCATCTTATTTGATCTTGGACAAATTATTTAATCTCTTTTAGCCTCAGTTCCCTGACATGAATTAAAGGACTTGAAGTAAATGACTTTTTAGAGCTCCTTCAGCTCTAAATCTATAATTAAGTGTACTTCCCTAAAATTTGTCACATGGGAAAGGGGAAAAATTCTCACGATTGTGTTCACTGTCATCTAGGACAGTGGAAGTAAAACTTTGCCCAGACAGGAGCTTTACCTCAAGTCAAGGAAATGAGCATTTATTTTACTTTAGAAGATTGTTACATTGTATTTGTACTATTTTGAATATTGCTTTTGTATACTTTATAATATAATTTTTATTAAGGAAAATGATATACTATCTTATGAATGTGATACATTTCAGTGAAACTCTTCAAAAGTTATAAACATTAATTATAGTTAGTCCTCCTTTAAAACTAAGGCTGAGGGACAGCTATATAGTGTGTGGATAGAGCACCAGCCCTGAATTCAGGAGGACCTGTAACGTGCTCTCCTGGCAGTTACAATTACTAGTCTGTCCTAAACCCACCAGAGTACCTTAGTGCTTTGCAGTGTGAACTCTACCCGGCTCGCCTCCTCTGAGGCCTTCAAAGGTCTCTGGCCACGATCTCTTGAATCTATCCCTTAATAACCGGTAGCGCACTCAAGAACAGCCACGTGTAATCTTAAAAGCCTTTATTATACCTACTCACATAATGCCTTGACTGATGCCCTGACATGTTGGTTCCCGAGTGAACACCTGGTCAGAAGACCCACATGTTCACTACCAAAACCCTTACCTCTTTTGGCTATCCATCTTGGCTTGGCCACCCAGGCTAGGGAGCCAGGGTGAAGAGCGCCACGTTAAAGAGAGCGACTGCTGCCTGCAGTGGGCTTACATAGGGCCTGTGAGGTCACACACACAGCCAATCAGCGAGAGAGTCACCCATTACAAAGCTATCTCAAAATGGACAGGATCCCACCTACAAGGCAGTCCTAATATCCATAGAAATTACTTCTGGTCCTCAATCTCCCGATGCACTGTGGCGCCCATTTAAAGGGCTCTTACAAGGACCTGAGTTCAAATCAGGCCTCAGACACTTAACACTGCCTGGCTATATGACCCTGGGCAAGTCACTTAACCCCAATTGCCTCAGGAAAACAAAACAAAAAACCCTACAGCTGATTGGTATGGCATAGTTTGAAAATATTTGCCTAAATTATCTTTTTATTTGACAGAATCATTTTTATATATACATATGTGTATGTGTGTGATTGTATGTGGTCAGGAAAAGTGATACTCTTAACTTTAGGATTGATTGTATGACTTGGGAGACACTGACACAGGACCTCCTGTATGGTGTCCTTCATCAAAGTAGGTGCTGTGCAATATCTGCAAAGCAGAATTGAATTAGTTCAGAAAAAAACACGTGCAAAGTTAGAGGAGCCACCCCAACCAAATGTTCATATGGACTATTTGTGTTTGAGCTGTGTTAGAGTATGCTGCACTCATATTGGGTCTGATCAACTACAGTCAGACATACTTTAACTTGACTCTAAGGTAGAATGAATGACAATGACCAAGCAACCAACTAAGGTTTTTGTTTTTTTTATTGTTAGCACACAGAAGTTAGTTAGGAAAGGGATTTTAACAGTTAAAAAGGGGAAAAACAAATTACCTAGTGGAACACACAATGTGGAGGAAGAAATCTTTAAAGGGAAGATGGGAAGAAGTAGGAGTACCTATTGACTGGCAGGCTAAATCCATAGAGAGGTTTAGCAGACTAATCCCAATTATATCATTGCCTAGTGGGCTCATTCTGAAAGGGGTTTAGCTCCCTAAAAAAATAATTATAACAAGGAAAAAGAGGCAGGAGTACTCAGTGGTAGGTTATATCACAATTAACCAGAAGGAAGAAGCCTTTGAGGAATTAGCCAAGGTCTACACTGATTGGATCTTTATTTGGGAAATATAACCTGGAGGTGGCATGGGCTGCCACCATAACTTGACTTTTTTTTTAGATAAGTACTAATGAGGTTTATAAAGAACCCAACTTGAGGTGGGACTGATATGAAAGAGCACTTGAATTAAAGACCTATTTAAGAAGAAAAGGCTCATTTTAGAGTTAGTGCCAGATTGGTATTGTTAAAGCACAGGGCTGACCATCTCTTTCCCTTGTTTGAGAAGTTTTAGTGATTCCATGTTACTTTTATGATGCAGAATCTTCTGTTTGGCATTTAAAACTCTTCATTATTATATTTACAAAATGATTTCACCTCACTTTCCTTCACATACCCTACATTCTGGCCAAACTGGCTTCCTTGTTTTATGTGCACACCATTCCATCAACTGCTTCTTTAACTTTGCAAAAACTGTCTATCCCCCATGCCTTGAATATTCTCCCTCCATACCTCTACCTTTTGGAACCATTAACTTCCTTTAATAATAATTAGTTTAAGGGCCTACTTTTTCTTTCTTTCTTTTTTTTTTTATTTAAGTTTTTTATTTTCAAAATATATGCATAGATGGTTTTCAGCATTCATCCTTGCAAAATCTTGTGTTCCAATTTTTTTTTCTCCATTCCTTCTCCCCACTCCTTTCCTTGGATGGCAAGTAACATAATATATGTTAAATATGTGCAATTCTTCTATTTATATTTCCATTATTATCATGCTGCACAAGAAAAATCAGATCAAAAAGAAAAAAATGAGTAAGAAAAGAAAAAGCAAGTAAACAACAACAGAAAAAGTAAAAATACTATGTTTAGATCCACACTCAGTCTCTAGTTTTCTCTCTGGGTGCAGATGACTCTCTCCATTACAAGTCTATTGGAGCTGGCCTGAATCACCTCAATGCTGAAAAGAGTCAAGTCCATTAGAATTGAGCATCATATAATCTTCTTGTTGTCATGTATAATGTTTTCTTGGTTCTGTTCACTTCACTTAGCATCAGTTCACACAAATCTCTCCAGACCTTTCTGAAATCATCCTGCTGATCTTTTATTATAGAACAATAAAATTCCATAATGTTCATATACCATAATTTATTCAGCCATTGTCCAACTGATGATAATGCACTCAGTTTCTAGTTCCTTGCTACAACAAAAAGAGCTACTCTAAACAAGGGCCTACTTTTTCAAAATTTTCTGATTTCCTCAAGTTGTTAAACTTCTCCTATGAAATTCTTTTGCCTCTATAGTTTATATGGGATTATTGCTTTTTTTTTTTTTTTTTTTTAAACTCAAAAAATGTGGAGTCTTTAGAGTATCCCAAATGATTTCCTATTCTCTTTAAGGAGCACTACAAATCTTAGAGACTTATTCAGAATAATTTCTTTTTGTACTAGGATTAATCCCAAGTGCCAAATCCCTTTTTGGAGTGCTTTATTCATTGTAGGAGCTTATCTGGATTTCTGGTTTTAGTTTTTGCTTTGTTGTTGTTATTGTTTTGTTTTTGTTTTTAAGGAACTTGTCTATGTATCCAGCATAGGGTGAATTTAGCACAACTTATCTAGGATTGATCTAATTTTTTTTTTTTTTTTTTGAAAATCAGATCTGTACTACTTGTTCTAGTGTATCAAGAACTGGGACAACTCTGGGGAGACTATTTAAGATTGTACTGCATAAATATTTCTTGGGGGCGCTCAATTTTATCTCTTTTGTAGGGAAGGCTAAGGGTAGAGATTTTCACTTTTTTCTTTTTGTCCCCTGTGCAGGTTGCTTGGCACACATGGGCTTAATAAATGCTTCCTGAATTTAATTTGAGTAATCTAAGTTTACAAATGCTTCTCCCTTCTATTTTTTTTTTCTCTCTTTACTGTATTTGTTAACATCCCTCTTTCCCTCAAGGATCCATTTAAACCTATGTTATAATTTCTGGCATATCCTGAAAATTGAGCTCCTTTAGTGGAAAAACCATCTCTTTGGTGGTTTGGTAAAATCTGTGGATTCTTTCTCTGAATGTTTTTAAATGCATAAAAAAGAGTACACAGGATTACAAAAGAAACCATCTATATTGAAATATAGTTATCAAGGAAGTAGATAGCTTCAACATAGAGAAGAGCTAATCCAATTCCAATTGATCAATGATGGACAGAATCAGCTACACCCAGAAAAGGAACACTGGGAAATGAGTGTAAACTGTGAGCATTTTTTTTTTCTTCCCAGATTATTTTTATCTTCTGAATACAATTCTTCTTTTGCAACAACAACAACAACAACAAAATTCGGTTGCACATATATATTGTACCTAGGATATACTATAAGATATTTAATATGTATGGGAGTGCCTGCCATCTAGGGGAGGGGGTGGAGGGAAGGGGGAGGAAAATTCGGAACTGAAGGGAATACACGGGCTAATGTTGTTAAAAAAAAAAAATTACCTATGCATATGTACTGTTAAAAAATGTTATAATTATAAAATTAATAATATAAAAATAAAGTATTTTATGTGCACTCTCCCCCCCAAAAAAAAAAAGAAATATAGTTATCAAAGTGTTAAATTTTTTTTTTTTTTTTTTTTTTTACAGATTCTGACTCTTGTATTGATAATAACTTTCCAGATGGAGATGCTTTTTTTGGATCAGTCAGTCACCTTTCCTCTCCTTGGCCCTGGTGTTTATGTCAGGGTTGACTTTCCTTGAATTTTAGACTTCAATGGAAGGCTCTCTCTGATTACCAGCCACGCCCTAGTTTTATATGACTAATGAACCTTTTCCCGCACTAGTCCTTCATTTTCTGTGCAGGTGGATTTTATGATTCCTGCCTTCCAAGCCTCACCTTTTGTTTTGTTTGACAACTCATCATGACTCAGAATCAGGGAGTTGGCAGCTTTCCATGCACAGCTGCCAAAGGCTGATGCATGTCTGAAGCATATAGGCAGAAGGCTCTCTTGATTGTACTCTTTGAACATAAGACTCTGCACAGTGGAAGTGCAAGTTTATTTCTATCTATGAGAGTCCTAAATTTTTATGTCTTAGACCTTTGAGCTGTGCTTTTGCATTAGGTTTCTTGTTGAAGAGCACATGCCCTGAGGATATTCTAATATGTGGTGACCTGGCAATTGCTTTTCTAAAAGTAATTTTTGAACTGCCATAATTTTTTTCTCAATGATCATACCTGGTAGGTATGAGTACAGAAGAAAAAACACAATCCTTCCTTGGTTAATCTCTCTCAGTTTAAGTTTGAGGTTGAAGAGGCAAGAAGAGAAACTTATTTCTATATAAGGGCTTGGGGAGAAAGAGGAGAAAACCTTCACATAAAAGGGAAAAATATGCCCAGTAGTAGAGTCAGGTAATGATTGGGTAAATCTTTCTTTGTAATATTGATTTTTAAAATCTCTGATTGCTTGTTTTAACAGGTTATTTGGGTGGGGAGTGAGAGGAAAAGATGATACTTAAAGTAATATGAGTAGGATTCTGGGTTGGTTCTATTAAAGATAGTGGGAATGGATTTTGTGAAAGATCAGCACTTTGGAGGGGTTATTGGCTCTTTTTTGGAAATCCAAAATTTATGATAAATTATGTCAAAAATGCAGGTGATTTGAGTCTTGAAGTAGGCTTATTAGATAGGAGAAGAGAATGGGGCATATTCATCAGTCTTTTTTGATACTTTTTTTATTTTTTAAAATTTTTTTTTATTTTTTGGATTGGCAGGTTTCTCTCATGACTGAAATTCTTACTTTGTGGTTGTTACTTGTTGAGAGATCTATGATTTTACTACTGTAGATATTCCTTCCGTCTACACAGTTCCTTTATACCTTAGTAGAATGTTCTTCATGTATTGCTACAATGAAAAAAATCCATGTTCTATTAACCAACTTCTAGGAAAGAGAGCTAGGCTAGTCTTTGGTAGACAGATAAAACATTTCTAGCTTACTAGGACTTGGTTATGCTCTATGGACATAATCCTTAACAATCTAGGGTCATGGGCAGGCCACAAATCAATCAACAAGTATTAAGGGTCTCCTATAAGTCAGAGATGAGTTACATGCTGGGAATATTAAGTACAAATAATGAAATAGCCTTTTCTTTCTCATTCTCTCCCTTTCCTTTCTACGCCCCCCTCGAACTATCTACTATTTTATTTACAGATAACTATAATTATATTAGGGTCTCTATCAACATAGTGGAGAGAATACCAGGCCTGGAGTCAGGAAGACTCAAATTCCTGAGTTTAAATTTGGCCTCAGATACTTAACAGCTGTGTGACCTGTTTGCCTTAGTTTCCTTAAAATGAGTTGAAGAAGGAAATGGCCAGCCCCTCTAGAATCTTTGCTAATAAAGCCCCAAATGGGGTTATGAACAGTCACATAAAGCAGAAATGACTGAATAACAAAAATAACTATTTTTGATAATTATAGCTATATCTCTAGACCTAGGTCTATATCTATGCCCTTGTAGGTTGACTGCTGAATTGGATAATGTACTTCACTCATTCAGTCACCTATCTATGCTACTGGTTAGTGTGTGTGAAAGAAATAAAAAAATGACTATAGTATTAGCCTAAGCAAAGTCTTACTAGAGAGTCAAATCTGCATGAAAAATCAATTCAGTGCATTCCAAAGTCAAACATAATTGATTTTTGGATGACTGATGGTTTGGAATTATTCTTTATTGCTTCCTTCTACATTATTTAAAACTGGTCTTTACCAGAGAAGTTCTTAGAACCCTTTTTTAGATATTATTTAATAATTATACTACTTTGTATTTCTGAATCCTTTTAATTTCCTCAATGTGTTTTCAAAGCCATTATTTTCTTTTGCTAATATTAGTATTTAACATTTATATAGCACTTTTAATGTTTTACAAAGTGTTTTCCTTACTACCTTAGGAGGTACCCATAGCTGCTTATTATACCTCTTAATAGAGGAGAAAACTGTGCCTGAGATGTTAATCACTTAAGTAACTTAACTAAAGCCACAAAACAAGTTAGTTATGGATCCAGAAATAGAACCTGTATTCCCTGATTTATGTCTTTCTTCTCCCCACTCCTCCCCTGGGTGGCAAGTAACCCAATATATGTTAATATGTTAAAATATATGTTAAATCAAATATATGTATATTTATTTATGCAACTATTATGCTGCAGATCAAAAAGGAAAAAAATGAGAAAGAAAACAAAATGCAAGCAAACAACAAAAAGAGTGAAAATGCTATGTTGTGATCCATACTCAGTTCCCAGAGTCCTCTCTCTGGGTGCAGATGGCTTTCTTCATCAAAAGACCATTAGAACTGGTCTGAATTATCTCATTTTTGAAAAGAGCCACATTCATCAGAACTGATCCCATAATCTTGTTGTTGCCATGTACAATGATCTCCTGCTTCTGCTCATTTCACTCAGCATCAGTTCATGTAAGTCTCTCCAGGACTCTCTGTATTTATCCTGCTGGTCGTTTCTTACAGAACAATAATATTCCTTAACATTCATATACCATAACTTATTCAGCCATTCTCCAACTGATGGCTATCCACTCAGTTTCCATCACAAACATCTTTGCATGTGTGGGACTCTTTCTCTCCTTCATGAACTCCCTGAGATCTAAGCCCAATAGAAACACTGCTGGATCAAAGTACAGTTTGAAAGCCCTTTGGACATAGTTTCAAATTTGAGCATCTACTTTGTGCTAGGATATTGTATTAGGTGTTGTAGATACAAATACAAAAATAGGACAAGGCTATATCTTGCCCCTTACCCCACTCTGTTGCCAGCTTCCGTTGTACTCTGTATAGGCTTTTTGCAAAATAAATGGACCATGTGGTGAGGTGAGGGGAGGCATTAACAACTGAGAGAATAAAGAAAGGCTTCTAGTTGGAGGTGTCCCTTGAAGGGAATCAGGGATTACTTAGTTGGTGAAAGTGAAGAAGCAAAACATTTCAAACTCTAAGGACAGTCTATAGATGGGCAGTTGAGTGGCTCAGTGGATAGAGTGCTGGGCCTGGAGTCAGGAAGACCTGAGTTCAAATGTTCCTCAAACACTTACTAATGTGACTCTGGGCAAACCATTTAACCCTTTTTACCTTAGTTTTCTCATCTGTAAAATGAGCTGAAGAAGGAAACTAGGCCATTTTAGCAATTGTTTAGGGATGATCACTTGGAAAGAGGTAGCAAATGTGTTTAAGTGACAATAAAAGTTTGTTTTATACCCTCAAATCCATGGGAGTCATTGAAGGTTATAGAACAAGGAGAATGATATAGTCAGACCTTTGGTTTAGATACATTATTTTGGAATCTGTGTGGTGGATGAATTGGAGAAGAAAAAAACAATCCAGGGAGTTCAATTAAATTAAAAAAAAATTGGCTCATTTCAACACTAAGGTGATGGTTTTGTGATGAAGAGAACAATCTTGCATCTAGAGAGAGAACTGTGGGGATTGAGCGTGGGTCACAGCATAGTTATTTTTACTTTTTTTTATTGTTGTTTGCTTGCGTTTTGTTTTTTTTTTTCCTCATTTTTTCTTTTTTTGATCTGATTATTTTTGTGCAGCATAATTATAGAAATATGTATAGAAGAATTGCACATGTTTAATAAACATATTGAATTACTTGCCATCTGGGGAGGGGGTGGGGGAAAAGGAAGGAAAAAAAATTTCGAACACAAGGTTTTACAAAGGTGAATGTTGAAAATTATCTATGCATATGTTTTGAAAATAAAAAGCTTTAATAAAAAAAAAAGACACACACACACACACACACACACACACACACACACACACACACAGAGACTATCTTTCCAAATTACATTACTGGCAAGATGGTGGATTAGTCAGTTTCTCCACAATCACTTAGCTCTTTCTATCCTTCCAAAAAAAAGAGAACTTCTCCAGATGTAGAGTGATTGCAGTTGAATTCATGAGATAAAGGAAACAGGATCATGGCAAGGTAAAATCCTCATGAGTAACTGCCAGAAAATTCAATTCCAAAAGCACTTGTTCAGCACTTATTCCCTATTACCTTCCACTGGGCTAGGGCCTATTGATGGCCTAAAGCCCTCACAGAGATTTCCAGGTCATCTTCCATGGGGTCTGTCCTCCTTCACTGCAGTAAGCATCTGACTTTTACTCTTACCTGCCACATGAAGCAGAAGGAATGAAAACATGTTGCCTTTTGATTTTAGACTAGCCTGAAATACTTGTTTCTATCCACCTCTCGATCATGCAAAAAAAAAAAAAAAGGCAATAGATATTAAATTCAGTGCAATCAAAAAGAAAGTAAGCAACCTAAGGGAGGAATTAGGGGTAGAGAAGTGGACAGGATGTGAGATTTGCTTTGTCTGAAAGGAAAAAAAAAAAGTTACTGAAACTTTGCAAGGGCCACTTCTATTCATCAAAAGTTATGTAGTCAGGAACCTACCATGATGAGTCCTGTATCTCCCAATGGAAGGATATTGAGAAAGTTATTTTTGGAACACAAAAATATTAAAGTAGATGAAAATCTGTCTGAAGAGAAGCAAAAAGTCAACAATTTTAAAACACACACACACACCCCATGCACATATACCCTGTATAAGCCAAAGGTTTTGAATTTGAAGATGGGATACAAAGAAATTACTTAGGAATTGTATTTCTAACTTGACCAATAATGGTTAAAAAAGGAATACTGAATCCAATAAAGTTGGAAATAATGCCAAAACTTTTGAAGGTAGACAGCAATTGATAGAATCCACACATAGTCTCCAGGACCAAATCTTCCTTTAACCTTCAGACTTTAAAACACATAGTGATTAAGTTTAACAATTTCAATTATAAGCAACACATTTTGCAAGTAGTTAGGAGAAAGGCCTTCAAATATAAAAGGAAAGGAAACTCAAATGTTATGGGGCCTGGTACATATGTAGACCACATCAGCTTACTCAGGTGGTAATTTTTCCATGTAAAGGATGCTTGAGTGATGGCTTCCAGGAAAATCATGATGTTCTATAGAAGTTTATTGGAGAGATTTTGGAGCATTCCCAGGCATTTTCTAACTGGTTTATTGACTAATCATAGTTGGAAGGAACCTTTTTGCTTAGCTGTACAGTTGGAACTGTTTGTATCTTGGCCTGAACCAGATTTGGACATTTTTTACCTTATTATCTTCAGTCACTTTTTAGTAGTGTGATATATCTGGAAAGAAACCATGCTGCATGGGGAAAGGTCTTGGGCCATATGGTGTGCCAGAAATGGGGCCTTTTTTATTCTTTTCTATTTTAGGTTCAGAGAGTAGAGTCTCTTATTTGGTTGGAAGAGTGAACTATAACAATCAAGAAGTCAGAATCCAGGATGCTTATTGTTTCCAAAGTAGGATTGATGTCCTAAAAAGCAAAGAATAATTTTGGAGAGTAATTTTTAGGATTCCAGATCAGCAACAGTATTTTCTTGGAAACTGGTCGAATTATGCTAAATTGTGAGCCTAATTCCATAAGCCCTTCCTTCTTTCCTGGCTGAGGTGATGCTCCCAAGTTTTGGGGGAAATGTTTGTACATTGTTTTTTTATATCTTTGAAGTAAAACAAAATCCCTTTATTAAAAGGTAATTGATGTTATATTGTTAAGTGGAACTGTAGTGCTAATTAGTTAGTCTATAAGGGGAAAACACAACCAGTAAAGACCTAGCCAGGCAGAGAAAAGTGACTCCTACATACTGATCTGGATACCCGGAGGGAGAGATGTAAGGCTACCAACTCAAAATTATTCATTGGCCGGTCATAGAAAGGAGTGGAATAATACATTCTAAAAAGTAAAGGAGTTCAGCCTTTAATTCCTAATGGTATAACCTAAAAACTTTAACTTGATTATCTGTGGAAAAAAAAAAATATGCTCAGAAAAGATAGTTGTGCATATTTTTGCAAAAAAAAAAAACAAAGTAGAATATTAGGTTTGCAATATTTCAAACAACAGAAACCCAAAACAACAACAAAATAATATACAGTGACTAAGGAGAGAATAAATAATGAAACCAATGATTCTCTGTTAAAGATTAATTAAGCAAAGTTGAGGTGAGAGGTGATGAGCCCGTGACCTAAACTGGGGGTCTTGTTATTGGAGAAAAGGGACTAGGTGAGAAAGCTATTGAGGAGACAGAATTGATAATTCTTCCTAATTGATTGCTAGAACAAGAGTACAGATTGATAGAACAAGAGTACTCCTAAATTATAAACCTGGATGATTTAATAATAGTAATTAAATTATAGCATTTTAAAGCTTATGGAATGCTATTATTTATTCTACACAAAAGTGTTTTATGGCTGGTACTATTTTTATCCCCGTTTTATAGATGAGGAAACTGAGGCTTAAAGAGATTGAGTTGCCCAGGATCCTACTACTAGTAAGATTTGAGATAAAATTTGAACTTGCATCTTCCAGACCACAAATCCAATCCTCTGAACTATTTACTTTTCTTAAAATGGTGGATTTAGGGGATAGGTAAAGATAATTAGTTTCTATTTTAGACATTTGAGTTTGAGTCACTACTTGAGTGATTATGGGTATTTAGTGTTTTTTGGAGCTTAATTCCTTCATCATTTTAAATAAATGAGTATCTGTAATCAGAAGTTGTTAGCTCTTTTTGTGTGTCATGGGCCTATTTAGCTATCTGGTATAGTCTATGGATCACAGAATAATTTTTTAAACTTTTATTTTTTTTAATTAAAGCTTTTTGTTTTCAAAACATGCATAGACAGTTTTCAGCATTCTCTCCTTCAAAAACCAGTGCTCCAATTATTTTCTCCTCCCTTACCTCACCTCTTCCCTCATATGGAAAGTAATCCAATATATGTTAAATATGCAATTCCTCTATACTTATCAGAATAATGGTTTTAAATAATTAAAGAAAATGCTAAATTTCAATTAGAGGTTAATTAAAATAACCCCCACCCCCTTTATTACATTTCATGGACTACTTAAAGTTTATTCATGATTGCCAGGTTAAACATTTTTGGTAGAGGTGAATGTTAAGGATCCTTTTCTTTTTTAATTCTATGTTCCTTTAAAACTTATATAATATCTATTACAATATTCTATCCCACTGCTTCATTCTTCTCTGTAATTCATTGCATATTGATTATGAGCCTATCCTCTCTGTCTAATATGAAAGAGCAGTATATTATCTCCATATATTTTCTATTTCTTTGATTTTATTTTTTCTGGATTCTACCCTTTGCTAGATGAATAAATAGATAATGATACTCATATTTTAATGGATCTGTGTGTTCCCATAATTATGATTATGCCCTTTAGCAGTCTAAATTTTAACCAATACATACCTTCTCATTTTGTGACATGTTTATGTCTTCTATTCTTTTGTCTCCAAAAGATCTTGGGTAAGAATTACAGATCAAGATTTTCCTTGAAAAATTCAAAAATTTTCAATATACCTAATCTATACTTCACTCTACTACTACTTAAATTGGAAGTTTAATGCTTAGGATTAAGGAACAATATGGAATGATGAGAGGGAGAGGGATTTTTGCTTTGGATTAGATATCAGTGTTTGCATATAGCCTACCACATGATTCTTCCTGACAAAGGTTTTTCTTTAACTTCATGGTTCTGGGGTACTAGTCTTTTACTTTGCCAAGGTTTTCTTCACTTTTCCTAGGGTTGCTCAGTGGACAGGACTGACATCCAGTTGTACATGCTTTAGGTTTGGATTTGAAAGTTAAAGATATTTTTTGGGCGGGGAATGAGGAAGAAAGATGAAGGTCAGAGTTTGTGGAGCTAGAGCAGATTGGATTTTAGATATGTCAGAGAATATCTGCCTGAATATCATTTATGCCATCTGTAATAATTAGTTTCCAATTAAACAGATGACCTATGTATTTGAGTTATGAGATAGTACTTAAAACAAGCTATTTCACAGAGAAATTACTTAGGAATTATGCATATCTTTGTAATCAATCAACCAAACATTTATTGAGCATCTCCTATTTCTAGGCTCTGTGCCAAATGCTAGGGATACAAAAAGAAGCAAAAGACAATCCCTTTTTTCGAGGAATTTACAATCTAATGTTATAACAAATCAAAATCCTTCAGAATTTAGGAAAATCAGAATTTGGTTCAGTATTTAAAATTTTATGGATTAAGAGATAGAATGGATGGGAGAGGAAAATCATTAAAACAATATATGAGCATATGCCTTAGTAAATGATTAAAAAAAAATCAGATTAGAGCAAGATAATATGGACAGAGTAGAGTCAGAGATCCACATTATTCTGATAAGAATAGAGGACTGCAAAATTTTCATAGACTTGACTGTATAGGCCCTACTTATTAGATCAGATAAGTGACATATATTACTGCCTTTGTGATGTCATCAGTGACAACACCAACATAACAAGAAGGAACTATATTCTGAGTTAAAAAAACCAGTCAGCCATGAGGCAAATGTCAATGGGGCAACCAGGCTTATTTCTCTGAGGCAAGCACTTTAATTGATAATTTGGTTAATGAAGTAGAATAGGCTGGTATCTTTGTTAGAAATAGGTTCTTGGGAAGGGACCTGGGTACTCAAAGGGTTTTGTCAAAGCAGGATGGGTTTCTGTAAAGACCCAAGTAAGGTGTGAGCTTCCCAAAAGGGGGTCTTCATGGTAGACTAGCTTTGGGTGATAGGTTTATATTAGTTCACTGATTAATATTGGTACTTAGTAAATCTGGCCATTCTTCCTGAATTTGGGGAGTGGGAAAGGGGATATGTTTGGTATATAAACAGATGGTGAAGAAGAATACTCCCTGAAGGCATATATGAGAGATGTCTTATGAGCTGTTTCTTCTTGAGAACATCTTTCCAAATACACAAAACTCTCAATTTAAAATGGAATGCCAGGAAGTAGTTATGCTTTTGTCTGAGGCAGTTTCCAGAGGGATGAGGGGAAAAGCTGAAATGCAGTTTTAAAGACATGAAGCATTGTTATCTTTTTAAATATAAAATCCAACGAATTCAAAAGTTATTTTCCCTTAGCACAGTTTTTTTTTAAATAATCATACTGTGTTTATCCATTGTGTATGCAAATAAAATTTTAAAAATTATATAACATTCAGTGTAAAAAGGGGGAAGACAGGTAAAACACCTGAGCACACTCTGTATTCCCCAAAGTATTCCATGTATTAGGTAGGGATGGCACTTTCCGTACTGAAAGTGAAATTATTTGTGTGCCATATATTTATCAATTCAGATGTGAGGTCCCTGTAAGGTACAAGATATATGGTTCAAGCCCAATGGTCCAGTGGTAAGAGACTTGGGGAATTGAATTTGAATCTTGGATTTGCTGTGATGGGGGAATTTATTTCTGTGGGCCTCATTTTCTCATTTGTAAAATGAAGGGCTTGAAATAGGTGATTCTCTTTTAGAGACTCTTCCTCTCTTAGATCTGTGATCTTGGTGCTATTTCCTGGGGAATATCTAAAGTGGACTCTGAGAAATGGGTGTGCCAGGTGCCATTGTTATGGAATCTCTTTATTATGGAACTTGCAGTAACAAATTTCTAAGATCTCTTAATACTTTTAGTAATTGAATTTATGATCTTCTGAGCAACAATAAATACTTATTACAAGTCTGCAATGTGCAAGGCAGTGTTAAGGAGGTATAGTGGAAAGAAGATAGAAAGGCTATTTGGCAAAAATTACATTTGAGGATTTTTTCCTTTTCATTTGTGTATTTAATTTTAGAAGGAGCATAGATTTAGAGCCAAAAGGTTATCTTAGAGATCATCTAGTTCAATCCTCATGCATTTTCAAGATAAAGAAAATTAAGGCTTGAGAAGTGAAATAGTTTCCCCAAGATACAGGTAGCTATTAGAGTGCTGGTATGAGAGATAGATAATGCATATCTATATCTAAATACACATACATATATACACACATTTTTTATGTATTTAAATTACTAAGGAGCAAACTAAAAGCTATGTAAATGTAGTTATCCCAAAGCAGAAAGATTTTTAATTAGAAAAAAAGGTGACTTAATGAGCTTAAACTCAAAATATACAATATAATTTTCAGAAAGATATAGTCAGGAAGAAATAAATTTTAATTAAGTGAAAGATAATTTCCTTAAAACTATTCCTCTTCTAAAATCAAGTAACCAATTCATACTGCAATAAAAAACTGTCTAGTTGTCTGCCTACCGGAACTACCATATTGTAATGTTTGTCACTCTTTGGGAGGATCAAGGAATTCTTTCCTTGGCCTCCACCCCTTTCCTTTCAGTTTTTGATCTTTCTTAGTTTCACTCAGGGAATATAAGCTTAATGTGTGTGACTCTGCTGGAGTAGTCAGGACACTTAAATGGGAACTTGCTCAGAAGTTTGCCAGAGAAGAAGCTGTAAGATTTTTGTTTAGTTAAGTGACAACAGAGATTTGTTAAGTTTCCTATTGGAAAAGGGAATAAAATGGAAAATTCTGAAGGATAGGATATAATTATAATGTCAAATTAAAATGACTTCATCAGTTTTGAGTCATGGGACAGTTAGGCTAGATAAATTAATTATATATGCATGTTATATGTATGTGTATGCGCGCGTGTGTGTGTGTGTATGTGTGTTTTAAGAGTTAGACTCATGGTTGAAGCTATTTTGAATTACATTTTATATTTGATTATGCTGTTAGTTCTACCTTTTTCATTTTATACTTTTTTCCTTCTATTGTGAAATAATTTCTGTTTTTCACAATTGTTTCTTTTTTGGATTTTTCTGGTTAAAATTAACTTTATTCTTGTTTCTTTCTCTTACGTTTAATAGATTAAGAAATGGCATTTCAAAAAGCTATCAAAGGGACAGCCCTGGTTGGAGGAGGTGCACTTGCCACTGTGCTAGGCCTCTCTCAGTTTGCTCAGTACAGAAGGAAGCAAGTAAGTAATTATACATTTGCTGATTAAAATATGAAACTTAAGACCGTTGAAGTACTGTATATGGGGAGTGTGTAAGCTAATGGGTTTGTTTAGAAATTACTGTCAAGGGCTTCTCAGTTTGATTTGGAAGCATTGATTTAGAGTACTGTATTAATGGTGCTTCAGGTCTTTTTTTTCCCTAAAGATATGAAGAGATATCTAAAGATAGGTGCCTTTTCCCCCCTAAAGATATGAAAGTCATTAGCAGAAAACATTTTACCATTGAGGTTTTGTTTGGACTTTCTTGCTTTAAAAGACCTCTTCATTTAGAAGTTCCAGGAATTTTTCTTTTAGGTATTTTATTGTGTAGTTCACACAAATGCTTATCTTCCATGTATTTGACTTTGTGAAAAGGGACTATGTTGGGAAAATAAAGGGTACTTAAAAGCCATATTTATAAGCCTGATCTCCTTTTCTTTAAAAGGTCCCTGTTTGTTCTATTTTTGATTGTATACAGATAGAAGCAGCTTCTGGAGGGCATGAAAATTATAAAGATTTTCCTGTATTGTTTTTGCTTTTAAAATTGTTGCTGTTACTGGTTTTTGCTACGAATCTGCTCTTTTGCTAGCTCAAAAATATGTCAGTAAAGCTCATAATACAAAATCTGGAAGAGATTAACCTTTTGTTATCTCCAGTTTTAGGGCAAATGATTATTAATTAATTAAGCCTGACTATTTCACTGCTTTACCTTATATTCCTCTAAGAGCTAGTGCTAGACTTTCCTCCCTGTTCTGATGTCAGTTGAATGCCTGGTCTTTTTTCTTATTTTTTATTTTTTTGCTGAGGCAGTTTGGGGTTAAGTGACTTGCCCAGAGTCATACATCTAGGAAGTGTTAAGTGTCTGATGTCAAATTTGAACTCAGATCCTCCTGACTTCTGGGCTGGTGCTCTATCGCTCTATTTATTGCACTACCTAGCTTCCCCTGAATGCCTGGTCTTAAAGTTTTGAAGTCCAGTATTACATTTTCCCACCGTCAGAGTCAACTGAAACAACTTGATTTTGGAGGCTGAGGCAAAAATAACCCCCACTGGCTCTTTGTGCACTATCTTTTTGGAGGGTTAGTCATGTTAAAGATGAACTATTTGATACTGTCTTTTGTGCTTTTAGCCTTTGAGTTCTGTCACATGGGAACCCTTTATCTTAGGACTACTGTGTAAGTTTTTGTTTCTTGATGATACTATGTAATGCAGTCATACAAGCTGCTTATAATCCTTAGTCCTGAAGAGCAGTAATTATGAGAATAATAGCTGATATTTATTTAGATGGTTAAGGTTTGCAAAGCACTTTTACATAAATTATCATGACAAATCTGAGAAGTACCATTTTTGTAGGCATTATTATTAAAGCCACTCTACACTTGAGGAAATTGAAGTCTGAAGATCAATGACTTTTTTTTTTTTTCTTGTGGCTATGGAACTAGTAACAATCAATGGCAGGATCCATACCCAACTTTCTGACTTCCCTTATCTTATGGTTTTTCCACTAGTCCATACTTTATCTCTCGAATCATAATTGTTATTTATAAAGCAAAACTTTAAGATTTGCAAAGCACTTTTTGAAAATTATATTTTTTCATTTAAAATTATTCAGCAAATGTATTCAAAATCAAAACAATCTTTTGGGATAGGTACAACTGAGGAAACTGAGTCTTGGTGATATTAAGTGATTTGACTATAGGTCTGCTTGACCATATTTCTTGTTCTTTTGCCTTTATAGCAGAGGTTCTTTTTTTGCTAACTGTATTTCAGCAGAATTATTTTCCTTTGTAATCATAAGTTTTATTTATGCATTTAAAAATATGATTATGAGGAGTTCCTAGGTTTCACCAAATTGCTAAAGGAGTTCATGACATGGTTTATAACTGTGCCCTAGTCCATGTTGGACCATGGTAGCATGCTGCTAAAACGTGAATACTTACTTGTTTAAAAATCCCTTAACTGGTTGGTTATATATTATTGAATATCTGACTTTGGATCCTTTACAGGTTGGTCCATGTGATTCCAAAATGTGTATGGTGTTTGTGGTGGTTTAAATTTTGAACTTTATAAGCAGATCCCCAAATGAGTTTTTTCCTAGCAACCTTACTGCCCTCGCCAATCCTGACCTTGATTGATGCATTGTTTCTTTTTTAAATATCACCTTCCTTAAAAGTAGGAATGAAAAGATGCTATGCCATTCCATTTCTAGTTATTTAAAAAAAATTAGTGCCCTCTTAGGGATGTGGGGACTATGGGGTTAGTTTATTTCTTACTGGTGATAGCTGAAATGATACTTGAAAATGCCATTGCTGGGGCAGCTAGGTGGCGCAGTGGATAGAGCACCAGCCTTGAATTCAGGAGTTCAAATCTGGTCTCAGACACTTAACACTTCCTAGCTATGTGACCCTGGGCAAGTTACTTAACCCCAACCTCAGGAAAACAAAACAAAACAAAACAAAACAAAAAAAAAAAAAAAAAAAAAAGAGAAAAAAAGAAAATTCCATTGCCAAAGGTCATGATATCTAGTATCATGAACTAGTACTAAATCTGTACACAGTATACATATCTAAACACACCAAGTGCACTCTACTTTCTTCTGAACTTGCAGTGTACTTGGAAAAAATACTGTTTTACATTTTGCATTGCTGGATTTCAATCATGATGTCTTTAAATAGGATATGTGTAGAAGAGTAAAATAAATTAAAAACATCTTTCTAAGTCAGAATGTTAAAAAAAATGAACCTCCTCCCCAAATAAAAACCAAACCAGGTTTGTTTGTTTGTTTGTTTGTTTTTTCTGTTTCCTTTTATTTTGGGGGAGGGAGGTAGAAGATGCTTTATTTCTCAAAGAATCTTTAATTCCAAAGGTAGATAAGCAGTATATCTAAGTAATAAAATAGACAATATAGCAACAGATGCAGATAATTCATATCCATGAGTTGATGGGCTCATTTGGAAAAAAAAAAAAGAATGGCCAAAAAGTCATTTAACTATCACGTAAAAGGGCATTTCTTTGTGATGATTTATGTCCCTTTCAGCTATTCCTATAAATGCACAATTTGGATACGGGATGGAACTTAGCCAAAGGGCTTGACACAAAAGAGGACAAGCCACTTTTGCTATTGATACAAACTCGCCATGGGCATCCCTTAGTCCTTTCTCAGCATGTCGCTGCCAATCAGATGTGGACTGGGGCAAAGACCTTTCTGCCTTCAAGATCCATGAAAACATTTGCCCCCACATGCTACACATTGTAGAAGCTAAGGCTAATTTACTCAGGCATGTTTTCATCATACCACATGTTGATGGTAGAAGAAAACAAATCCTGTATTTTGTGATAATCATATAATCTTTCACGTATGTTCAGCAAAAATAGCTTTATTTTTTTCCTGTTTTCTGAACTGACTTTTGAGAAAGTTATTCCCTACTTTAAGAAAAAGTTAGTCATTGCTAAATTTGACTTTGAATGTTCTGTTCTGTGATCCAGTCCTTGCATGTCTTCTTGGGATTCTGGCCCTTTTGTCTCTTTCTGACCTGATATGGGAATGATTGTATTCAGTATGCTATTGGTTATCCCAGAATAGTGATTCAACAAATTGAATAAGCACGTAATAACATGTTCAAGTTATGTGCTAGGTGCTTGGTGTACAGCCGAGGTGGAGTAATGTATGACATTTAAAAAAGATTAAGCATATTACAAGATGTAAGACATGTAGGGGCAAAAGAAGAGAGATCTATCAAAGGATCTAAAAATTAAGGAGGAAAGAATATCTTTTTTTTTTTTTCCCCTGGGGAGGGAAGAGAGTAGGGAATTAGGAAAAGTGAGGGATTCATACCTCCTACAGGTGCTCTTAAAAGCTTCACCCCTCCCCCATTCTTTTGAATCTCTTCCTCCTAGATTTCTTTAAAGATCATGCCTTAAACCAAAACCACTCCGATTCTCATTTATCTATAGTTCTCTGGCCAAGACTCATTTTGGTCATTATTTAGGTCCTGATCGACTCACATTGACTGTAAATAGCAATCATTTCTGCTTTGGCCAGAAACCCAGCTTTATTTAGATTTTTTTTTTTTTTTCTTTTTGACTGGGTAAAACAGGAGATACTCTGCTTCAATTATTACCTAGCCTTAATCACTGAATGGGTGCAGCCTCTGTCAAACTGAGACTTGCTGAAGACCTTATCTTAAAAAGGCCAAGCCCACTGCATCCAGGGCTATCTCTAGTCATCCTGATCTATCTGGCCACTGACTCAGATGGATCAGTAGAGGAAAGTGAAACAAATGACCTTGTACAACCTCTCTCACTTAAATCCAGTTCACTTACATGTCATAGCATCATCTCCTTGATAGGATTAATATGCATGTCAGGGCATCAACTCCTGTAGGACTACAACAACCAAGGAAGGGGATGACTAATCTGTGCCTTAGCGGAAGAGAATGTTTTCAGTGAGAAGAGATGAGGAAGAATAACATGCCAGCTGCAGGAATGGCTCCTGGATGTGCAGGGACAAGAAATAGAAATTCATGTTAGGAAAGCCTTTGGTTTTCTAGTTTGTGAGAAAAGTGGCTCACAAAAGAGCAATAATGCAAAACAAACTTCAAAACATTACCAGATTGCCAAAGGTCTTCAATACCTGGTAGAGGAGTGCTTTTATCCTAGAGGACTTAAGGACTACTTTATTCTAGAGACAGTAGGAAGTCATTGAAAGTTTTTCTATAAGAGATGCCATTGTCAGACATATGCCTTAGGATTTTTTATTTTTTATTTTTTATTTTTTTGGCATCTGTATAAAAAGCCCTGAAGTCAGGAGGACCTGAGTTCAAATTTGGCCTCAGACACTTAACACTTCGTAGGTGTGTGACCCTGGACAAGTCACTTAACCCCAGTTGCCTCAACAACAACAACAACAACAACAACAAAAAAAAAAAAAAAAAAAAAAAAAAAAGAAAGAAAGGAAGAGAAAAAAACGTGGATTGGGGAAGTGGGAGACACTTTGGATGTTTGAGGACCATTACAATAGCTCCAGCTTGAGGTAATGATGACCTAATTTAGGATAGCATTTATGGGAATGAGGACTTGAAGACTGGTATTAGAAATAGTGAAACGTAGAAGCAAAATTGATAGGACTTACTATGGAATTGGGAATAAAGGAGAAGGAACAATCAATCAAGGATAACTTTAGGGTTACAATTCTGGGTGACTGGGAGGATGGTGGTGCCTTCAACAGAAATGAAGTTTGTGGTAGTGACTTTGGAGGGTGGTGGTTTTGGATATGTTAGTTTTTTAAGGTGACTATGGAACCTCAAACTTGCGATATATATATATATATATATATATATATATATATACACATAGGATTTTGGGATTAGAATTTAAGTAATAGATTAAAGTAAGCCACATAGATTCAGGAATCATTTAAGTAAGAATAACAAATAAGCTCATGGGTATATAATAGATCACTGAGAGAGTATAATGTAGTGGTAGACGGATCATCTGCTGAGGGAAAGATGGGGATTAAGGTAGCATTTGGGGCACGAAAGTAAATTTGAAAAAGCCATGGTGTTCAAGTTCATTTTGAGGTTAATAAAAACATTGCCAATACCACAATGAGGTTAGATAAGATAAATTTCTGGGTTACCCAGTCCTCCAGAAGAGCAGAGATAATGCATGGTTGTGGTCACCAACTGTGGAAGTCACCAGATTGTAACTATTAAAAAGGAAGAGGAGAGTGAGCTATTCAAGGATAGAAAATGTTTAACTACAAGATGGTCAAGAATGAACAATGGGAATGAGACCAGAACAGGATTTGGTGATTTAGAAAACAAAAAAAATCAAGGTATTGGGAAACCAGAAGGTATGGTGAGGATACAAGAATGAGCTTAGTGGAGCTGAGTGAAGTTCTATAATTAGTGCAGGGACAGAGATTATGGTCAAATAGGGGAGTTTCAGAGATCAAGGTATTGGAAAGGGAACAGGTTTGAATGATTAAGCTCTCAAGTGTGATCATCTTTGTAAGTGGCTTAAATAGCATGAAGCAAAGGTCATGGCAATTGCAATTGAATTGGAAGGCTGATATGTTCAAAGGTTTTGAAGGTAGTGTTCCAAAAGGTGTCAGCTATTAAGTAGAACTAAATACATCTAAACTTTTAGGTTAATATACAATATTTATCAGTGTAATCTTAGGCAAGTTCTTCCCACCTCTCTACCTCAGTCCTTTCATCTGTAAAATGAGAAGATTGCATTAGATTATTCTTTGGGGTCTCTTTCAGATCTAGAACTGTCATCCTACAATTTAGCCAAACTATTTGACATATGATATCAGAAATGGAAGAAATGATATTGTCCTAATGCTGCTGACTAAAATAGAAAAAGGTACATTATTTTATTTTGAATGCTGGAGCTTAAGGAGAAGCAGGTTTAATTAGAGAGGCTGGTAGATGGAAACTTTTGTAGAGTCTTAAGAGGTCTTCTAGATTCTGTCAAGGGCTTTAGAATTTGATAGCTAGCTCTGCTTCTTAGGTCTAATTTTATTTCAGTACTTTTGCTTTTTCTTTGATTCAGATTTATCTTTAGCCCTACTTTTATATTTGTCAGAGAATGATTAGGGTTGTTTGGGAGATTGAAATGGAATTTAGAGCAGGAGATGGATTTTCCTGAGGTAATGAAACAAGGATTGGAAGAGAAGGGAAAGAGAAATATGCAGAAGTCCTTAAATTTTTTTTCATTTAAAATTTTAATATATTTTTCAAATTTTATTTATTTAAAATTTAGAAATTTATTTAAGTATAAAATAAAAAAATAGAAAAAGAAAGATAAATAATTCTTGAGAAGAATATTGACTAAGGTGGCCTTGACTAGATTGTGAGTTGATAAAAGACTAAGGAAAATGGAATAGATAGCAACTTTAGAGTGGGTAAGGGATATATAATCTGCATTTGAGAGAAATTTTCAAGTGAGGTGTGCGTGTTTCTCTTTTTTCTTTCTTTCTTTCTTTCTTTCTCTCTTTCTTTCTTTCTTTCTTTCTTTCTTTCTTTCTTTCTTTCTTTCTTTCTTTTTTTCTTTCTTTCTTTCTTTCTTTCTTTCTTTCTTTCTTTCTTTCTTTCTTTCTTTCTTTCTTTCTTTCTTTCTTTCTTTCTTTCTTTCTTTCTTTCTTTCTTTCTTTCTTTCTTTCTTTCTTTCTTTCTTTCTTTCTTTCCTTGGGAGTACAATTCCCAAAATCTGAAATAAATTTACTAGATCAAGGGGGGGGAGAGAAAGAAAGGGAGGGAGAATCTTTGTGAGATTAAATGGAACTTTATACTAGTTCAGACAAGAATGTTTTTCTGATAAGCTTCACTTAGGCAAGATGCAGTCTCCTAGACAAGGGCGGTGTAATGTCCAGGCTAGCTTTCTGGAGGGCTTTGGAACTAGCCTTGGTCTCAGCAGAATAATCATCAGGAGAATAGTCAGGGATAAAGTCCAAAGTCTTTATTGACTCCTTTGCCTGGGGCCAGGCTAGCTTTCTGGGGAACCTTCAGATGAGCCTTGGTCTCAGTGGAGAAATGATGAAGGCAGGAGAGCCATCATAAGGCTGGTCAAGTCTTCTGTCCTGTGGCTGAGTTTGTCCCCAGTTTATATACTCTAGTCAATTAAATCAATTCATCATAGTGAGTATAAGCCAATCATATCACTAGGGAACCATTATTTGTTGTAGTAAGATTAAATCAATCATACTGAAGTAGAGAACTCACATGCTAAACTAGATAACCATTGTCTTATCAATTCCATTGAGTTTACTACCTTATTGTAAGAATCCTTGTTTCAAGTACATTTCTACAGAATTCTGGCCCATTACAGAGCAGTTTGAGATGTCAATCTGTTTTGGGGAACTCAAAAACACAAGCTTTGGGCAGATTAATCCAGAAAAGATCTAAGGGGATCCAAAGAGCACTGTATGATGTAAGGATTCTTTACAAACATTTGGCTTCCCTGGAGCATTTCTTAGCTATACAATAAGCTTTTTGGGTTAGGCAATTTTTTTAGCTTCATAAAGTTAGATTCAAACAATATTAAACAATGATAAATAATAATCTATAATCCTATCTTTTGGGTTGGAACCCAATATTGTCATATTGCCAAGAGCGGAAAGCTGGGCTATTTCAAAGGAAATTAATTAAAATAGTTACATAGTGCCATCCTGTCCTCCTTACTATCTAATTTAGAGCTTAATAGAATTGCTTTAAAGAAAGATTATTAACATTGAAGACAGACTTTTAGTTGACCAAAAATTGCAGGAAAAAAATGACCCTAATCCCCAAATAATAAATACAACAAATTATGGCTTATCCCTCTTTCAGGCACATAGTGTTTTTTTGAATACTATGAAATATTAAAGCCAAAATACTATAATAATGCTCATCAGTATTAAATAACATCAAATCTGTTTAACATCCATTTAATCAGAACATTTCATTTTAAGTCCTAATTGTCCTATTTAGTTACCTGGTCCCTGGAAAGCTTAGTAATTATGAAATAGACCTAGTTCTCAGAGCAGCTCTGGAGGGGATTCCTTCCAGTGGATCTACTGCTTAAGATTTCCTAAGCAGTGCTGCTTAAATCTGCCAGTAATAAGATTACATATAATTTAGTACAGTCTCCTAAATTTGGTTTTCCAGTAACTAATTCATGTGATGAAAAACTAGACCAAATTTTCTCAAGCTAATCTCATTAACATCAGAGCTATAAGAAGACCATCAAATTAGGAACCTGCAATTCATCTGAAACTTTCAAGAATTTTATACTGCTTGCTCTTTCATATCTTTACTTGAACCTTGTACCTGATACAGCTAGTGCCATCAACAGAATGAAGACTCTTAAAAAGGCTTTATGAGGGCAGGACTTATTAAATGTTTCCATAATATTGTCAGAAAGAGATGTCAAGGTAGGAAAAAAATAAACCATGATTTAAAATTTTCTTTACAATCATTCATGCAATCTTACATGCAAAATCCTTTATCCAATTTTGAGAACTTATTACTAAAACATACTCAAAGTCATATTTCCCATTAGAAACATTTGGAAGAAAATTATGTATAAGTATATATATCTTCAAACAATCTCCTAATTCTTAGAGGAAATAGCCTAATCTTATACATGAATTGTAATCTTATACATGAATTGTAACCATTAGCAAAGGTTTGGTAAATTAAAAAAACCCATTTGCCTAGTTGCTTAGGATAGGAAATTAATCACAAATTCATATTGAAAACAATAAAAGCTTTCATACTTGCATCCAACTATACTGAGTCAAGAATTGTTTTAGTATTAACATATTCATTATTTAGTATTGCAGTGACAAAAATTTCTATAATTCACTTGTCCAGTTATGGAAATTTGCTATGAAAATAATGTTTATAACAGTGAAAAACATTTATAACAATATCAAGATTGTTCTTTCAAGGGCACAGACTGACTTGACATAAGCATAGCTGGGGAAAAACTCCCTATATCTATTTGATTCCAGGTAAAACTTAAAGTTAACAGCTGATTATTCAGCAAAGTTCCACTTTATTTACAGGCTATCATAAGCAGGGTCAAAACTAAAAAGATGGAAATTTTCATATTCATAAAGGAGATAGCACAGTGGGATAAACTAAGTCAAGAGGAGTTTATCCTTTCTCTTCATGGTCATCTCTTCAAACTTTCCCAGGCATAAACATCCACTTTTAGCAGTTCTCACATTGCATTTCTTTTGAGCAGCACCTGGCTTTCCTCCTTGAATGGTATACTTTTGGTTTAATGACAATTCAGATAATCATACCTGAAATCAAAACTCAAAACAATATATTATAGTATCAAGAGATATTACGTCAAATAGCAAAATTTCTTAATCAAGTTTTATTAATCACAACTTACTTCTAAACTGTTATTGCTTTTTCTTGTTAACATATAACCATATTAATAATAACTATTAACAGTTAACACATATAAGTACATAGAAGGCTATATTTTATTTATCTTTTCTAGTTTTAAATTCATCCTATTACTATATGATATATATAATATGACATATATAATGTGCTACTATTTTCCATTTAGTAAGTATTATAATTTGATTCAATGTTGTCTGAAATCGACATCTCTCCAAAAGTTTCACATGTCCTCCTTATTTATTTCAGTGAGGATAAAACAGTCTTCTCAAAACTTTTCTCGAAACTCCAAATCTTTGCTTCACATTATCCTTTTCATAGTCATTGCAAAGGGACTTTACCTTTCTTTCAGATTTCTCTGGTTTTCCTCTTATTTCTACTTGCTTAAACCTTTTTTTTTTCTGCCAGTAGATTTTGATTAAAGCCTACAAACTTCAAAACTAATCTTTCTTTTTACACTCTGATTCCATACTTCATTTACCTTTGCAACTTTTCTTAAGTCCATTTCATCTTTTTTCCCAGTCTAACATTCCACTGAATCTCTCTTGTAGACATTTCCTTATATGATACAGTGAACAGCTATTACCACCAATAGCCTCCATCTGGATGTGCAAGTTTATGGGATATATTGGTATATATATATCCCTTCATTAGTTGATTACAAAGTTATGAGTCAGTGCTACAAGTGTTCCCTTTAACTTTTTCAAAGGTATAATTAGATGACATTGCTATTATATGACAATTGGACACTTGGTGAATGATATTTTATGTTTAAAACGACACTTAAAATCAAATTAATCTGACACCTATTTAATCATACACACACACACACACACACACACACACATACACACACACACACACACACACACACACACACACACACATACCCTGATTGCATGGCAATTAGGGATGAATGGTGAGAAGTTCACCTAAATGACTATAATTAATGTTACTTTTTAGCCAAATGAAACATTTTGTTTGGTTACTAGGGGGAAAGAGGATATCAAGACACTCAGAGGCCTCTCAGAAGACTGTGGGATCCATAATTTAGAAAGTCCCAAATGACTTGACTTTACTATAGTGGTGTGCTGGCAAATATTTAACATACTCTTATGTTTAATTTGCATTATTAACAATTTCCCTATTACTTTTTAAAGTCTAGACAATGAAACAACCCAATAAATCAAGCCTTCATTTGTAGAATTTGTTGATTTATGAGGTGTAAATGCTCACACTGAAAATGTAATAATCTGCTCTTGAAAGCTGATATGAACAGATTCTGCCTTTGAAGTTAGGCTTGAAGTTACAGTTTTTGTTAAAAGCCATTGGAATTGTTCTCAAGACTTAATTGTTTCAATGACTAGGACTTAGATTACTAATGTAGCTTCCTGGTGACCCATGTACAAAAGCCAGCCCATGAGGAGGTAGGAGCTGCTTTTTTCTTCAAGATTGATCATGACAGAAATATGGCTACACAGAGACAGGGGGATTTTCATTCATTAAAATTAGGGCTCCTTCCTTGATCATTAATTGCTCCTTGTCATGATGTGGATAGATAAACCTCTAGTTAACTGTTAGATGGGCTACTAGTATCTCCTTTAATTCCAATTCTGAACCTGCAGCAAGCACCTTAACAACTTGAATACCAACAGTTGGTGATAATTGGATTAATTGAATTGTAATGAGTTAATGGTTCTTGTGGTCAAAGTGTGTATGTTGGAAGAGCTATGTGTGGAGGATTCAGAGCCTCCAGGGAAAAGATGAAATGGCAAGTGAACTTCCTCATCAGGTAGAGGAGATTCTCATTGACCTTTAGGAAGGTTTAACCCAGTTAGATAAATGCTGAAAAAAGTTTACACGGAGAATAAGAGTAAAATCAGGGAAAGCATTTTCTGGTTATTGTTAATGGTCCTAGAAAAGCTGGATTGCCTTTAGTAAGTTAATTCTTTGAAATTCAGAAACTTTAAGAGCTTTTATTATTTTTAAAATTTTCATTATTTTTCCAATTCATTTTTGTAAGCATTTATTTTTGTAAGATTTTTAGTTCCAAATTTTTTTTTCTTCCCTCTTCCTTCCCCAAGACAGCAAGCAATCTGACATAGGTTATAGATGTACAATCATTTTAAACATATTTTCATATTACTTTTTAAGTTGTCCTGGATTTCTTTACTCCGGATATTCATTAATAAATATTGTTAATTCTTCCTTTTCAACATTTTTGGAATTTGTCTCCTTTGTACTATTCACATAGGTCCCCATTGTAGTTCAGAGCCTCATCACTTCTTGCCTGGACTATTGCAATAGTCTTCTAATTGTTGTGTCTCCTATCTAATCTGTCTACTGTATATTTTAAAAACTGGTACTTTTAAAGAGCTTGTTGGACAACTTGCCTGCTCAGTAAATTCTATTGCTCCCTTTTGCCTTTAGGTTCAAATAACAAGATTCTATTATTTAAAGATGCCTCTTGTAGAAGACTGCAGATATTGGGGAACTCTGGAAGTTCCCAGAGTTATGGGAGTTCTTTTTTGCTCTCCCAGGTGTTTGAACTTTGTTCCTGAAATTACCTTGCTTTTATTTTGTGCATATGTATATGTGTATACATAAAAATGTGTGTGTGTTTGTGTGTGTGTAAATTACTTATATATATGTAACCTCCCTCAAAAGATTTTAAGTTTTATGAGGACATGAACTGTTAAAATTTTTTTTTTGGTAACCCTAACACCTAAAACCTGTGCTTAGTGCATAGCTGAGGCTTAAGAAATTAATTTTAATTGATTTGTTCCTTACATTTCCTTCTTTAAGACAAAGTAGACTTTGAGATCCAGCATTGCTTAGCTTCAATAGGAGTGAAAGCTTAAGATAGGAGGAGAACTCTTCCCTTTGCTATGGGAATTACCCCTTCATTTAAATTTTTTATGTTAAATTCTGCTTTTATCTTAGTTATCAAGCATCTATTCCAAACTATAAAAGGAATTCCTTCATCAAATATATATAATCAAACAAAATGTATCCATATTTAAAAATTATGTTTCTGCATATTTTATCTATAATGTTTTAAGAAATAGGGGCTAACATTTTAAATCAATGATCCTCTGGAATCATGGTTGATGATAGAATTGTTTTTCTGTCTTCATATTCTACATCAGTCTAGAATGACTTTCATGTGATGTTTCCTTCCTCATTTTTATATAGAACTTCTATTTGCATCCCTTAATTATGTGAGATAATAAATTCCTCTCCTTTCATTTTTCCCTTTTTCTTCCTAGTGTATTTTTACCCTCTGATTTCCTTTCTTTGAAGATATTACAATGTGATGAAAATAAGCTCTTTATATCATTCTTGAATCTATGAACCCTTTTGACATCACTTTTTGGGAGATGCTTTCTTTATAATCCCCTCTTACTACTAGAATTGCAAACACTTCATTTTTGTAAAGTCGTTACTGAATGCTTACTTTTTACTCTAGTGTTATTAGTGTGAAGTTTCTACTCATCTTGATCTCTTCATTAAAAATTCTTGAAAGCCTTCTACTTTCTTAGAGATGTATGTTTTTTCCCTTGTAGGATTATATTCAGTCTTGCTGAGTAAGTTATTCTTGTTTTTTGGAGTATCATTTTCCATGCTTTCATATCTCTTATGGTGGTATTGTTAAATTGTGTGATATTAAACGTGGGTCTTGAGATTGAACTTTGCTTAATGGCAGTTTGCAGTTTTTTTCCTTTGACTTAGAAGATCTGTATTTTGACTATATGAATTTTTTTTTAGAGTTTTAATTTTGATATTTCAGGAAATAATTGATGAATTATTTCTGTTTTTACTTTGCTATCTGATTCTAAGATCTGAGCAGTTTTCTTTTATGAAATTAAAATATGTGGGCTTTTTAAAAATTACAATTTTCAGGTAGTCTAAATATTCTTAATTCTCTGATCAGTTTTTCTGTGTTTTGATTTTTATATTAGGTAACTTGCATTTTCTTTTAGTTTTTTAAATCTTTTGACTTCAATGATTTTTGTCATTTCGTGAAATAATGAAATTTGGCTTATTCCATTCTATTTTGGGGAGAGTGGGAGAGAAATATTCCTGAACCAGCCACAAATAAAAAGTATAGAAGGACCTTTATCCTTCTTTTAAGTTCATTCTGTTTCCACAATGATGGATCAACTAATAACAAGTATTAGGCACCAACTATGTGCTAGTCACTATGATGTACGTTGAAGATACAAAACAAAAAATATGAATGAATTCTTAATTACGGAAATTTAGCATAGATAAATAAAACCCACAGAAAATTTTAAAATCATATTTCAGCCAATAGTTACACTCTTTATCTTTCCTTCTGTTATGCAAAAATCTTTCAATAGGGAAGAAAGAAGCAAAGAAAGAAAAGATAGGCTATTTGAATGATTTGCACTTTATCATCTAGCTTTTTCCTAATTCCTTCCCTTATGAAAGTTTTAATGTTCTGGAAATGTATCTGTAGTATAGATAGTGCAGTAGTTAGAGTGCTAGGCCTGGAGTCAGGAATAATCATCCTCAAATCTGGCCTCAGATACTTACTAGTTTTGTAATAGTGGGCAGATCACTTAATCCTGTTTACTACCTCTGTTTCCTCATATATAAAATGAACTGGAGAAGGAATGGCAAATCACTCTAATATCTTTGCCAAGAAAACTCCAAATGTGGTAATGAAGCAACACAATTGGGAGTCACAAGTAGTGTAATTATTCCTAGATAGTTAAAATTTGCTATATTAGATCTATTTTATGACTTCTGAATATGGAAATTATTCACACTTTTCATGCAATTATGACCTATTTTAAGAAAATCTGATAGAGTGTAGGAAAATATAACTCTAGTAGCCAAATGAGTTCAAAATTGATTCATGCAATTTTCTTTATGGTACCTTTCACTTATATATTTTAATGTTTCTGAATTAGTTATTTTCTTAACAGGTACTTAGGATAGGGTAGGATTGTATAGAGTAGAAAAATTAGAAGCTAAAGTATTATGATCCCTTGCTAATAGAAGAATGATAAAAATAAAGATAAAGGAACTTTTAGGTAATTTTCCTGACTTTTTAGATTCAAATCTTACCTTCTTCAAGAGACTTTTCTAAATCCTCTCAACTATCAAGGCTTTCTTGCTCTGAGATTATCTTCCATATATTCTACATAAGTTCTATGTCACTGGAATAGAACCTGTTGTCTCCCCCATTTGAATATAAGCTTCTTAAAGACAGAAACTGTTATCACTTCTTTTTTGTACACCCCATGTTTGTCCGGCACATAGAAAGCACTTAATTGTTAATGGATTGACTAAACCAAGAGAACATTAAAATTACATAATTATATGCAATTATTAGGAATATATGCTAATGAATGGATGAATAAAAAAAGCATTTAAATGTTTACTATGCTCCAGACACTGTGCTAAGTATTGGAGAGACAAATACAAAACAAGATAATATTTGCCGTAAAGGAATACTTGCACATACAATATGTATATACATATCTATACACATCCATGTATAGATACAGGTATGCATATATAATGATATGTCATTATTTATAAACATGTTATGTGCCTTATGTCATATAAGATGTATACAATAGAATATATGATCTTACAAAGCAGGGCATTTATACCTGCACTATTAAAAGTCAGCAGAATAGAGGTCCTTGTTTCCTATCACTGAAAGTAATTAAATGGAAAGGGAATAACATCAAATATATTATAGGGCAATTTCTGAATAAAGATCTCAGAGTCAGGAGAGTTCTCCTTATCTAAGAGTATTAGATACATGGATCAGGAAAGGTTTACTGTGACAGGTAGCATCTAAAATGTTCCTCACAAGATGCCCAAGATTCTATGTGACAGAGGTGAGAAGGAAATCCCATTCTCAAATTCTGTATTCCATTTCTCATTTCATTGGAATACAAGTCCCTTCAGAATGGAAAGTGTATGAAGGAACTATTTCTAGTAATCTTCCCTTGTTAATCAAACTTGGAAAGATAGGGTTGGTTAACTGGTCAATAACATTTAAGTAAAAAACTGGCTGAATTAAGACCACAAAAAGTTAAACCCAAGGTGACTGCAGTTATTCTGAAAGTTATATCCTAGGGAGTAACAAAAGATGGTTTGATCATCCTTCCTTTTCTCTGGGACAATATTTGGCAGCGGGGAAGATAATGAAAGATGCTGGAAAATATGGCTTAGGATAAAGTAACAAAAGAAGAAAAAAAAATTTGTAGATCTCAGTAAGCTTCACATCTATAAATCACTGGGGTTACAAAGACAAAAATTAAAAGCAGTAGCCCTCATAAAGCATACATTTTCTGTGAGTGTTTTCTTTAAGAAAAAGACTTGGGAAGCATTTGGTATATTGATCACCAATTAACCCTAGAGAACATGAACTTTAACATACCTTAGCAGTTAGGAATCAACTGGTTACTTATATAGCAATCATTTCTGAATCAGTTGTCAGAAGACAGACCAGTTGGAAAAGTCTTAGGTTAAAGCTAATGCCAAATTATAATCAGTCAATCAATAATTGAGCACATGATGCAGCTAGGTTGTTAGGTTCTTACTAAGTGCTAATGAGATAATGAGATATTAGGTTTTTACTAAGTACTAAGTTGGTACTTAACAATTCTCTAGTTCCAGCCTTTACTGGGAGTTTTACTTGTGAATTTAAAGCACTGTCTCCCCTTAAAATGTCATATAGAGGTTGCAGTTGATTGGTAGTTAGGTCTAACACTGGACGCATCCATTGAATATCTCCTATTAATTTTTGGGAATCATTTAAGGTGTCCAACTTCTCTGTTCTTAAAGAAAGCTTTTGTACTGTGAGTGTCTTAGGATAATTCATATTCTAAATATTGAAAAGGAGCATGTCTTTGAATTTTTTTCTGTAGATATATGCAGTTTGTAGTATTTTGGTGTTTCCATAGTCTTTTGTAGACATGCTTCTAACATTTGTTCCTCAGGTGCACATCCCAAAATATCATCCATATAATGTAACAATATTACTTTTGGAAAGGCTTTTCTTACTGGAGCAAGAGCAGCAGCAACATACATTTGGCACATAGTAGGGCTATTTTTCATTCCCTGTGGCAAAACTGTCCATTCATATCTTTTATAAGACTCAGCCAAACTAACACTAGGCACTGAAAAAGCAAATCTTTTCATATCCTCCTTATCTAGAGGGATAGAATAGAAACAATCCTTAATGTCTATAACCCATAGGGGCCATTCTCTAGGCAACTGAGTAGGAGATGGAAGTCCAGATTGAAGAGTTTTACATAGTTTCCATCTGTTCATTTATTCTTCTTAGATCAGTTAACATCCTCTATTTTCCAGATTTCTTTTTCACCACAAATACTGGGGAATTCCAAGGACTTAGAGAAGGCCGCAAGTGTCCTTGGTCAAGTTGTTCATTCACTATGTCTAATAAGGCCTGAATTTTATCACTTCTTAAGGGCCACTGTTCTACCCACATTGGTGAATCAGTCTTCCACTGAATAGGAACTGGTGAAAGTGCAGGTAGGCCTTCAACAGCAGCTCTGCCTAAAAAGCAGAAGTGCTTATTTGTAATCTTATCTGCTGTAAAATGTCTCTTCCCTACAGATTGATGGGGACTTTTTTCAACCACAAAAGGAGTAAACACTCCTGTTTCACCTTCAAATATCCATCTCAAAGGCCTAGCACTAACTTCTGCTGCTATTGATCCTCCTACCCCAGACATGTAGGTGTCTGCTTTAATCTTTGGCCAGTGACTGGGCCAAATGGCACCTCTAATAACTGTACAATCTGCACCCGTGTCTACCAATACTTCAAATGGTATTCCATTTATATAAATAGTAAGCATAGATCGGTCAGCTGTCACAGCTGCTGTCCAATATATTCCTGGATTTTGTTCATTGGAGTCAGAATCTGGGCGACTATCACCAGGTTGCTTATTAGGGGTATGTAACAATAAGCCTGATGCTACTATTTCTCCTGGTTGATAAATCACATGTTGTCTGCCTGTGTTAGTGACTGGGATATTAGCTACACATATTCCAGTCTCCCACATCAGTGTATGGATGGACACTGTTTTGTAGGCACTCTCAGAAGGTGAAATGGTCAAGCCTACTGTGCCTGGAGGCAAAGGATCCATAGGCTCAACAGGAACAGATTTCACTTCTCCAGGGAGTATCTCGGTAGTCTCTACTGCACACAACTCTACTTTTCCTAATTTCAATCCCTTTCTTCCATCTGATTGCCTTTTGGCTGATTGATCATGTCTTAAAATTCTCTGGATGTAACCTCGGCTGCCATCATTCCCCACTTGGGGGGCTGAAGCTGGGCCCCGCCTCTCATTTCCCTGGGTCAATCTACATTCAGAGGCCCAGTGGAGGCCCTTGTGACCTTTTGGACATGGAGTTTTAGGTCTTCTCTCACCCTGTCTTCTCACTGTATCTCCATTGTTGGGATTACTAGGTGAGAACTGAGGTTGTCTGGATGGTGACAAGGTGAGAATTCAGGTTTTCTGGACAATTACAAGGTGAGAACTCAGGTTGACTTGATAGAGGGGGCAAGCTCATTGGCTGGGGTGGTTCTTCCCAGAAGCCCTTGCATTATCCCACGCCCATTCTCTGGGAGGATAAAAAGAGACAGCACTGGGCGCAGAGAGCAGATCGGCCTGAAGAAGGATAAGAGTTGGAGGAGATTCAGAGCCAGGATTCAAGAGAAAGACTCTGCATTGCATCAGGCTTGACGGGGCTCTCTGCAGGAAGGGAAGTCACTTCTAAGGACAAGAGTTAACAGCAACTGCCTGGAGACAACGGTTCACTACAGGAAGAAGAATCTGTCTGAAAGATTTGAGTAGACACAGCAGATCTCTTCCCAGAGAGCGATCCAGCAGCTTCTAGAGACGACAGCTCGCTACACTCCATACCTACACTGAGCTCTTAGATGCCCAATTTTTCCACATTGAAAACATCGCCGAGTTTCTCTAGAAGGCCCTTGCCAGGAGGGACCCTGCCTTTCCACATTCATCATTGTCCGGGTGTAAAAAGCATTTGTTCCCACTGTAGCACAGCGTCTTATGATCTCCTCTAAAGGAGCATCTTTGTCTAATCCCCATATAATTCTTTTGCAAATCTCATTGGCATTTTCCTTAGCCAGATGTCTGGTCATTATTTCTGTAGCTGCATTTTCTCCAATAGTTCTTTTGACAGCAGTTTGCAAACGTCCCACAAAATCTGCAAAAGGTTCATTGGGACCTTGCTCTATTTTAGTGAAAGTCTCTCCGCGATCTTTCTGTCCAGGGAGGACACCCCAAGCTTTTATTGCAGCCTTAGCAATTTGCTCATACACTGTCATGGGATAATTAATCTGTTCTGAATTCTCTCCATACTGACCTTCACCAGCCAAGTGCTCAAAAGTGAATTGTGTGTTAACTCCTATTTCCAAATTGCATCTGACTTGAATTTTACATAATTCATGAAACTCTGCAAGTCACAATAACTTCTGTCCAGGTTCTAAACATGTCCTTGCTATGGATTTCCAATCATTCGGGGTTTAGGACTTCATAAGACAAACCATCTAGTAACATTTTAACATAAGCAGATGTAGCCCCATAAAGGGTACAACCTTTTTCCAAATCTTTAATTTTATTCAAATCTAAAGGTGCATATCTTCTCCTTTTTTGACCTACAGAGTCAATCTCTTAAATCACAGGATATGCATGTATAAAATCACTTATATCCTGTCCTTCTTTCTTAGCTTTAACCAATGCTTTTTCTAATCTTGTCATAGGCTTAGGCTGCTTCACAGGCAATTCTGTTTGTGTTTCTGTCTCTTCCCCTCCTCCTTCTTCATCTACCCCTGAAGGTGGAATTGAGGGAGGAGATGGGAAATGCTTCATTGTTATCTGGTTCATCCTTTTCACCTAGTTTAGTTGTCACTTCCCCATTTTGCTCCTTCTTCTCTTCCTTTAGAATAACAATTTTAAAAGTCATTTGGATTAAATTGTAGGTATGAAGTGTATCTTTGGAAATTGAGTTTGATTTGTAGTGTTCACCTAATTGCTTTCCTACTAATTCCCATTCATCTGGATCCAATTCTTCTTCCAGAGAAAAACAAGGACATATGACCTTCACAGTTTTTAAAAGTTCAGTAATATCCTCCAAAATTATAATTAATCCTTGGCTTTTCATAACCTTGATAACCAGCATACATCAAAAGAAAGGGGGAGATGTTAGATTCTTACTAAGTGCTAATGAGATAATGAGGTATTAGGTTCTTACTAAGTGCTAAGTCGGTACTTAACAATTCTCTAGTTCTGGCCTTTACTGGGAGTTTTACTTGTGAATTTCTGGGGAGGAGCTTGCATGCTTAGGAGGAGCAAGTTCATTGGTTGAAGTAATTTTTCCCAGAAGCCCTTGCATTATCCCACGCCCATTCTCTGGGAGGATAAAAGAGGGCAGCACTCCAGAGATAGAGAGTCTCTGTTCTAGACCAGACGTGAGGCAGCTCTCTGCAGGAAGGGAAGTCACTACTCTGGACCAGCATTAATGGCAACTGTCTGGAGACAACGGTTCTCTACAGGAAGAAGAATCTGTCTGAGAGACTTGAGTTGACACAGCAGATCTCCTCCCAGAGAGCGATCGGCAGCTTCTGGAGACAACAGCACATTACACTAGGTGATGCAGTGGATAGAGTGCCAGGCCTGCGACAGGAAGAATCATTGTGGTCTGAGACACTTAACTCTCTTTGCCTCAATTTCCTCATCTGTAAAATGGGCTAGAGAAGGAAATGGCAAACTACTCTTGTATTTTTGCCAAGAAAACCCCAAATGGTTATGAAGAGTTGGATGGGATTGATCAATGCAATGTTATCAAGTACCGTCCTAGGTGCTGAGGATCTAAGTATACAAGGATTGAAGTAGTTTCTACCCATTATGAGCTTATGTTCTAGGAATAAAAATGAGAAAACAAGGTAATGGTGTATATTGAAAACAGATCCAACTTATTTAAATGAACTTTGTTTCTCTCTATCCTTTCCAATCTGAAGTTATTCTCCTTGACAGAAGGTGGGAACACACGTAGTTCTTTTTCCTTTATATTGCCTTGACATTACAATATCTGTCAACATGGATGTATTAAGCATCCGCTACTATCATCTTGATACTGTTAGGTTCTGCAAACACAGATATAAAGAAGCAATCAATTTCTAGTCTGGGGGATTTGTAGTATAATGATTCAAAGCAGTGGGTGTATTTCTTCTTATTTTTTCCTCTACACATAGCTTACAAGTTTTTATTCTTATTAGAAGATACATTTTTGGCATCCTGTTGGGATAGATAGATAACCTTAACTTTTTGGTTTAAGAAATGAAGTTTTAATAAAGTTGTTCAGCTATGAATCTCAAAATTCTATTAAAATTTAGTGATTTTAAGAGTTCATAGCCTGAAATTGGTGGAAAGCTTCCTAGATATTAATGCAAATGGAAATTATCAGGAGATATGTTTGCTTTGGAATTCCCAAACTGCTTTAAATTCAAGAATCATTTTAGAATACCAGACTTTTCCAGAATACCAGAAGTATTTTTTTCATATTAAAAAAACCCTCTTTTTTATGAATGTTTATTCCAGCTAAAATCCTATCTTCTACAGGAAGCCTTTCCCAACTCCTCTTCTTTTTAAAAATATTTCTTTTTTACCCTACATGTAGCTTGTTTGTACATATTTGTTTGCTTGTTTTTCCCCCATTAGATTGTGAACTTTTTTAGGGCACAGTTTACTATAAAGTTGTTTTTCAGTCATGTCTAACTCTTTGTGACCCTATATGAGGTTTTCTTGCCAAAGCTACTGGAATGGTTTGTCATATCTGAAGTGTCAATTGGTTATACATGGCATACCTGATCATTTATAGATAAAACTAAAAAAACAACTCTATATGCAAATAGAGAAGTCTTTAAACATGCCACAGCCAATACAGTTTAATATATATAATTATAGTTTTATATATATAGTTATATGTAGTTATATATATAGTTATGTACTTTGTTTTATATATATTTATATGAGTTTCAAGTATTATAGGGTTTCATGTGGCAAGGACCTTAGAGATCCTTTAGTAAAGCCTTCTGTTTTACAGAGGAAGGAAACAAGGCCCCAGAAAAGTTGAGATTTGAGACTCAGGTCCTTTAATTCTAAAGCAAGTATTCTTTGTATTATATTATGTCCAACCAAGCTATTTCTGCTAGCAAGTAATACAATATATTGAACCCATTATAAGGAACTTGTATAAAATCTGTTTTTTTCCTGTTTTCAAAATCACCAAAGCAGAGATTTCAGAGAGACAACCTATTTTTTTTTCCGATTTTCTAGGTACTTGGCTACTTTGCAGAGCATAAGTTGTATCTGATGGCCCCATATTGGTTCATTGTCCTTGTGGAGGAGCCATCTGGCCATTCACAAACAGTCATGACTCTTACAAATGGCCAGCCTTCCAAACTTAGATTATTTTATCACATAAAGTATGTAGTCATGGCTCCTTCTTCATGATGCTAAGGCTATCATGTGATTGCATATGGAATCCCTGACTCCCTTGGCTTTCCCTTCTCATCTGACAGCAAGATGAATCCCTTCTGTTTAAGACTTCAGTTTTGTAGATTGTGCCAAGGGAATATAGCATTCACTTATATCCCTTGATTAGAACCTTGCTTGCAGTTTCCTGGAAAAACTGTCTCTCTCCTTCCAGCAACACAAGCTAAATTTGCTGGGGTTGTCTCTTTAACTTGATAGGGATTTCAAATACTGTATTTAGGTTAAGGCCAGTCAAAACGATTACCCTCATAACAACTCTACAGAATGAGAAGCATCCACAGGGAAATATTTTGTAAAAGCACTGAAACTTTGCCCAGATAAAGCTAGAGACGTTCTATGAAGTGTTGCCAACCATTTTCATTATAATTTTAGCATTTATTTAGCACTTTGTAAAAATAGGATATTCAAGTAATTTCCTTGATATGTATCTCACTAAAAGCCTATCATGATTTTATGTTGTTGTTTTATTGCTAACATGCTAAGTCAGAGAGGTTCAGTGACCTGTCACAGGTTGCACAGTGAGAACAGTGGTTGAGCTATGATTAGCTTTGGACAGCTAGTGAAAGCCCAATCTGTTGCTGCTAAGCTTTGTGTCATTCAGTTTTGATTTGAGTTAGTCATACTTTGGTTTTAATTGCTTATTAAAAATTCTTATGTTCCAAAAAAACATTTAAAAGTCTTTTAAAGAATAGAGGTATTGAAGCTATATGTACACTTTGGGGGGATCATTTATAGCTTTTTATTTTTTAAAGCCACTTTGGTAATGTATAGTAATGATAGAAAGACTCTCTCTGGATAGTAGATTATTTCAGATGAACAAATAAAAAAACAGAGCTACTAAAATAGAATAGGTACTCAGGACTATAAACTTCATACAGGAGAAGGGAGACTTGGATTTTTGACTTATCTTTTCCTTTCACCTTTAGGCCTACCTCTTGGAATCTGAGTTTCCCATCAGCAGAAGGAGAAATTTTGACTAGATTGCTTTGAAAGGTCCCTTCTAACTACAACATTCCATTATTCTATATTTATTGAATTATTAGCCATTTTTCATCAATGGGAAGAGTTTATTGGCTTTGGGTCATCCAGTCATCTTCACAGTTTTATGTTTTTGGACAAGATCCTCATTCCACCCTTTATATGTTTTCAGGAAATAGTACTGCTTCCACATAGGTGGACTTCTTTTTGGACCATGAAGTTTAGATTTAGATTTAGAGCTGAAAGTGAGTCAGTAAGTATTAAGGACCACAGGTGGTGCTGGGGAAACAGAAAAAGACAAAAGAAAACCCTAATCTTTGCTTTCAAGGAGTCACCCTCTAATGGAGGAGAACAGTATACAAATAATTATGTACAAACAACATGCAGATATGATAAATTGGTGATAATTTTAGAGGGAAGGCACTAGCATTAAAAGGTGCCGGGAAAGACTTTTCAAAGAAATAGAATTTTACCTGAGACTTGAAGGCAGCCAGGGAATCCCGGAGGTAGAAATAAATGAGAAGATTCAAAAAATGGAGAGTAGCTAGTAAGAGAAAGGGGAAGGAGGGAGGGAGGGAGGGAAGGAGAGAGGAAGGGAGGGAAAGAGGGAGGGAGAGGAAGGGAGGGAAAGAGGGAGGGAGAGGGAGAGAGGGAGGGAGGGAGAGAGAGGGAGAGAGGGAGAGAGGGAGAGAGAGAGAGAGAGAGAGAGAGAGAGAGAGAGAGAGAGAGAGAGAGAGAGAGAGAGAGAGAGAGAGAGAGAGAGAGAGAGAGAGAGGCAAGAGAAAGAAGAATTGGGCGAATGGGGTATCTTGTTTGAAGAAGATTAAGGAAACTAGTTAGTGTCAATAGATTTTTGAGTACAGGTGGGAGCTATGCATAAAAAGATAGAAAAGGGAGGATGGGGGACCAGATTATGAAGGCCTTGAATGCCAAATATTTTTTTCTTTTATTTTATTCTGAAAGTATTGGGGAGCCAATGAGATTAATGAATAGGGAATTGATTGATCAGATCTATACTTTAGGAGGATAACTGATAGCTGAGAGGAAGATAGATTGCCATGAGGAGTGACTCTCTAAGTAGTTAAAGTGTGAGATGATAAAGACCTGGATCAGGACAGTTGGTCAGGAGGGGAGAAAAGGGTGATGTAAGATAAAGAAGAAAAAAGGTTTCAATTTTTTCAATAAAATAGAAGAAAAGTTTCTCATATGAGAGGGTTGGTGGAGAAGGAAGGGAAGTTTGAGGAGGAATGAAAATATTTGGAAGCCTGTGGCAAGTGGGATAGTGAGTTAATTAGGGGGGTGTAAATGGATTGCCCTGCTATATACTAAGGCTCAGTTGGAATTAAGGATCATCTAGTCTTTGTTTTACAAATGAGGAAACTGAGGGTATAAAGTGGTTAAGTGACTTGTCCTGAGATATGCTGTAGGCCTGAGGCAGGTCCTCCAAACTGTGAATCCAGTGTCCTATGCAAAATACCATGCCTTTTCTTTAGCATATACTCTCAGGACCATAATTTTGATTTGGAAGGCATCTTTAAGACCATATAATCCAACCCATCATTTTATAGTTGAGGAAAAGTGAGGCCCATAGAAAAGTGCTGATTTGCCTAAAGTTGTGTAGAAGTATATGGCAGAAGTAGGATTTGAACTGTGGTCCTCCGAGGCTCAGAGGGTGAGGGCTAAACAGTGTGTGTCTCAGACTCCCAAATTATTAATATCGTGCCTGTTGTCTGATAGTTTTTCTGAGCTTTGGGTGATCTGGGGGACTGACTGATCCATCAAATTAGGCCTTTGAGGAGAAAATAGAGTAGAATGCAGAGAAAAGCTGATGTTCTTTACTCCATCCAAGAAGAGTATCATTTCTTGTCAATCCTAAATCCTAAAGGAAATTTCAAACTCACTTATCCTGATGTTAATTATTATTGGTACTCTTATCAGAAATGAAAAGTGTCAAGTTGAAGCAATGAGTTCCTGACGTTTTGTCAGAAGGGCTGAGTTTGGATTCTACCCTTGATGCTGCTTAGCTAAGCAGTTGAAATCATGTCACACCTTTGAGAGAAACTGTTTTATAATCTATAAACTAAGGATAACAAGCATGTGAGTAAAGCACAATTGGATCATATCTTTAGAACTGGAAGGCACCTTCACAGTAATCTAGTTTTCAGTCTCCTTATTTTTAGAAGAGAGAAAGGATAGTCCAGAGAGATTGACTTGGTCAGCATGATACACAGGTATCATGTTTCAGAGGTGGTCTTCAAACCCATGTCTTCTGATGTCAAATCTATTTCTTCTTCTTCTTCTTCTTCTTCTTCTTCTTCTTCTTCTTCTTCTTCTTCTTCTTCTTCTTCTTCTTCTTCTTCTTCTTCTTCTTCTTCTTCTTCTTCTTCTTCTTCTTCTTCTTCTTCTTCTTCTTCTTCTTCTTCTTCTTCTTCTTCTTCTTCTTCTCCTCCTCCTCCTCCTCCTCCTTGTTCTTCTTCTTCTCCTTCTCCTCCTCCTTCTTCTCCTTCTCCTCCTTCTTCTCCTCCTCCTTCTCCTTCTCCTCCTTCTTCTCCTTCTCCTTCTCCTCCTTCTCTTCCTCTTCCTCCTCCTCCTCCTCTCTTCTTCCTCCTCCTCCTCCTCTCTTCTTCTTCTTCTTCTTCTTCTTCTTCTTCTTCTTCTTCTTCTTCTTCTTCTTCTTCTTCTTCTTCTTCTTCTTCTTCTTCTTCTTCTTCTTCTTCTTCTTCTTCTTCTTCTTCTTCTTCTTCTTCTTCTTCTTTCTTCTTCTTCTTCTTTCTTCTCCTTTCTTCTTTTTTCTTCTTCTTCCTTCTTTTTTCTTTTCTTTTTTCTTCTTTCTTTTTCTTTCTTCTTTTTCTTCCTCCTCCTACTCCTCCTTCTCCTTCTCCTCCTCCTCCATATCAAACTGCCTACCAGGGATAACTTCATGAAGGAGGCAATCTAGGATCTAGATTTTGATGGGTTTCAACAGATGAAGAAAGGAAGGACTAAATGAACTATATACATTGAGAGTATTTTTAAATAAATGGAAAAAGGAATGATAGGACACTAGAGCAGGTGGGGGTATAGTTGAGAAGATTGGCTTGAGAGAGCCAGTTAAATTTTCAGTATGAGCATTTATACCTTGGAAATCAACAAACTCCAAATAAGACTGGATTTATTTTTTTATTGATTGTTATGCAGTTAAAATTTATAAGTATGTCATTGGTATATTTTTTCTTTGAAAACTGGTTGTTAAAACATTTACCAACATACCTTTGCTTTTTAGGGAACTGTGAATATTATCCAGAATAGTGTGAGATGAGTCTAAAGAGCTAAGTTGAAGACAGGCTATGGAGAGTACGAATGCTAGGCTAACGGATATGAATATGAACTTTATTGAGTTGAGAGTAGGGAGGGTTTCAGCAAGTTCAGAGTTGTGGTCTTAGACTTTAGACACTAACTGTATATGCTTGGACAAATAATTTTCTTTCTTATTTTTATTTATATTTAAATTTCTTATATTCTTATTTTATTTTTTCTCTGTTTCTACATCTGTAAAGTGAGAATAATAAAAGCACTTATCTCACAAGATTGTTATGAACATCAATTGAGATAATATATATGTAAAGTTCTTTATATTTCTGAAATATCATTATTTTTGGAAAGGTTACTGTAGCAATGGAATATAGCATACATTAAGGCTGGGAGAAAATGAAAGGGAATTCTAAAAAGTTGGAATACCTGAGGGTAACAATCAGTTCTCAAATTTTGGGACAGGTTATACTTGGTATCTAAAAGGAGAATTCAGATTCAAGAAAGTATAATTATAAAAAAGGAAAAAGGCCCTATGTGTGCAAAAATGTTTATAGCAGCCTGGAAACTGAGTGGATGCCTTTCAGTTGGAGAATGGCTGAATAAGTTATGGTATATGAATGTTATGGAATATTATTGTTCTCTAAGAAATGATAACCCAAATGATTTCAGAGACCTGGAGAGATTACATGAATTGATGCTAAGTGAGTAGGAGAACATTGGGCACAGTAACAAGATTATATGATTATTAATTCTGATGGATGTAGCTCTTTTTAAAAGTGAGGTGATTCAGGTCCAATGGTCTTGTGATGAAGAGAGCAGACTGTGGGAACTGAGTGGGGATCACAACATATTTTCATCACCTTTGTTGTTTGGTTGCGTTTTGTTTCCTTTTTCCTTTTTTTTTTCATTTTTGATCAGATTTGTCTTGGTGCACCATAATAATTATGGAAATACATATAGAAGATTGCACATCTTTAACATATTGGATCACATGTAGCCTAGGAGAGGAGATGGGGGAAGGGGAAGGAAAAAAATCTGGAACACAAGGTTTTACAAATTATACACCCATATGTTTTGAAAATAAACAGCTTCAATAAAAGAAAAAAGATTCTATAGGTAGACTCAGTAGGACTTGGAAGCTTATTTTATTATTTTGATGAGTGAAAGAAATATTAAAACACCTCCATGGTTTTAGGCCTGAATAACTAGGAAGAATTAAAGAAGGAAGACTTGCAAGTTTAGGAAGAAAGGTGATGAATTAGGCTTTTTGCATGGTAAGCTTTAAGTGTCAGAAAAATATATTAGCAGACAAGTCCAAAAGATGGAGGTAAGGGACTGAGGTCTTAAGGAAGTCAAGGATCTGGTTCTAAATTCGTGAGTAGTTTATATCAGTTGTAGCCAGGAGAATAGAAAAGAATAAGATTAAATACTTGAAGAGCTTCTGCTTTTAGATATTACAATCCTTCCTGGGCTGCTTATTCAACTCCTATTAGTATTAGTAGGTTGGATGCTGAAAAGGAAGCTAATTCCTTTCTAAGAATGGTTTTGAAGGTCATGAGCCCCTATCCGATGTGTTTTCATTGACAGCTAATCAGCTAGACATTTTTATTTATTTTTTATAGTTAACTAGCTTAAAAAAACATACTGAGATGTTACATAAAAAAAATTTGGTAGCAAAAAAATGCACCCTTCCCCAATTTTGGGATACAAAGTCCTAGGTCCCTGGTCAGAATGGACTTTTATTTAGAAAACTCAATGGCTAAAGGGTTGTTAGAATCCTTTTGTCTTACTGTAGATTCCTCCTGAAGTACCATTTCAGTAGATCTTCTTTTCTGCATTGGGAAGATCAGTGTCCTTGTCAAGTCCTAAAGCTACCTGTCCCTGGTATATTCAGTTTGTTCTGCTTTCAGTGAATATGATACCATTAGCCATACTGATCTAGAGAATTGTTACAGATGTTGCTGATTAGGATAGAAGTCCTAATATTCTGACCTTTTTATGTTTACAAGATTATCAAAAGAGGTGGTCAGGAACGTTCATCCTCATTTCCCTCTGATCAGTTTCTTTTCAGATGCTTGATTGGAATGGCTTTACCACTAGACTGACCTGTTATTAAAATAAAATACTGGATTCTGAACTAGTTTATTGTTAGTAGACTCCATAGGACAGATTGGTTCTTTTCAATCAACCATTAGACACTTAAAAAAATTATAGCTTTTTATTGACAGAACATATGCATGGGTAATTTTTCAACATTGTCCCTTGCACTCACTTCTGTTCCAACTTTTTCCTTCCCTCCCTTTACCACCTCCCCTAGATGGCAGGTAGTCTCATACATGTTAAACATGTTAAAGTATATCCTAGCTACAATATATGTGTGCAGATCTGTACAGTTCTCTTGTTGCACAAGAACAATTGGATTCAGAAGGTAAAACTAACCTGGGAAAAAAAAAAACAAAAATGCAAATAGCCCACATTCATTTCCCAATGTTCTTTCTCTGGGTATGGCTAGTTCTCTCCATCTTTGATCAATTGGGACTGAATTGGATCTTCTCTTTGTTGAAAATAACCACTTCCATCAGAATATATCCTCATATAGTATTGTTGTTGAAATGTATAATGATCTCCTGGCTCTGCTCATTTCACTCAGCATCAGTTGATGTAAGTCTCTCCAAGCCGCTCTGTATTCTTCCTGCTGGTCATTTCTTACAGAACAATAATATTCCATAACATTCATATACCATAATTTACCCAACCATTCTCCAATTGATGGGCATCCATTCATCTTCCAGTTTCTAGCCACTACGAAGAGGGCTGCCACAAACATTCTTGCACATACAGGTCCCTTTCTCTTCTTTAATATCTCTCTGGGATATAAGCCCAGTAGTAACTCTGCTGGATCAAAGGGTATGCACAGTTTGATAACTTTTTGAGCCTAGTTCCAAATTGCTTTCCAGAATGGCTGGATCCATTCACAACTCCACCAACAATGCATCAGTGTCCCAGTTTTCCCACATTCCCTCCAACTTTTGTCACTATCTTTTCCTGTCATCTTAGCCAATCTGACAGGTGAACCATTAGACACTTAAGTGACATTATCTGCATTCATTTGGTTCTAGATAACACCTTTGATTAATTCAGTAGAGATGTCTAAGCCTTTTCACAATTTGGTTCTATAACTCAATGAAAATGGTATTCTCTATTTTTTTTTAAAATTAGGGCATAGGACTCCTTGTTAATTACATTAATTGGCATTGAGGGGTATGGGACACTTCCACTTATGGGAGGGCAGAGTAGAAGGGGAAAAAAAAAGCTAGATGAGCACACAGAGATAATGAATGAACTTAAAGAAGTAGGGTATACACAGTAGTATAAATTCATTGAAGATCATGAAAAGAATTATGAAGAAGACAATGGGCAAAAGGTTCTGGACGATAAGGTGAACAGTTTTAACTGAATAGTGGATTCAGAAAATTTTAAAGGGGTTAAAGGGTAAATGGGTAGTGAGCAAGAAGAAACAATGACCACAGACTGCTCCCTTTAGAGTAAAATATGAGAAGGGAAAGTAGTTTTAAGCCTAGAAAATATACATATATATATGTGTATATACACACATATATGTGTATATATATATATATATATATTTTAAATTTAGGAGACTTGCATTTGTAAGACAAAGAAAAGGAACCATTGAAAAGGGATAAATTTAATATGTAGATGAAAGAGAATGTAAGCTGATTGATGGAGCAAGTAGATTCTTTGGTGGATTGGTGATCTTAGTGTAGTGTCTATGCCTTCTGATCTTTGTTTATATTTTCCTGTGAATCTTCCATGGAAACCATAGGCAGTGAAAACCTTTTTCTGGATCTTTTATAATGTTACCAATGTAACAGTTAAGCTAATGTCCATCTGTTATAAAAATGTTACCAACTTCTCTTCCTGGTCAAATGAATCTTTGACCATTTCTTGTGCAATTGATCATTTATTGGAACCTGGGTTCCAGGCATATTTGATCTTTGGAGATTGCATTCTTTGCAGTCATTGAGCATCATTAAATAAACATTTGGAAACTACTAGGGATTGTTGAAAGTGCTATTGGTTTCCCAGATATAACCTTTTCTCTTTCATTTAGTAAATTTTTCAAAAGGAGAAACAAGCAACAAGAAGGTACTCTAAAATTTCCAACTTGATCCCAGCATTCCTGATTATTTAATCAATTGTAGGAGATTTAGTTAAATTGATACTTTAAAAGAATCAAGAAGCATCATGATTAATTGGCCAAAAGTAGATGCAAAGGGAAAATAGTTGTGTTTTGTTTTGTTTTTGTTTTTGTTTTTTAATGCCTTTCTTCTTTATAAGAAGTTTTCATTTTAACTTGTATTTTTAAAGCGGGTGTCTTGACTATTACTCTCTTCTGTTATTAAATGACAGAAGTTTCCTTTTAGCCCTGGAATCAAATACAAACTTATTTATTTGTAATTTGATGTTCTATACAGCCTGCCCTTCCTCCTACTCTAACACTAACCCCTTTTTAAAATTCTTTACAATCCAACCTAATCATTCTTGGGATTCTGCATGCATTTCATTTTGCCCCCTTTTTTTCAAGCTGTCTTCCATGATTATCCTCCACTCTCTTTCTTCTCTTAGGTATATTTTAAGAATCTTAGTTTTCTTCAAAGCTCAGCTCAAGTTCAGTCTTCATTTAAAAGTCTTTTCCTGGTTCTTCCTAGCTGCTAGAATTTTCTTTCATGACATTAACTTTTAAATTTGATTATATTTTGTATATATTTAGGATCAAAGAAATCATAGCTTTTAAACTGAAAAAAATTTTAGAGGCCATTTGGGCCAAACCCCACATTTTACAGATGAGGAACAAAAGGCCAGAGGTTTAAGTAATTTGTCCAAAATGACACAATTATTATTTGTCAAAGGTAGGATTTGAACTCAGGCCTCCCCTGGAGCTACTATAGGCAGTTTCATGCTTATTCTTTTAAAAAAAAAAAAAAAAAGCATTTTGAGGGCAAAGGCAATTTCATTTTTGTCTTTATATCTTCATCATTTAACATAGTTACTGATACATCATAGACATTTAACAAGTGGATACTGATTGATAGATATTACTGATCATTTAAAATCTATTTCAGTGTACTCATGTGGGTACTTAAGTGTTAACAATTTTTCTGAAGGAGATGCAAAGATAAGAGTTTTTTCTTGTTATTCTAGAATTTTTTTTTCTTAGAAGAAAAGCATTGCATTTTTATTTTTTAATTATTAAAGCTTTTTATTTTTAAAATGTACACATGGATAATTTTTCAACATTGATCCTTGCATTGCCTTGTGCTCCAAATTTCCTCTTTCTTCCCCCAACCCCCTTCCCCATATGGCAAGTAATCCAATGTATGTTATATATGTTAAAATATATATTAGCTCTAGTATATGTAAACATATTTGTACAATTATCTTGCTGCATAAAAAAGATCAGATCAAAAAGGAAAAAAAATAAGAAAACAAAAAAAGCATTGCATTTAAAAAAAAGATTTTTGAAAAAAGTTTCGAGTTCCAAATTCTCTCTCCCTTCCCTCCCAACTTTCCCCTTCTCTATTACTTCTCTTTCCTCCCTGAGACAATAATCAATCCAATTTAGCTGATATGTGAAAGCATTGAATTTTAACATTAATTTCTTTTGTATGATTTATAGCCATAGTTTTAAAGGCAACTTTTGATTTCTAGATTTGGCTAATATTTATAGTTCAATGCCATATACATTCTGTCAAAAGTACAATACATACTGAGTCTAAGTTGTATGTAAGTGTTCTCCTCTGAGGTCATTTAGGTGACTGTGCTAAAAATACCTCCCCAAAGATGAACATTTTACTTGATTTTTGAATGAGATTATATGACATTCCCCCCACCCTCCCTTAACTGAATATAAAGTTTTGAGGTTTTTATTGCTCTTCTAAGCAACTTCTTTCATATATATATACTACCATATTTCCTCATGGTCTGAACTGGAGATACCTGGAGCCTTGCCATCATCCTTTGAACAGAAATAATCTCTCTGGTAGCAATAATCCCTCATGGTATGTTTTCACTGAGGTCACAAGATGAGAAGGAAAAAAAGCGGCCTTATTTAAAGTCAAGAAATAATTCCGATGGAAAAGGCCATTATCCTTTCCTAAAATTTTATTGTAAAAAGAGGCTTGTTAATTTTTACTTGACTCTTAGGAATATACAAATGTAGTGAGTGCCTCCTTGGCTACAGTAAATAGAACATGAAGTAATTTCACTTTAATCTGACTATTCCATTGATTGAATCACATAATGCAAAAGAGAATAAAAGTGGTTACTGCTGTATAAAGTGATTTGCATGAAACCCTACACTACACTCCAATTAATAATGTACATGATTACAGGACAACCTGGTTGTTAATTGCCTGTGGTCTTTAAATATGCACTTCTTTCAGAAATAGACACTAATTATTAGATCTTGTTTTCAGTTTCACCCGAAGTTGCAAATGTCTAGATTTTTTTTTTAATTTGCAAGTCTAATGGAACACAAACATAAGAAAAACTGATGTTCTGAATGCCATTCATTGGAAAGGATTTCTGTTCCTGGATGATAAGTGCACTTAGTTTTTGTATCTACCAAAGAGTTTGAGGGACTCCTGATCAGTGTTGTCTGGCTAGCATTGGAGTGATGATGAACATTGCTAGAGTTTTAACTTAGCTCTAGAACTTTTCTTTTTATTTGCATAATCTTACATTGACATTTGACTTAATGTCAAAGAAATTGACTTTAAGACACAAAATCCTAGTTTGACGAAACTTCTTGTTGGTCAGTCATGTTTGACTCTTTATGACTCCTTTGACTGTATCATGCCAGTACTGCTCCTCTGGTTTTCTTGGCAAGAATACTGGGATGGTTTGCCCTTTCTATCCACTATGGATTAAGGCAAACAGAAATTAATTGACTTGCCTAGGGGCCACACAGCCAGTATGTCTCTTGAGACTGTATTTGAATTCAGGCCTTCCTGACTCCAGACTCAGCTGTTTGCCCATTGATGCATCTAGTTGCCTAGGAACAGAACTTTGATAAATTAATTACTCTCCTCCCTCCAAAATTATTTATTTCATTATTTAATTCTTCCAAATACAATTTAACATTAACCATTGCAAAACCTTATGTTCCACTTTTTCTCCCTCTTTCCCCTCTTCTCCAAAACAACAAGCAATTTGATATAGGTTAAATATGTACAAGCCTTCTAAACATATTTTCATATTTGTCATGCTGTGCAAAAAAAAATCTGATTAAAAGGGAAAACAATAAAAGCAAACAAACAAACAAACAACAAAAAAGGTGAGAATACTATACTTTGATCCATAATCTCCATAGTTCTCTCTATAGATGTGGATGGCTGTTTCCATCCTAAGTCTATTGGAATTGCCTTGAATTACGTCATTGTTGAAGAGAACCAAGTCCACTCCAGTTGATCATCACATAATCATCTTGATGCTGTGTACAATGTTTACTTGGTTCTGCTCATTTCACTTTAGCATCAGTTTTGTATGCTCCAGGCCTTTCTGAAATCAGTTTATTATTTCTTATAGAATAATAATATTCTATTATATTCATATGCCATAGCTTATTCAGCCATTCCCCAACAGATTTGCATCTACTCAGTTTCCAGTTCCTTGCCAGTACAAAAAGGGCTGCTACAAACATTTTTGTAAATGTGGTCCTTTCCTCTCTTATATTCTTCTTTGGGATACAGTTCCAGTAGAGACACTGCTGGATCAAAGGTTATACACAGTTTTATAGCCTTTTGGACATAGTTCCAAATTGCTTTCTAGAATGGTTGGATTATTTTACAACTCCACCAAATATATCCACGTCCCAGTTTTGCCACATCCCCTCCAATATTCTTCATGACCTTTTCCTGTCATCTTAGCTAGTCTGAGAGGTGTGTAGTGATACCTCATAGTTGTCTTAATTTTCATTTCTCTAATCAATAGTGATTTAGAGCATTTTTTATATGACTAGAAATGGTTTTAATTTCTTATTCTGAAAACTGTATGTTCATATCCTTTGACATTTGTCAATTGGGAATGGCATGTATAATAATTTGAGTCAGTTCTTTATATATTTTAGAAATGAAGCCTTAGAAATAATAAATGATATAAATCCCCCCCCCCAATTTTCTGCTTTTCTTCTAATTTTAGCTGCATTGGATTTGTTTGTGTAACAACCTTTTTAATTGTAGTCAAAATAAGACATTTTGCATTTCATAATGTTCTCTAGTTCTTTGACCATAAATTCCTCCCTTCTCCACTGATCTGAGAGGTAGACAGATTATCATCCTTTGTTTTCCTAATTTGCTTATAGTATCACCCTTTATGTCTACCCATGTACTCATTTTGACTTTAACCTTGGTATAGGGTTAACTACAACTCAGGAAAAGGCAGAGGGCATAGGAAATTTTAGAGCAATTTTTGCATTACTAAATTCCATTCCCTCTAATGCCACTGTTTCATTTGTCCCTGTTCTTTTTTTTTTTTTTTTTTCCTTGCTTACTTTTAATCTCTCTTCATGTTCTAGGAAAGATATGTATTTGCATATTTGTATATTCTTCAATATGAAGTCAAAACAAGTAATTCTTTCTCTCCATATAATTACAAGTGGCGACCTAGGTGGTGATTTCCACCCCTAAAATAGAATTGGTGCTCAGGTTTAGAGCTGTAGTACTTTTCAGCATTTATCCAAACAAGCAACCTTCAGATTAACTGTTTTAGTGAATGGTATCAGAAATAAAGTACATTTCCACATAGTGACATTCTTTTTTTAATATTGGAGGGGCCTTCTGGCAACTGGTTCCATTTCTAACCTTTTGTTAATAGCTATTTGAACTGATTGTTCCTTTAAACACTTCTTTCTGAAACTATGATCATCAATTTTGCAGAAGGTAAGTGCTACAGAACTGTTTTGAAGGCTAAATAATACCCTGGGCACAGCCAATTTTGTTTAATTGCTGATTGAGTGTCTGTCAAGCCACAATTATTGAATTGTACTGAGTGCCATGTGGGGATACTGAATAGAAGCATTGAAACTTGGGTCAGTCATGACAATTTTATCGAGGACGTGAGTTTTGGGTAAGAGGAGCCAAAGGAGATGAGTAACCCAACTTGGTGAAAAGATGAGATAAAAACATTTTAAGTAGAAGAAATAGCATGTGTAAAATCATGGCAATAAGAATCACTAAGAGGTATAAAACAGAATAAATAACTTGATTGAGTCCTGTGGGAGTAGAATACTCAGGATTTTGAGGTTAGTGAAATTAGAGTAGTTGGGGAATATGGTCATAATTAAGAGGAGGTGGTACCCCTGATGCTAGGATGAAGGGTTGAGATTTGTTAAGTGATGGGAACCCATTAAAGACTCTAGAATAGACTGAGTGATTTAACTCTGAAAAAACTAATTGCCCTTCAAATTGTAGTCACATAAAGACATCCTATCTGTCTATTTTGGAAAAGTTTCCTACTACTCTCTCAAATGAGGCATGCCTAAAACTGACTTTATGTTATTTTTGCCTCTAGATTGGTTCTCCTCTTCCAGTCCTCCTTTGCAATATCTAGTTATTCACCAGATCTTGTGGAATTAGCATTAAGAATGTGGAATCAGAATTAAGAGCTTGCTTTATGTCAGGCATTTTGCTAAGTTCTGCTGCTAAAAAGAAACAATAAAAAGTTATTTCCCTTCAGAAATGTACAGTCTAATAATGGAGACAGTTATACACATAACAAGTATACATAAAGTACACACAGAGTACAGCTGAAGGCACAGGTAGCTAGGAGAATTTGGAAAAGCTTGTAATTTAAGATGGTATGTGAGCTGAGTTTTTAAGAACTCTGTCTCTAGGCAGTGTGATAAGAGTGCCGGGCATAGATTATGGAATATCCAAATTGGCACGAACCTGGTAAAATCACTTAACCTCTGTCTGCCTGACTTTCCTCATCTGTAAATGGGGATAATATTAGTACGGCCCCATCCCCCTTTTGTTGTGAGGTTCAAATTGTAAAAAAAAAAATCACTTAGTCTGGTGTCTGGCACATAGTAAACCCTTTATAAATGCTTGTAGCAGTGATGATGATGAGATTAATAAGGATGATGGAAACTAGGAATATTAAGAAGTGTAAAGGATAACATTCCAGGAAGAGGGTATGGGTACAAACACACAGAAATTAGGGAAGGGTGAGGAGTAATAAGTAGGTCATCATGACTCATTGCAATATTTCTTACATATATACCTTGTCTTTTTTGGAACCTCATTCCATCTTTTTTAGACTGCTATACCAAGCTCACCTTATGTTTATTTTGCAAAAATGCGTACACATACACACATACATACATATACACCCTACTCTCCTGGAATTTAAATTCCTTGAGGACAAAAAAAGTTAACACTTATTTTGTCTTTTCATTCCTACAAACTAGCACAGTAGCAACAAAGTAGGTATTTAATAAATGCTTTTTGTTTGTTGTAAAGTGGATTCTTGGGTCAGGTGTTTGGATTATAGAATCTTTAAGGTTCTTTCCATTTCTTGGATTTTGTGAAGTAGAATTTGAATATTAATATGTTTAATAGAATGTTGGTGTATAAGGATATGTAATCTTATATAGAAAGAAAAAAAACTAGGGCCACATATGTTAAAAAATAAATAAATCACACACTTAAAAAATTCTTCCCCCTGAGGAAGTTGGGGTTAAGTGATTTGCCCAGGGTCACACAGCTAGGAAGTATCTTGAGGTCCGATTTGAATTCAGGTCCTCTTGACTTCAGGGCTGGTGCTCTATCCACTGTGCCACCTAACTGCCCCCCCCAAAATTTTTTTTTAAAGCTTTATTTTCAAAATATATGAAGATAGTTTTTGACATTCACCCTTTCAAAACCTTGTGTTCCAATTTTTTTCTCCCTTCTCTCTACTCCTCTCCCCTATATGGTAAGTAATCCAATATATATTATACATGTGCAATTCATACATATTTCCAAAGTTATCATGCTGTAGAAGAAAAATCAGATGGAAAAGAAAACAAAACACAAGCAAACATCAAAAAAAGATGAAAATACTATGTTGTGATTTACATTGAATCCCCATAGCCCTCTCTGTCGGTGTAGATGGCTTTCTCCATCACAAGACCATTAGAACTAGCCTGAATCACCTGGCTGTTGAAAACAGTCATGTCCATCAGAATTGTTCATTATGTAATCTTCTTGATGCTCACACTTTTTAAAAAAATATTATTCTAAAGAATTTCTTGCATTCACATTAAAAATTAAGGATTAAACACATAAAGCCCTGTAACAGTAGCTTATTTTGGTATCAAGGAGATTCTGAGTTCACAAAGTTTATGCAAGTGCCCTGAAATGTTGGCAGTTTTTACCATGCTAGAGACTTGACTGCAAAATTTGCTTTTCAAGGGCCAGTTTAGCTCTCTGCAGAGGCTCCCTACCCATCTCATTTGTTCATGAATTCTTAGGCCATGTGTAACTATTGAAATAAAGAAAAATAAAGATTTTTTTTTTTGATGGCCTTCTCATCAAAGGGGGCAAAATTCATTAAAACTCAGAGAGCTTTTATACTGTGTATAATCTCTCTTTTTTTTCTCCCTGTGGCAATTGGGATTAAGTGACTTGCCCAAGGTCACATAGCTAGAAAGTGTTAAATGTCTGAGGTCAAATTTGAATTTAGTTCATCCTGACTTCAGGGCTGGTACTCTATCCACTTCACTAGCTAGCTGCTCCTACTATCTATAATCTTGAATTTAACAGTTGGTAATCTAAATGTGATATGCTTGTTCAATGACTGAACTTCCTACTGGGGAAACTAAATTATAACAATCTCAATATTCTCACTACAAATGAAATAAGAACATTGAAAGAAATTGCATTAGAATGAAAGGGTAGTTTTCCCTAGGAAGATTAAATAAAAAGTATATTGGAGGTTGCTTATTATATGTCCCAAAGTAAAAAGATATTGGGATCATGACATCCCAAATATTGTGGGATATTTAGTAATCTTGAATTTCAGTGCTCATGATCAATATATTGAAAAATACTTATGAGACAACATCTATTGTAGAAAATAAAGAAGTTAGGAAGTTCTATAAAGAAATCATGGGGCAGCTAAGTGGAGCAGTGGATAAGGCACCAATCCTGAAGTCAGGAGGACATGAGCTCAAATCTGGTCTCAGACACTTAACAAGTCCTAGTTTTGTGACCCTGGGCAAGTCACTTAATCCCAATTGCCTCAGGGGGAAAAAAAGAAATATCCTTCAAGTTAAATACACACACACACACACACACACACATATATATATATGTATATATATATATATATATATATGTATATGTAATGATTCTTAGAGATTTGAAATGCAAAGGTTGGAATAGATGAGGACTGAAAAATGTTAGAAATTATGGATCAATAATAAGGAAAGAAAAAAGTTTAAAAATTAATAACTACCCATAAGCTTTCTACCTATGCATCCTGAATACTTTAAGAGAAGATACTAAAAGCATTTGATAAGAAAAGCCCCATATTACCTTACAAATATACAACTGATTATATTTTAATGGATGAAAAATAATGGGGAAGTCATTCTTGAATCAGCTACCTGTGAATTGTCAAAGAATGATTTGACAAGAAAAAAGATTAAAATTGGTGGCAACATAAAAGAAAAGATGAGAAAAAAGCTATAACATTTAATTAAAATAGTTCCTAATTCAACCTATCTAAGCAAGTTCTTGATGATTAGGAGTGGAATATGGAAGGAAGAAATGCAAAAACATCTGTTATAATAGTTTCATAAGAAGTTAAAAGCAAATCAGTTGCCATAATAAGGAAAACCAGAAAATCCCCTGAAAAATACCTTATTTAGCAAACACTTGACTTATTTGGTAAGTGGAAAGAAATAGCTGACAGGGATAATACTGGTTTGGAATATAATTCTTGTACAAAATTTTACTGAGAAACATGGTAGAAGATTATAAAAACCATTACCTTATAAACTGGAGAAGCACTAGAGGATACAAAAACTTTATCAGACCCCCCCAATTCAATATTTATTCTGTGGGTATTGAAAGATGAAATTGAAAAGGATACTGTCTAGACAAAAGATAGAAATGATCTACAGACATTTTCTTCATAAACTCATTTCGTTATCAAGGAAAGTGGAGATATCACACTTAGAATTTAACATCACAGTTCTGGATATATTTTTAAAGGAGGTAGAAATGTCACTGAAAAGAAGAAAGATGGAAAAAGTAACTGGATTAGAACAAGTTGCATAGAAGAGATTCATGAGAGCAATGCCTTGAAAAAGGCAATATAATTGTGAAGTTATTGAGGGATCGCAAGTTTTTGGAGAAAAAGATACCAAAGGTATATTCAAAGAATCTTGAATTTCCCAATCTTGAGGGGGGGAGAGAAGGAGAAGAGTGAATGAGGAAATATGAAAAAGCTACCTTTGTGTTGCTTTTGAAGCTATATAAGATTTTATGAAAATAATCAGTACATAATCAAAGTTTTCCATGATGATGGCATTAATAGGGAACAGTGAATTCTACAAGAAATTATATCTTCCTCATCAACAGTTAGAAAATTCTGAGACAGCTAAATGGAAGAGTATAACATGTTGGGTCTGAGTTCAAATCTGGTCTCAAGATGCTTATTAATTATTTGACTCTGGTCAAACCACTTAATATCTGATTAAGTTTCATTATCTCTAAAATGGAGATAATAATTACACCTACCTTTTGAAATAATTGGGAGGCTCAAATTGGGATAATGTTTTTTTAATTTTATTTTTTAATTAATTTTATAATCATAATTTTTTTTGACAGTACATATGCATAGGTATTTTTTTTTACATTATCCCTTGTACTCCCTTCTGTTCTGAATTTTTTCCCTCCTTCCCTCCACTCCCTTCCCTAGATGGCAGGCATTCCCATACATATTAAATATCTTATAATATGGGATAATATTTGTAAAGAGCTTTGTAAACTTTTAAATGCTAGCTATTATTATGTTTGTTCTCTTATTCTTGACTATAAAAATCCTTAGATTTGGTAAGGAAAAATCTATACTTTAAAGGATATCTTTCAAAAGATATTTCAAAATTATGCAAAGTTCTATGAAACTTTGAAAGTTTGCAAAGTCAAGAATAATTTGACCTATGATGATTTAATATCAAATGAGATGTAGAATCGAGAAACATTTATTTGTCATGCATTTGATATTGTCATGAAGATCTAGCCCAAAATTCAAGCTCTAGAACTTGGTTGATATGGCTGTGAACTTGTCCAGTCATTCTGGACAATAATTTGGAATTATATTCCCAAATTATTAAACTATGCATACCATCTGTCCCAGAGATAACACTATTAAGCCTATACCCCAAAGATATTAAAGAAAGAAAAGAACACATATGTACTGTCTCTTTCTTCCACCTTTGTCCATCCTGCTCCCAAACTCTACCAATCCCAACAAAAATGTTTTTTTTTTAAATAGCAGCTCTTTTTTGTCATGAAACAAATTGAAAACTGAGGGATTGCATGATCATCAATTGAGAAATAGCAGAACACAGCATAATTAAAAAAAGGGATGTTTTTTGTTTTTTTCAGAAAAAAAATGACTTTTATGAACTGATAAATCATGAAAGAGCAAAACTAGAGAACAAGTTATATAATAATGACTATTGTAAAGACAGTTGATTTTGAACAGTGAGCAACATAGTGACCAACCATGGTTCCAGAGGTGGCCTCATGAAACAGGGTACCTATCTCGTGATAGAAAAGTAGTGGAATAGACTGCAGATTGAGACCTTTTTGTTATTTGGGGTTGGGGAGGGAGATGACAAGGCCAATATAGAAATTTGTTTTGTTTAACTGATACATGTTTATAATGGGAATTTTGATTGGAAATGGAAGTGGAAGAGGAGGATGGAAAATGAAGGCTCAGGGAGAGAGAGAAGGCAGGCCTTTATTTGAAAAAGAAAAATGAAAAGAACCAGAGTAAAATAATTCCTCACACCTTTATGAATGAAAAAGGTAGATTGATCTTATGGCCAAAGAAAGGAATAACAATTGAATGTCCAGTGTATTCCACCTCATATCTTTGTAGTATAAAGAAATAGTGAGCAGTGATGAAGATCTCTAAGAGTACATGGAGTGGATAACTTGCTGCAAACTTATGGAAAGTATGGACAGGAATAGGACAGAATACACAGATTATGGATGGGTCATAGTTTGCCTCACATCAGTGAGCACACATATATCTTAAGTATTTAATTAAAAAATATAGAATATCCTGATCTTGTGGCTTCTTAGGATCCTGTTACTGGGATTACCACATTGCATTTTTCACAACTACAGATTTAAGGGAAGTATCCCTTTTTGATACTAAACTCATATACTATTACTGTGAAATATATATGTGTGTGTGTGTGTGTGTGTGATGAACATTTGGCATACTGCTTTGTGTAAAATCAAGATTATTTGATAAGTTACTGGGACACAGCATGTAAATAACAAATAGGATAGGATAGATTTTAGACAATGCTATATAATTCTTTATTTTTTATTTATTTTTGCTGAGGCAGTTGGGGTTACACAGCTAGGAAGAGTTAAGTGTCTGAGATCACATTTGAACTCAGGTCCTTTTGACATCAGAGTTGATGCTCTATCCATTATCAATTGAGCTTTAAGAAGAGAAGAATCTATATGCCATTTTTATATATCCATTAACATCATTACCTTTGACTAGATTCTAGCATATTAGCTAAAGTATTTCTGGTAATGGAATTTAATATCTTAGCTGACTTGAAAAATAAGCTTGTGGTATCCATGCATACTGTTCACCCAAATCTTGGTATGGTTCTTATACTTATTTCTTATGCAAGTATATCTAAAAAAATATGTTAAGGTCAAAGAAATTATCAATAACAACTCAGATACATGAATTGAGGGACTTTTTGATCTGATATCTCAAATAATTAATGACCATACTTTGATGCAATTTAAAATGATTAGTAAAAAGCACTTTGGAGTGAGATTTTTATGGGCAATTTGCAAATTTTGTTTTTATCTCATGGATGAGAATTCACCTCAGAAATTATATTTAAGGTTGTTCAAACTGTATTTCCCTGAAAGAGCTTTAAAGTGTAATTAAGAATTAAAAAAATTTAATTTAAGAAATCATCTCATTATGTTAATGAGCACAGTGTAGTTTGTTCCTTTTTCCTTTATTCTGAAGTGAGACCAAATACATATATTAGTTATGACTTACTGACCAATGGCATAAGGATCTATGTGGCTCTTCAGAATATTGTGCTATGGCCTTTAAAGCAATAATGAAGAAAAAAAGCCATTTATAAATTTTGCTTAGGGTGATTTTGAGGAACTAAAAGAAAATTTAAGTACATAGTAACTCAAAGCTTAATATATGTATTTAGCAATACTACTCAGCATAATATATGACCTAAGTTTTAAAGGTGGGGGGGGGGCAGGAAGGAAGGAATAGAGTGAGTATATTATATTATAGTGGTAAATTTTAGCAAAACTCTCCTTGGTCAGGATGATCATCCTTATACAGCAAGAAATTGTGCTAAAACTTCTGTGATAAGAACTCACCATTTGACAAAAATTTCTAGGAACATTGGAAAACAGTAAGACAGAAACTAGACATTGACTAATACTTAATACCCTATACCAAGATAAGGTCAAAATGGGTTCATGATTTAGACATAAAGAGTGAAATTTCAACAAATTAGAACAACAAAGAGTAGTCTACCTCTTAGATCTGTGGAGAAGGAAGGAATTTGTGATCAAAGAAGAACTAGAGTACATTATGGAATGCAAAGTGAATAACTTTGATTAGTTAAGTTTTTGTACAAATAAAACCAATGCAGACAAGATTAGAAGGGAAACAGAAAACTTGGAAAATATTTTTATGAAAAATATTTTTACATCCAACAGTTCTGATAAAGACCTCATTTCTAAAATACATGGAGAATTGACTCAGATTTATAAGAATACAAACCATTCTCCAGTTGATAAATGGTCAAAGGAGATGAACACACAATTTTCAGATGAAGAAATTAAAACCATTTCTAATCATATAAAAATGCTCTAAATCACTATTGATTAGAGAATAAGGTATTTCTGAAATACCACTACACTTGGATTGGTTAAGATGACAGTAAAAGATAATGCTAAATTTTGGGAGGAATGTGGTAAAACTGGGACACTAATACATTGTTGTTAGAGTTGTGTACTGATCCAATCATGCTGGAGAGTAATTAGGAACTATGCCCAAAGGGCTATCAAATTGCACATCCTTTGATCCAGCAGTGTTTCTAATAGGCCTGTATCCCAAAGAGATCATAAAAAAAGGGAGAAGACCTACATATGCAAAAGTGTTTGTTAGCAGCCCTTTATATAGTGGCAAGAAACTGCAAACTCTGTGGCTGCTGATCAATGAAGAATGGCTAAATAAGTTATGGTATATGAGTGTTATGAAACATTATTGTTATACAAGAAATAATGAGCAGGATGATTTCAGAAAGGCATGTAGAGACTTACATGAACTGATACTAAGTGAAGTGAGTAGAACCAAAAGAACAGTGTACGCAGCAAAACAAAATTATGTGATGATCAACAAAATACATAGTTTAATTTCAAAACAATTGATTTTCTTTGTTATTTTGTCAATAGTAAAGAAATTCATGAACCCTCAGTTTACAAACTTTTGCTTTAGTTTTAGAGGAAATTTTAGAATTAATTGTTTTACTAAATTTTAAAAATTTTATAGATTAAAGGAAAATTATAATTTTGTTTTCAATTTCTTTTAAAAGTAGTAGAGCTCTGTTTTTCCCATAAATAATAACTTTACAAAGCATAGCTTCTTTCCATTGCATATGTGAAACACATGTTTTGAATAAGTATTTTCTGGAGCACTTTCAGCTGTTTCTTCCTCTCATATAAAAAAGAGGGAGAATATAAATTATGACAATAATGAAATTGTATAAAACTACGTTGGATATTATCTAGTTGGTGTTCATCTGTTTGAATTGTGGCCATATAGCTAAAAATAGTTTAACTAGATTTGTATTTTACTTATTTCATGTTTTTGACAAGAGAATCATTTGTTTGAGGCTCTTGGGATCCACAGGGTCATAGAGATTTAGCTAGAAGATACTATTTGAGATTTCTAGTTAAACTTTGTCATTTTATAGAGGAAAAAAAGAAAAAAACAAAGATGAAATACTAAATGATTTGCCCAGAGTCACAAAGGTAAGGACTCAGGTCCTCTGACTTTCAAATCCAGTAGTCTTTAATACTATACTACTATGCTTTTCAAAGGTCCTAAGATGGTTATTTTGGAAGTCATGATTTTAGAACAGTCTGCCGAGTAACTGAATACATTGTTGAAACCAGTTTTATATTATATAAGTAATATATAGTCGTCATATAAATGAGCTTTAATTAGCATGGGGCAAACAAGACTTTAATCCCATAGGGCCATTATTTGGAAGGTTCTGATAACACTTGTACTCTATCTTCAGGTGGAAAAAAGCTTAGAACCCAATAAATAGTGATAATTATTTAAAGTAGGAGTGGGTAATGTTTTGTATAAAGGCTGTGGTCTTCCCTGCCAAAGCAAGGGAAACTGATGATGAACTGAAAACTAGATATAACAATCTTGAACTGAAAACTAGATATAACAATCTTCCACTACTTGAGTTTTTAGGATGATAATTTTGTATGGCTTGTGAATGATAATATAAATATCCAAGTGGCCCTTGGAAGAAATAAAAAAGTTCGCCACCCTGATTTAAATCATGAAGGTACCAGATGCCATGCATCTTTGTTCTTTTACCCCTACCAACAGCTGAACTTTAATGGAGCTCCTTCTCAGCTTCATCTGTATTGCTCACTATCTTGTTAATGAAGTTCCCAGAAGTGACCTCTTAATTACTCTCCAGAATGGTTGGATTAGTTCACAACTCTAATTCATTAGTGCCCCTGTTTTCTCACATTCCCTCCAACATTTATCATTTTTCTTTTCTGTCATATTCTGATAGGTTCCTCAGAGTTATTTTAATTTGCATTTCTCAAGTCAGCAGTGGTTTAGAGGTGTTTTTTCCATATGATTTTGGATAACTAATTTCTTTGTTTGAAAATTGACTGTTCATATCCTTTGACTATTTATTGGGGAATGACTTATGTTCTTATAAATTTGACTTAGTTCTCTATGTATTTGAGAAATGAAGCCTTTATCAGAGATATCCATTGTAAAATTTTCCCCCTAGTTTTTTGCTTTCCTTCTAGTTTTGCTGGCATTGATTTTGTTTGTTAAAAATATTTTTAATTTAATATAATCAATCCATTTACATTTTGTAATATTCTATATCTTATTTACTTTTAAATTCTTCCATTATCCATAGACCTGACAAACTATTTTATGTTGCACTAACATTTAGAATTTAAAAAAAACTCCCTTTAAAATAGGGATACTTACTTTAATTTAATTTAAATGGAAACCAATGAATACAATTTATTGTTAATGCTACCTTACATTAATATAGTGCTTTAGGATTTACAATGCATTTTCTACATCATAGTTCCATGTAATACATAGTGTGATACTCTTTAATCCAGCAGTGTTATTACTGGGTTTATATTCCAAAGAGATAATAAAGAAGGGAAAGGGACCTGTATGTGCCAAAATATTTGTGGCAAATGTGGAAATTGAATGGATGCCCATCAATTGGAGAATGGCTGAATAAGTTATGGCATATTAATGTTATGGAATATTACTGTTCTGTAAGAAATGACCAACAGAATGATTTCAGAGAGGCCTGGAGAGACTCATATGAACTGATGCTGAGTGAAATGAGCAGGGCCAGGAGATCATTATACACTTCAACAACAATACTACATGAGGATCGATTTTTATGGAAGTGGCTATCTTCGGCAATGAGAGGATCCAGTTCAGTTCCAATTGATCAGTGATGAACAGAACCAGCTATACCCAGTGAAAGAAAATTAGAAAATGAATGTGGACTATTGCATTTTTGTTTTTATTTCCAGGTTATTTTTACCTTTCTAAATCCGATTTTTCTTGTGCAACAAGAGAACTGTATAAGTATGTACACATATATTGTATTTAAGATATACTTTAACATGTTTTAACATGTATGAGACTGCCTACCATCTAGGGAAGGGCGTGGAGAGAAGTAAGGAAAGAGTTGGAACAGAAGTGATTGCAAGAGTCAATGTTGTAAAATTACCCATGCATAATTGTCAATAAAAAGCTATAATAAAGAAATACATAGTGCAAATATTATTGCCTCCATAGATAGAAAAAAAGGATTTAAAAAAATACCCACAGTTGCTTGCCATCATATGACTAGTCAGGGAAGCACAATTATTAAGTATCAGAGACAAGAAAACCTCATAAAGACAAAACTACTAGCTTGTAACAAGGGAAGCATAATTAGTAATTGTCAGAATTAGCATTTATTAAGTGCTTACCATGTATTAAATACCTTACTAAGTGCTGAAGATACAAATACAATTAAGTAAAATAATCTCTTTTCTTACAGAGTATAGATTTTTTAAAATAGCTTTTTATTTTTCCAAATACATGCATATAATTATCCACATTTACTTTTGCAAAACCTTGTGTTCCAAATTTTTCTTCATCCTTTCCCTCTATCCCCTTCCATAGACAACATGCAAACCAATATAGTTAAACATGTGCAATTCTTCTAAATATATTTCTATATTTGTCATGCTGCACAAGAAAAATCAGATTAAAAAGTGAAAGGAAAACAAAACAAAACAAACAAGCAAGCAAACAATAAAAAGGGTGAAAGTATGTGCTTTGATCCACATTGAGTCAAGGGGCTTCCATTTTGATAGGGTGGGGGGAGACAGTATATATAGATGTACTGGAAAGGGAGAAGGTGGTGGATTATATGACTGGCATGATTTGGAGTTAGGAAGTTTGGTAGAGGTCTAGTCACAGGCCATTCATTTAAGGCAATAGGCCACCTATTAGAATCCAGTGTTTCAGGGACAGAATGATAGAAATGGTGAGAGAGTTGGGGAGAGGTGTTAAAGAGATAGTGAGAAATAGCCACTGGAGTCCAGTGTGCTTTCCTACTATGCCATGCTGGACTCTGGATAAACTTTATTTTGTATCTGTCCTCCTGTATGCTTTATTAACATATTACCAAAATGATGCTTCATATATCCAAATGAAAATATTTTCTTTCCTATTTCAGGTCAACTTAGCCTCTGTTCAAGCAGTGGATTGTTTTAGTATTCAACTTAAGGAACTTCCTTCAAGAGAAACCCAGCTGACAAGTCTCCAGAGTAATACTGAGTTTGATATTCTTGTTATTGGTGGAGGAGCAACAGGATCTGGCTGTGCATTAGATGCTGTTACTAGGGGTAAGACTTCACAAGGAATGGGGGGGAATAAACTAAGTTAACTGTTAAATCTACTTATTGTGTTTCTAAAATTATGGCTTAGACATTTAATGACTGTGGGAACTAGGCAGCCACAGTCAGGTCACTTAACCTGTTTGCCTCCGTTTCCTCATCTGCAAAATGATTTGGAGGATGTGGGAAACCACTTCAGTATGTCAAGAAAATCCCAAAAGGGTCAAAGAGATTAGGACAAAACTGAAAATGACTAAAAGAACAAAAGAACATCTTGGATGGTCAGTGAGCTGGGCTTACTATTATTAGAAGGATAATAGTAATAATAATATTATTATTTAATTTTATATTTTATTATATTTATTAATTACATTTAACATTTAATAATAAATATTAATATTTAAAATAGCTAACTTCACAGTCATTATGTGTCTGAGGACACATTTGGACTCAAGCCTTCCTGACTCCAAGGCCAGGGTTCTATACACAGTACCACTTAATTATCCCAGAAAAAAAGAAATTTTGTCTTAGGGACACTATGGCTGTGAATTATTGAACGTCACAATCTCAGAAGAACTAAAATTGTAAGTAACACAAAGACATTAGAAAAACATGTGGCGGTGGGTACTAAAAGGCTACAGTATATACCAATGATATGATTAGTTTATCAGAAATAGTAGGAAAGATATTAGTGACAATTAAGGCCAGAAAAGAATATGGGCTGGTCATTTAGTGAGAATAAATAATAATACTGAGATATGGTCCCTTTGCTTAGTAGAGTCTGAGTAGATTCTCTGTGAGTGCTTCTGGAAAGACCTCTTAATGAACAATTATAATGAGACAGCCTGGAGAAGTTGTGTTCTGTACTGTGGAAAGAGTATCTATCTGGAGGAGGATTAGCCACACTTAATGAAATCAAATATTCCTCTAAGTTGTTCCCACAGCCAAGAGTGCTAAAGTGAGAGGTAGATGGGAACAAAGCCTGTCTCACTTAGCAGATAACAAGAGATCTTTTGAATTGGAAATAGCTATCTCAAGTTGCTTGCACTTCTAGGGAAACAGTGCTTAGAATGTTGTCTTTCATGATTGGGTTTAGTCACCCTGTTTAAATATGTTAGATCTTGCAAAATTTTTATTTTATTTTATTTTTTAAAACTATAGTATAGAGATAAAGAGGCAGCCTTTTGAATAGCAGATGGGGAAACATGGTGTTGAGATCAGGAAGGCCTGGGTTCAAATCCTGACTCAGAAACAGATTATCAGTGTGTCAGGCACTGTGCTAAATGCTGGAGAGACAGAGAAAGGCAAAAGGCACTCCTGGACTTCAAGGAGCTCACAAACTAGTGGTGGGAGACAACATGCAAACTAGTATGTAGGAACAAACTATATGTAGGATACACTGACTTCATTTCCATTGTTTTAGACCATTACTATATCCATATATATATACATATAGGTGTGTAAGAAGCAGCTTGGATGAGATATATAAAAAATAACCAACAGAGGGAAGAACTGAATCAAGAGAGATTGCAAAAGTCTTCCTGTCTCTATACTGTAGACTAATTGCTTAATCTTAAATAAAAAAGAAGGTACCAATTCAGTGTGCATTGATAGAGGAAGTTTTTTCTTTTTTTAAATGCATTTACTTAAAACAAATGCAAAATAAGGCAAAAATGAAATAGGAAACAAATAAGCAAACAAAAATACGTTTATGTGCACAGCACAGCATTGGGCAGGATTTTTAAAAATTAACAATAAATTTCCATTTCAAGAGAGCATATATAATAATAGAAGACATTTTATTGATTATTTTCTTTTTTGTTTTCTGCTGTGCCCCTTTTACTTTATTCTTTTTTCCCCTATTTTCTCCCTCACTTCCCCCAGGAGGCTGCAGTCAAGCCTAGATATATTTATGTATGCATATGTATATATACACATGCACAATACACATGCACACACATACATCTATGTGCACACACACATGTATGCATATACAAATGGTGTGGATATGGCTGACATATAATGTAGATTTCTTTCTTGATTGACATCTTTTTTAAATTTGACTTTGTCTAAATTCAATGGTAGTCATACCATATTGACTTACTGATGTAAGTCTTTACTGAAGGTCATTATTATGCATTGTAGCATAATAAATTTTAGAATTTTAAAACATTCCAAAGTTGCTAATCTAAGCCTACATTTTACATTTGAAGAAACTGAGTCTTTCTTAGACCAAATGGTTTGTCCAAAGTTGCACAGTTAATTTAAATAAAAAGAACTTGGGGGGGGGGAATGACTTAGGCTTTCTTGTCATTACTTTGGCTTTCTTGTCATTACTTCCTTAATTGTAGTATGCAGCTGATTATTCAGAAAGACATTAGAGAAACAAACATTATGAAGTCTTTAGAAGATAAACTAAGCTCCTAAAGTCAGAAACTTGATTGTTCATGTGATAATTTATTAAACTCAATGGATAACTGTTGTATGTTACACTGGAATCTATTCATTGTGAAGAAAAATCAGAGGTGGCTCTATGCTGGGTTTGGAGTTAGGAAAGTCTAAGTTCAAATCTTGACATGGGCAAGTAACTTAACCTCTTCATATCTCAGTTTCCTTATTTGTAAAATGGGGATAATAACATCATCAACCTCCCAAGGTTGAAAAAATATTTTAAAAGTATTTCAAGGTATGAAAATGCTAGCTATTATTAAAACATGAGGATGGCTCCCAGCATGTTGAGTCAACTTTCTATGGTGGATTTTTGATAGGACATAAATGAGAGTCATAAAGGATAGGCAAGAATAAAGATGAATTTTGATTCACAATGGAGTAAATGCTTATATGGAATATATATACTAATGTTGATGAACATGAGAGCAAATTGTTAACTAAATGATACAACAAACCCTAAAACTAGTGCAAAACTGTTTTTCAAGGGATGAATAAATTACAGAGATCTCTCTTAAGTTATTTTTAATGAGCATAATGTTGGGAGAGTTGAGGGATTTTTGTTCAGTTACCTTGAAAGTATTATCACTCTACATGCTGCACTGGCCATGTGGTAAATAATTCTGTGTGTAGATTTTAAAAGTTGTTCTTGTAATTAGTCATTTCTAGAAAAGAATATGCATTTTTAATAGCTTTAGGCATATTGGTTATGGTTTTAGAAAACCCAACAGATTAGCTAGGTTATATTTGCATATTGGTTTTTATGGTTTATTTAAAGTAGTTGGTAAACCTATTGAGCTTTACAAGTACAGTTTTCATGCTTATTTCCATAATGTTGGTAGGTAGGCCTGGGGGTAGGGGGGAGTAGAATTTGTAATTAAAATGTACAAAGAATTGCTGAAGGTAATCTATATTTATCCTTTTACTGCATTTTCTGATTGTATCAGTAATGTTCTGAAGTGTGAAATAATCATAGGCATTTGGTTAATGACTTGTTCATTGTTGCTGTTCATTCATGGAATTTGCTCTTTTATTATGTTTGATGCTTCACTTAACAACAAATTTTGCTTTCTGTGTCTTTGATATGTTTTCACCAAATTATTCCTGATTGTATCCATTAATCTTTAGTCACATTTGACAAAAATAAATTACTGTGATCTTTTAAAGTTACCAATAATAATTAGATTTTTCAGGACATCAAAGTTTTGGAGGGCCAGTAGACATTAAAGCTCTTGTTTATCATGGGTGCAGAAGCACTTTGATCAGTGTGATTTTGGGGAACCCATAAGAGTCATACTGAAGGAAAAGCTACATATTCTCAATATCAGAACTTTACCAACCAATTAGGTTTCTTCTGAGCCAGTTGTCAAATTGTATTTGTTTCTTAATGGACTCTTTTGGTCTACCTTTTTCTCTTCTTCACCCCTCACTTCTATCCTGACCCTGGATTATGCCAGTCCTTGTAGCAGGAAGAGGATTGTGTCAGAAAGAAGATGCTATCTGACTTTGGATTTTTCACTGGACAGTTTGTCCTATTTTAAAAGAAGAGAATCAATATGTGAAGGCTCCTGAATTTGCGCTGTAGAAGGATCATTTGAAGGAATGGATGTTTAGCTTGGTGAAGACAACATGGTAAAAGGAGATGATAATTTTCTCGTAAATGTTTGAAAGGCTGTCGTGTGGAAGGAATCTAGTTTTTTTTCTGCTTGACCTAACTGAACCCAGCTTCCTTTTCATCATAGTCTTGTCTGGATTTACAATCAAGAGCTCTAGGTTTGAATACTAGCTCTCACATTAGCCAAATGATTCTAAGCAGGTCATTAAATTTCTTTCAGTTGTTGTTGGTGATGGTGTTTTTTCCCCTGAATTTTATCCAAATAGGTGAAAAACTAATTTTCAAAATCACCTTTATAAAACCTTGTGTTCTCCCTTTTTCCCTTCTTCCTCCTTCCCAAGACAGTAAGCAAACTGATATAGGTGAAATTCTTCTAAGCATTCTTCAAAATGCTATGCAGAAAAAAATATCAGATTGAAAGAAAAAAAAAACATGAGAGAAGAAAACAAAAACCAAGCTAACAAACAATAACAATAAAAAAGGTGAAAATACTATGTTTTGATCCACAATTCAGTTTCCATAGTTCTCTCTCTGGATGTAGATGCCTGCCTCCATCACAAGTCTGTTAAAATTGCCCTGAATCACCTCATTGTTTAAGAGTCAAGTCCATCACAGTTGATCATCACATCATCTTGCTATTACTGGGTACAGTGTTCTCCTGCTTCTTCTCATTTCACTTTGCATCAATTCATGTAAGTTTTTCCAGAGCTCAGTATTTTAATGTAGGAAATGTGAATGTGATATTTACCGTGGTGGTAGAATAATTCAAAAGTGCTTGATAAGCCTTAATCTTCAATATGAATATCAGGTGAAATTTATTGCATACAGTGTACAGCAAAGTAGTAGCTGCAAATGAAAAGATAAAAATGTAGTCCCTGGCTTCAACAAGCTGAAATTCTACTAAAAAGATACTTATTATCACAAATCTTTTTTTTTCCCTTCTATTTTCTGGGCTCTAGTTCTTCAGGGCCATCTCTAGGTTTTCTATTTTCATCTATAAAGAAGCAGCCACTAGAAAGAGGCTCTTTCTGATAAGGGCAGGCATTAGCATCTTTAATTTTTTTAATCCATAAGACAATAATTTTATCTGAGAATAGTTTACAAAAGTCAGCCAGAATACCCTAAAACTAAGATTAAATTTAATCTTCTGTCTCTATTTAGTACCGATTTAAATTCTTGGGTTTCAGACATGCATCTGATTTAGGGTTAGAAATTCCATGCACTTTAATACTTTTCAGGAATCTTGTGACTCCAAAGCCTGTTTTGGGTTCCCTACCAAAAAATGCCAGGAGGATACAAAGTCTATTTTTCTTCCAAGAGCCTCTTTGATTGGCATGTAAATGAAACTGAAGGAGAACCAAAGCTAAGGAAAGCAAGGTCATTGTTATAAACCTTCTCCCTTCACATTCCTACTTTGATTATGTCTGTGTACCATCAGCAAAACCCTAAATAATGATTCTGTGTTTTGGGAAGCATAAAACAACTTTGTCTATATATATAGGTGAGGTAATGCAAAGTAGTTTGATGAAAGAGAGGATAGTACATAAAAGGTGGCAGTATTTTATATGCTTCTTGTAGAAGATGGCATCTGAGTTGAGTATGGAAGACTGACTAAAGTGTCTTAAGAAGTTAAAGGCATATGGAATCCATGAATGTAAAGCTTTTCTAATATTTTTCCTTTCTCCCCAAACCACAGCTATGACCTGGTGCAGATTTTTATATTTACTTTAAAGACTTAGTTGCAAAAGTATTGTGAGTCATTTGGGAATGGGAAGTCAAAGTCCCTAAAGGAAATGATTTTAATTTTCCAATAAATCAAAGGAAAGAACAAATGAAAGTGAAGTTTAAATCAAATTATGTAGAGTACTCTGAAGTAGGGTACTTTGGCTGTGATTAGACCAGAGTCAAGAGATGATGATAGAAAAGAAAGAAGACTGTTTCAGCAGGTGTCAGGTCATGCAACTCTTTTTTTTTTAATATATAGCTTTTTATTTACAAGATATATGCATGGGTGATTTTTCAGCATTGACAATTGCTTTTTGTTCCAATTTTTCCCCTCCTTACCCCCACCCTATCTCCTAGATGGCAGGTTGACCAATACAATAAATATGTTAAGAGATAAATTAACTACTATATATCTATATATCTACATAGATATATAGATATATATGCATATATACATATACACACACATGTCCATACAGTTAAGGTCATACAACTCTTAACTGGTCTGAGTGATGAACAGAAGAGTACTTAGAATGTCCTTTTTATATATTACTTTTTCAAAAAAAATGAACTGAATAGTTCTGAACTGAATGGATTAAGATTAAAAAGAGCTAAAACCCTGAGGACAAAATCTGTTCCCACATTTAGCAAGCTCAGGTAGAACTTACCAGTAAAAGTATCGGGAAATTTAAACACTCTTTTGTGAAACCCACATTTTGGTTAGGGTCTCTGTGTAGGGTTATTCTAGCATTTCTAATTAACTAATTAAAATTTATAGTGCATTGTGCTTACAAATTATGACCCCAATTACATTGCATATTTACCAGACTTTCAGATAAAGAGTCATCTTTGTTTGGATTGTTGATTCTGTTGCTGAATATGCAAATTCTTAAAAAGGGCCAATATAAATTGAAAATACAACATTTTTATGTATACTTTGAACCTTTCTTCCCATATAAAAAAGAATTGGTTAATCTCAGCAATATTTAACTTTAAAAATCAGTGTCATGTCTTTGTGATGTTTTGGTTATGGTTCATCTAATCTCCAGCATCCTAAAAAGGTATGCAAAGTATGTGAGCCTTGCTATCTTCTACTAAATGGACTTTTTTTCCCAAAAGAGAAGTGCAAGCAGGTACTGAATAAATTCAATATGTAAAATTCCATTAAGATGAACAAATTCTCTTTTAGAAAATGCCAAATCAAAACACAGGCCATGACTTATTCTACTAAAGCCCTCCTTTGGGCATGGGTAGGGAGATGGAGTTCTACAGAAAAGGATCCTTGCTTGCATAATTCTATCCTTTGATTCTTAACTATAAGATCATGGATTTAGAACCAGAGAAACCTTTGTTTCACTTTTAAAAACTTTTTTCTACAGTGGTTGGCATCTCATAAGTGCTATTTAAATGTTAGCTTATTGTTGTTATTGTTATATTATAGGTCTCCATTTGTGTTTGAATGACACTGGTCTTTTCCTTTTCCTCACATAAGGCACTCTATCTTCCATTTCTAGGTATTTTTATTAGCAATGTTCCCCACTTTTACATCTGGAATTCTGTTCCTCCTCGTGTCAACCTCCTGGCTTCCCTAGTTTCTTCAAGTATCAGTTAAAAATCTCATATTCTATAAGAAGCTTTTCCTGAGGGTCCCCCCCAATACTAGTACATTTCTTTTGGGAGTATCTGCAGCTTATTGGGCTACATTTTGGGGGGCATGAGGTGCATGGCAGTTAGTATGTGCTGTCTCTCCCATTAGACTGAGCTAGAGATTAGGGATTGTTTTTGTCTGTAGGTTCCCAGTGCTGGCATGGTTCCTGTCACATAGTAGTAAATGCTTAACAAGTAATTGTTGCCTTGAAGACTTAAAGAGACCATTTAGAAATGGTATCCAGGGACTTGGTTTAGATTTGCTCAAAGTCATACTGGTAGTAAATTCATTAAGGTGGGATTTTGAACCCAAATCTTCAGTCATGGAATTCTTTAATCTTTTCGGGGCACTCGGCTGCCTTGTACTACTCACTCATGCAAGTCATAATAATAAAAAAGAAAGTATCATAGATATAGCTTGAAATTTGTACATTTTAATTTAGTACCTTTCCTTTTCAACCAAACTATTTTTAGACTAACTTTGTGCCACAGATTCTTTGAAGACCTGCTTCTGTTCTGGAAATCAAAAGAGTTGCTGCAGATGAATCCACACTGGAGTTGTTAGACTCTTTATTTTAAGAGTATCTGGAGTCCTTTTCTTTCCATACACTATGGCAAAGAGAAAATGAGAGAATGGAGAAAACATAGGGATAGTCAATATCTGGGTTTAAAATCTCATCTCTGCTATTCCCTTCATAACTTGAGGCAAGTTACTTAACCTCTCAGACTTGCTTCACTCATCTGTTAAATTAGGACTTTTGACTACATGATATGTAAGGTCAATTGTAGATGGGCATTTCAAATCTAAATCTAGTTCCCTACCTTCGGTAACCATGATGAAAGCCTAATTCCAATCCACAATCTTGGAGGCATTAGGAAGATGCATACTTTATATTCTGATCAAAAACAGATTTCTCATCCTGAAAGTCATCTGGGACTAAGGGCATAAGAAAATACTGATGTGGGAGATTAATTAATTTGGTGGAAAGGACACTGTATTTGGAGCCAGAGAACTAAGTCTGAATCTTAGTCCTGTTGTTACATTGAAAAGTTACTAACTCTCATTTGTCAAATGAGGGAGTTAATCCTTCTGGATTTTTATACATGCCTTCATACATACATACATTTTTACACAAAGATGATCCTACTGGGAAATCCTTCACTCAGGTCAACAACAGACATTTATTAATCACAACTGTTTTCAGAACTCCTTCTGGTCCCCACAGGAGGTACAAAATGGTCCTTTGCCTAGGATTTAATTGGTGTTTAATGCATACTTGTTGAATGATTTGCATATAGTCCAGTAGGATAAACTATGTAGTCAGAAGACTATGATATATAGTAATAAGTACTTTGTGAGAGATGAAAGGAGAGGACATTAGGGATCGGATGGGAATCAGTAGGGACTTCATTGAAGAAGTGTAATTTTCGTTGAAATTCCCAAAATGATAGGGAATCCAGCAGGAAAAAGGGTCAAGGAGAACATTTCAGGAAGGACAGTGTAGGGGGTCTGTCTGGGGAAGAAAGAAAGCTAGTTGTTTCCCTGTACCTATCCAGGGGAATGTGAATTCCTTAAAGAGATGATTTATATTTTTGTCTTTGGATTCCCATTGCCCACTACTGTGATTTATATGTATTAGGATCTTAATAAATGTTGTTTGGCTTGGAATAGTATGGACTAAAGCTCTAAGGATAGGATAGTAGTAGATTTTTGAGGGTCATGAGTATCAGACAAAAGAGTTTGATCTTTATTTCATAGCCATTAAGGAGCTATTCATTGAAACTATTTGAGGAGAGAAGGCAAAGATATGCTTTCTCTCAGAGAATTTGGTCTACAGACAGATGTTTTTGTGTAGCTATATTTATTTTTCTATATCACCCCAGCTAGTCTGGGATTAGAAACTGAATTTTGAATGTATATATCACTAGTGTTTGGGGAATAAAAAACTAATTGTTCTTTAATTCCAAAAAATGGAAGGAGGGACAATTTGTTTGGTACCAGAGCACAGCCAAAAATACATGCCAATATAGGTCACCCAGTTACAGTACTCGTGTTCACCTTTTATGTCATTAATATTGAGGGGAGGTCTCCTATGTAATAAGTTAAAAGGCTCTATGAGTGCGCCTTACTATCTACTGCTCTATTCATAGCAAGCTTCTCTGGGAGTATGAATGTTTAGGTTTTAGACCTTAATACCCACAGAATCTAAGGAATTGTTGGGCATGGCTAAAGATGTCTAGGACTTATAGGGAGGGACTTTTGCAGCATAGCAACAGTCTGCAAGACTGTGCTATAGCCTGGTTTGATTAGAAGTTAAACAACTTCTGCCCGAAAAACAGAGTATATTAGGGGATGTCAGTAGGATTGCAATAAGACTATATATCAGTACTAGACCTTATTCTTCACCAAAAAAAATTGAGTTTTCTGTCTTCTTTTCTCCCCTTTTCTTCTCATATCACTCAAAAAACCTCCCTTTATCATTTCTTCCCTTTATGCCTGTATCAAATGAAGACGTTGCCTTATTTCATACCAAGACAAACCCCTCTAACACACATTTCGTTCTTCAGATGCTCCTACTAAGTGTCCCATTCTCACTAATTTTCAGTCTCTATCTGCTGGCTGCTTTTCTGCTATCTAAAAATGCACCCATCTCTGTCTCAACTGATATAAACACAGAGCACTCAACCCTGACTTGATTTGATCATCCTCAACAGCTATTTTTCTGCCTGTCTCCATTATTTCCTGACTAGACTACGAAAACATTTCCATTTCCTCTCCTCTCACTTTCTTCTAAACCTTCTGCAATCTGCCTTTGTCATTCACCTGCAACTTCTCCAAGATCATCAGTGATCTCTAATTTGCCAATTTTTATTGGACTTTTCTCTCTTTTTTTTCCATCCCTCTTTTTTTTTTGGGGGGGGGGAGGGGGTAGGCAATCAGGATTAAATTTCTTTCTTATGGTCATGCAATTAATAAGTGTCTGAGGTTTGAATCTAGATCGTCCTTATTCCTTGTTCTATCTATTGCCCCATTTAGCTGCCTTAATGGACTTTTGTCAGTCCTCATCCCTGTTAACCTCTCTGCAGCATTTGACACTGTCAATTACCTTTTCCATCTTTCTCATGATAATGTCCTCTCCTGATTGGCCTCCTGCCTGTTTGATTGTTCATTTTCAGTTTCCTTTACTGGATCTTCTTCCAGGTCTTGCCATTAACTCTGAGCATCCTTCAAGGGTCTGTTGTGGGTTTTCTTCTCTTTCTACTAAGTTTTTTGATCTCATTAGCATTCAATTATAATTTCTATTCTGATGATTGCCAGATCTATATAAGATCCATATCTGAACTCGTCTTTCATCACTGACTAACTTATGGACATCTCAACCTGAACATATCCAAGACAGAATTCCTTATCTCTCCCTCCAACCCCTTCTCTTTCTTTTCCCTATAAATACAGACACACACTCTTAGAAACATTTTATTACTTTTTTGAGGGTACCACCATCCTCCTATCACCCAAGTTCACAATCTCAATGTTATCCTCAATAGCTCTGTTGAGCACATTCTACCAAACTACTCTCTTATCAAATCTAGTCATTTGTGCTTATAATATATCTATATGACTCTTTTCTTTCCATTTAGAGAGTTCCTGTCCTAATTCAAGCTTATCAAGTTTATTGCAATAATTTTCTGGTTCATCTTCCAGACACAAGTTTCTTCCCACTCTTCTCTATCCACTCAACTTGCAAAATGATTTTCCTAAAGTACAATCTGACTATGCTAAACTCCAGTGACTTTTATATATTGTATTCTCCAAAATATAAATCTCTGTTTGGCTTTTGACTCTCTTCACAGCTTGGCTCCTTTCTATCTTTCTAGTCTTTTAAATATGTACTCTTTTGTTTTTTTCATACATTTCTTCTTTCCTTTCATACTTTCCTTTTCATACTTTCCTTTCTTTGTAATCTCCCTTGCCTTCCCTTCAACCCCATTATTTCAATAGCTTGTTCTCCATTTCCTGATTTTTCTGGCCTCCTTAGAAGCTCAACCCAAATCCTCCTGATGGCTATTTCCAGTCATCTCTTACTGTTAGTGTCTCATTGAGAATAATTTAATAATTTCTATTTTCTCTCTCTCTCTCTCTGTCTCTCTCTGTCTCTCTGTCTCTGTCTCTCTCTCTCTGTCTGTCTCTGTCTCTGTCTCTGTCTCTCTCTGTCTGTCTCTGTCTCTGTCTCTGTCTCTGTCTCTCTCTCTCTCTCTCTCTCTCTCTCTCTCTCTCTCTCTCTGTCTCTGTCTCTCTCTCTGTCTCTCTCTCTTTTTCTCTCTCTCTCGTTCTCTCTCTCTCTGTATTTGCATGCATTTACAAATACATATATATGTAAAATATATAATCATTTTTATGTTTTTTCCTTCTTTAGAATGTGAGTTCCTTGAAAGCAGAGACTGTACCTTTCTTTTTCTCTCTCCTACTTAGTTTGGTGCCTGGCATATTATAAACAGTCAATAAGTGGTTGTTGAATTATTGGTTTTTGCTATGTGTGTATTTGTTGCCTCCCTCATCAAATATAAACTCCTTAGGAGTAGGAGATGTTGTCTTTGTATTTGCATCACTAGCACCTAGCCCAGTATCCTAATGCATGTTTGTTAATTGGATAAAAGTGTTTCCTTATTTTTAAAATGTAACCAAGGTAAATTGAGTAATTCCAGCCCTAAAGAGAGTTGGAGTATAAGGGATCAAGGATCTCCAAAGCTCCAAATATTTGTATTTAAAAAACAGTTTTCTGAGCCCAACTTGATCAGGTTTTATGCAGCAACTTGCAATCTATGGCAAATGTATATCCTGTTCTTTCAAGCAAACTTCCAAAAAGAAATTTAACACTTAGTATTTAAGGAAAGTAGTTAGTGCCACAACCACAAGGAAGACTGAAATGGAATTTGGGAACAAAATATTAGATGGCAGGTCATTGAACATCTAGTGGTTACAGTTTTTTACAAAATAGTTTTAACATCCTGAGTTGCTTCCTCATAGGAAATGGATGGCACTTTCTAACATAAAATACTTATTTAGTTTTAAACATCCTGATGTTGCTTGCTCATAGAAAATGAATGACATTTTGCAGCATAAATACTTATTTTTTTACACACTTTATCCTTGTATATATTTTTTTAGTTCCTACTGCCAAATTTTGATGCCACCTTCTAAAAAAATTCTTTTTTTTCTTATAAGAATCAGTTGGGTTTAAGCATGTATTAGAGAAAATAATTTTAATTCAAGTAATTAAGCTTAAATAAAAGATTTATCTTCCCTAATTGGGTAATACTTCTACACTATTCTAGTGTAACTTCACCAGCTATATTTGACCCATAATACTTTCTGGTGTGTGAGTGGCATGTCCTCCAAAACAGAATACTCACTTTTGCAGAATACCACTCCAGTTTTCCTAAGCATGGCATTGCTGACTTAGGAGTTGCCATTAAACTGATTCTATCTATCCCCCTCATAATTATAAATTCATGGTCTGATTCATGAATCCTGTAAGAATTTTTGTGATTTATCCACATTTCTGCATAATTAATTAAATAGATATGTCCCCTACTACTGCTACCAGCGATGAAGATAAAAAGTTAATTGTATCTTAAGCCCTTGCTATGGACCAGATGCTCAGGATAAAAAAAAAAAAAAAAAAAAAAAAAAAAAAAGAAAAGAAAAGAAAAGAAAAAGTGAAGTTGTTTTTTTATTTTAGGGAAATTATGTTCTAAAAGGGATAAACAACAGATAGATAAGAAATATCAAATACCCTCAGAAATGTGGGGAGGAGAGTACTGTCAGGAAGGACCTCATGTGAGAGATGGCAGTTGAGCAGAGACTGAAGGCATTATAAAATACAGGTATTTTTGTAACTTGTAATACAGGTATTACAAAAGGCAGAGGTGAGGAGAGAATATTTCAAGCATGAGGGGCAGCTTATATCTAGGCATGGAAGCCAAGGATAAGACTGTCCTGTACCTCAAGCATTAACAGGTCAGTTTGGTTGGAACTGAGATTGCATGAGAAAGAGTAATATGTAATCAATCTTGAGAAATAGGATGGAGCCAAATTAGAAGAACTTTAAACAATAGAGAGGACTTTGGATTTTGTCCTGAAGGCAATAGGGAGGCACTGAAGTGTGTTAAATCATGGAGTGAGCTGATTAAATTTGTGCTTTAAGAATACCATCATTGAGTCCAGACTGAGGCCAAATCCAGACAAGGGATGATGAGGGCTCAAGCTAGTGATGGTCCCTCGTAAACAGAGAGAAGGACAGGGGAGATGTTGTGGACTGGCAGCATTTTTGGATAAGGCAGGGGTGCTGAGTGACAGTGAAGCAACAAGAATGACCTGAAAATTGCAAATTGGAAAGGACTGGCAGTGCTTTCAAATAGAGGAGAAAGAGAAGAGAAGTGGGTGCATTTTGAGTGAAAAGATAATGAACTGTATTTATACATGTTGACTTTGAGATACCTATGGAGCATCAAGATGTGCACTCAGGTATTTCTAATCAAACATCAAAGACAATAATCTTAACCCTGTTCATCCCCTAAAGTCATAAAAAAATCCTTTCAAGGGGACCTAGGTGGCCCAGTGGCTGGACAGCTGGACCTAGATAAAGGGAGATGTGAGTTCAAATAAGGAAACCCTAGTAAGTTTTAACCTTTCCCACCATAAGTATCTTCAACTGTCAAAATAAAAGTGGGAAGCAATAGGATTGGGTTGTTGTGAGAATCAAATGATATAAAATACTTCACACAATGCCTGACACATAATAGATCATTGTTTCATTTTTTTTCTCCTTTCCCTTCCATTCTTTATATTGCCCAATTGAAATTAAACTCTACAAAGGCAGAAAGCAGGTCTCCATATTTTTTGGTATCATCAACACTTAGCTGAACTCTTAATTGTTTATATTTCCCTAAGGCTTGATGATGGATTAAGAAGCTAGGATGGGTCAGAGGATATGGTAAGAAATGTTTTAAGTATTAACATGATTTAAATGAATCATGTTTGGATTTTGTGGATTGATTCCAGGATATGGAATTAAACAAGTTGAGGTAAACAAATGTGTAATTGTAATGTGCTCTCCTGGCAGTTACAATTACTAGTCTGTCCTAGACCCACCAGAGTACCTTTGACCACTGTCCTTTGCAGTGTGAACTCTACCCAGCTCACCTCCTCTGAGGCCTTCAAAGGTCTCTGGCCACAATCTTTTGAATCTATAGCTTAATAACCGGTAGCACACTCAAGAACAGCCATGTGTAATCTTAAAAGCCTTTATTATACATACTCACATAATGCCCTGACTGATGCCCTGACTTGTTGGTTCCCGAGTGAACACCTGGTCAGAAGACCCACGTGTTCACTACTAAAATCCTTACCTCTTTTGGCTACCCATCTTGGCTTGGCCACCCAGGCTAGGGAGCCAGGGTGAAGAGCGCCAGGTTAAAGAGAGCGACTGCTGCCTGCAGTGGGTTTATAAAGGACCTGTGAGGTCACACACATAGCCAATCAGTGAGAGAGTCACCCATTACGAAGCTATCTCATGGTGGCCAAGATCCCACCTACAAGGCAGTCCTAATATCCACAGAAATTACTTCTGGTCCTCAATCTCCCGATGCACTGTGGCGCCCATTTAAAGGGCTTTTACAATTCCCTTTCTCTTGTTTTGCGGGAACCACACATCTCACCAAGCTAAACTTTTAGCACCAGCTATAGTTCACTTGATCCATGAGATGACAGAGTGTTATGCCCAAGGAGGTATAAAGCAGCAGATCAGTAAACAGAAGTATGACAATGAGAACCAGGCTTAACAGTGGCCCAAATGTTCAACCCATTCATCAAAGTCATACTCGAGATAATAAGCCAATGGGGTTGGATGCCAATGAGGTAGGATGTCAACACTGAGGTGGGAAGTCAACAAGGTAAAACATCACAATTCTAGTTAACAATTAAATATCAGTGAGGTAGGTTGTCACAATTCTAGTTACATTTATCACAATTCTAGACCAATTCTAGTTTCTTACAATTCTCAATTGCACTTTTCACAATCCTAAAACAATTCTAGCTTATCACAATTCTCTATTGCACTTTTCACAATCCTAGAGCAATTCTAGTTTCACAGGTGCACATAAGCAAAGTCATGTCCAGAAACCTTGTCTCAATAACAACGGCAGGTGGGTGTGTTGGTTTTTCACCCACTAATTTAAACACATAGTCCTTCAATAGAAAGCACAGGGCAAAGCCTCTCCCCAGGCCACCATATGGCAAGTAGCCACTGGAGGAACAAGCAGGCCCATTGTCCATTTACAGTCTTTATATTGCATATCACCCGAAACAGTCCATTTCAGCTGCATCACTGGAATGTGTCTGGTGTCTCTGGTGTCACGGTCAGGAGGGGCATTGCTGCCATCAGCGTCTGAAGGGTTGTGGACATCTAGCTGGACTGAATGGTCCAGAAGTAATTTCTGTGGATATTAGGATTGCCTTGTAGGTGGGATCTTGGCCACCATGAGATAGTTTCGTAATGGGTGACTCTCTCGCTGATTGGCTGTGTGTGTGACCTCACAGGTCCTTTATAAACCCACTGCAGGCAGCAGTCGCTCTCTTTAACCTGGCGCTCTTCACCCTGGCTCCCTAGCCTGGGTGGCCAAGCCAAGATGGGTAGCCAAAAGAGGTAAGGATTTTAGTAGTGAACACGTGGGTCTTCTGACCAGGTGTTCACTCGGGAACCAACAAGTCAGGGCATCAGTCAGGGCATTCTGTGAGTAGGTATAATAAAGGCTTTTAAGATTACACGTGGCTGTTCTTGAGTGCGCTACCGGTTATTAAGCTATAGATTCAAGATATTGTGGCCAGAGACCTTTGAAGGCCTCAGATGAGGCAAGCTGGGTAGAGTTCACACTGCAAAGGTCAGTGGTCAAAGGTACTCTGGTGGGTCTAGGACAGACTAGTAATTGTAACTGCCAGGAGAGCAAGTTACAAATGGCGCCCAACGTGGGGCTCTTACATGTAATGAATTGTTTATTATGATACATAAACATTTGTGCTGTCTCTCTCATTTTTGGATATGTTCAGGATTGTGATGACTTTTATGGTAATGTAAGTTTTTGAAAATATTATATTTTTTCTTATTTTTTAAAAACATAGTTATTATTTCCTAATAACTATCTTCAGGCCCATTCTCTCCCTATTCCCTCATTATCACAAAGTACAGTTAAGGCAAAAACCTTAGTGCATTAATCTAATCACATGAGACTCATTCTATCCTATTAGTACATGTTTTCTTTATCAGTCATCTGAAATTAAGACTAATGATTTTTTTGAATGTTGTTTTATTTCATGTTGTTATGATTATTTTATATATTGCTCTCTTGGTTCTCCTTAACTCTTCCCCATGTATCAGTTTACACAAGTCTTCCCAATTTTAACTGAATTGTTCCTAATTATTATTATTATTATTATATTATTTTTGCTGAGGCAATTGGGGTTAAGTGACTTGCCCAGGGTCACACAGCTAGGAAGTATTAAGTGTCTGAGACCAAATTTAAACTCAGGTCCTCCTAACTTCAGGGCTGGTGCTCTAACCACTGTGCCACCTAGCACAGTTCCCCTAATTATTTCTTACAGCATAAATGTATATATTACATTAATGTGAGAAGTGTGGTGAAGTAGTGAAAGAATCAGTCCCAGGAATACCTGGATTTAAGTCTTATCTTTGACATTTTGTGGTTTATCCTGTGATTGCTTAATCTTTTAATTTCTCTTGGCAATTCTGAGTTGTAGAGAAGATAATGCCCATATTGTTGGAAAGAGTTTCCTTACCTCAGATTTTCCTGTACTGTACTAATAAAATTATAGATTCATTCCCTAATAGATTCATGTACCACAATTTTGTTTAGCTTTTTTCTTTTGCCTACTATAATAAGTTATGTCTTTCCCCCCTTGAATGGTTTCTTGATGTATTTTCCCATATCTTCTGTGACTAAATTTAAGAAAACATAACTGTAGAACAAATAGTTCTGAAACATGGTATCCAATTGAATCTTCAACATAATTATTTGTAGAGACAAAAATGAATTTCTTGTTATTTATGTGTGGTACTTTATTAGCTAGAAGATTAGCAGTATCTGCTCTTAAATCCAAGTTGACTATCCTTCTTTTCCTCCATAGTTTCCAAAAACATTGGCCTTTTGAGTCAAGGAAATTGCCCTATTTTTATGATGACATTTAAACTGCTTGTTTTAAAAGTAGCCTTTGTAGCATTAACTACAATAAGTGATTTGAATATGGGCTTATATTATATGAGTATTGTGGCTGTGAATCATTCTAGTTATTCTTAGAATAATTGGATTCTGTTATATTGAATTCCTCATGTGTCTTCCAAGAATATCTAGGTCTCATATCCTAGAATGTGTTGTTCAATTTATGTGGGACTTAGACCTTTGGCTTATGTCCCTGGGATTCTGGGAGTTGACATGGGAGTGAATCTAGCCCAAGTCTGAATAGATAGGAGGGAATGGTACATCTTTTCTCAGGCTTCAGAAGCTGTTTTATAACATGTCAGAAAAGTTTTTGGTACCTTTAAATAAAGGGAGATTGGAGAGAAGAAGTGAGTCCAAATTGGCATGATGTCTTGCTTAACCTTATTATTATTATTTTTATTATAGCTTTTTTATATACAAAACATATGCATGGATAATTTTTCAATATTTACCTTTGCAAAAACTTGTTTCAACTTTTCTCCTCTTTTCCTCCACCCCCTCTCCTAGATGGCAGGTAGTCTAATATATGTTAAATATGGTTTAACCTTATTTCACCCTATTTTTTTTTTTCATGTATCACTCATGCTCACATGTTCTGTTCATAATATATTAAATTACAGTTAGTTGTACATTTTCAAATATTTCACCTCTCCATGTTTACACATTGTCTGGTTGGAATTCCAAGGTTTTGAAGAGATCCAGATTGAAAATTGGCCTTTATCAGACTATAAAAGGATCTATGACAAAAAAAGTTAATCTTTGAGTTAAAAAGAACTTTAGAGATCATCTGATATAAATCTCCCATTTTACAAATGAGAAAACGGAGTCCTAGAGTCTCTTTGATTATAAATCAAAGACTCCTTTTCCTACACCGCACTGACTAAATTGGATTCCTTGTATCTAGTTTGAACTTAGTGTAGATCGAGCATATTAGAGGGCACATACACCTAAATATTTGGGAGACACAGACTGACTGACATTTTGTTCCTTTAAAAGAACCCACCTATTGTGACTATGTAATTGTGCTGTGGTATTTTCTAACTGTGATCCACCTAATGTATAATGTGCTTCTAGTCTGGTTTGATTTTTCCCCCCTAGGAAGAGGCTAAAATCTCTTCATTATAATATAGACAGTGTAGTGCATTTTGAATACAAATTTATCCATGTTCAGAGTAATTTTTCTTGTGATTGTCTCTACCCTGGAGAAGTGCTTTTAATGAATTACATACAAATTGTGTAATTTAAGAAGTTAATTTGGTTTTCTGGTTACACAGGACTAAGAACAGCCCTTGTAGAAAGAGATGATTTCTCATCAGGGACCAGCAGCCGAAGCACTAAGCTGATCCATGGTGGGGTGAGATATCTTCAGAAGGCCATCGTGAACCTGGATTATGAGCAGGTAATTGTGTATGCTAGTTGTTAAACAAAAATTGCTACTAGGCTGTTTTCCCCTCTCCAATTAAATCAGGCTTTTAAATGGCGTTTAATGTTTTCTCCTGTTGGAAATATCAGTTTAATGTGTTCTGCAGGAGTATTTTTCAGGAGAGGCATGACAGTTTTTTTTTTTTTTTTTTTTTTTTTTTTTTTTTTAACTGTAGTGTTTAGAGGCAGCCTAGTTGAATAGAGAGTCCTGACTTCAGAATCAGGAAGCCTTGGGTTAGAGTCCTGCCTCAGACATATATTGGATATGTGATGCTGGAAAAGTCATTTAGTTTTTTATGTACCCAGTCAACCATCTAAGACTGAGATGTGGATGGAGTAAGTGACACATCTGCATTGGGATTGTTTCCTCACCAGGAGTTCCTTGTATCAGTGAAAACATCATTTGAGTGCAGAAAAACAAAACGCATTTCCCACAACCCATTTCTGGGTAATCTGAGGCCATCCAAGTGGCAGATTTGCTGAAACATCTTTGAACCTGGTGTCTTTGAGTTTACCCCACTACCCCCAGTCCCCTCAGGGCTTTTTGTATGCCATTGTTTTAATTCAGGGGCAGTCTCTGGCTTTCTCTCTTACAGCTGTCACCATCTGGTCATGTTATCAGTGGCAAATTCTTAAGCAGAAGGAAGATTTGAAGCTTATTTTCCACTCTATATAATTCTGCCTTGTGTCCAATCTTTTTAGGTTAGAAGGTGGCAATGGCATTTTCTAGGGATAGCAATGTTTTGCACATTGAAGACTTTAATAACAACTTGACTTAGGCAGTCCTATATCTGCCCTTGCATGCCCCTCTTTGGAATACTCTGGGCATTTCTGATTTACATTGGTGGGGGTGGTTTGTACAAGGGAAAAAAATCTAAGGGTACCTACCAGTGAGTAATCTATCATCCCTTGCAGGGACAAATGTTTTATGGAGCTGGGGCAACAATAGAGGGAATACAAGATAAATGGTTTGTATAATCATGTAGCTCAAGTCAGGGAAATATCTTACATCTGGGAACCCCAATGGCATGTTTTCCCCCTATGCAAATACAGTAAAGGTTTCTAAAAATCCTTGAAGTTGACAGCATGATGTATTATTGGAAATATGATTAAGATATTTCCTGGCTCAGAGGTAGAGGAGGTTGTGTGTATCAATCAGTTGGCAGGACATTTTTCCCCCTTTGGAAAACACCATAATCTGTTACTGCCAAGCTAATTTTCCATATTTTGCTTTTTAGTACAGGATGGTGAAAGAAGCACTTCATGAGCGTGCCAACCTGCTCGAGATTGCTCCCCATTTATCTCATGCATTACCTATAATGCTTCCAATTTACAAGTAAGCTTGTTGAGATCCCCTGTGATCTGTCTGCTTGGCTGGAGTTAGCATGACATTGTCTTAGCAGGAATATTCCTACAGTGGGCTTTCCTTAATGATTATAATTGGTACTTATCTGTCTTTTAAAAATATTTTCTCTTGCCTTATTTTAAAAGTATGATTTTTTTTTCCCCAATGATTTTCTTTTGACACAATTTAGTTTTAAAGGCCTGATTTTTGAAGGAAGTGACAGTCACCCCCTGCATTTACAATCAAGAGCTTACTCTAGTTTCCTTAGGCATACTGATAAGCTAAATTTACATGTGGGAAAACCAAAGGTGTTAAAACCAAGAAATACCACTTTTGAAATATTTGACCAGAGATGCCATGGAAAGTTCACAAAGCTTTTAACCGACATTAGTTATAAATAAGTAATCTTTTCAAGTTGAAACTTGAATTTGTGGTATTTGCCTCTATCTATATTGACACATATTTATACCTAAGTAAAATTTAATTGTATTGATTTTGTTTGTAATGGGAAAATTACATTATATTTGAGGGTTTGTAACTTAATCTGGTCATTTACAAAACATTCTTATTTTTTTTTGGAGGAATGATACACCCATGAATTCCAAGTTATCAAATGTTTTATTTGATAGTCATTTTCAGTTCTTTTAAAGGAAAATGAAGTTTATTTCTATCTTGTGTAGCGCGCCAAAGTGGCTACTTAGAATTTTCATAGTGTAAAAGGATAAACTTTGATCTTAGTGTTCATATTAAGTATTTTTATAAATTTTTCATGCAACTTACTCATTGTTTTCATTAGCTACATTTGGTAATCATTTTACTGTACTGATGAAAGTATATTATGTTCAGCATATACTGAGAAAACTTTGTGCTTTTTTAATCAAAACTGGCCTTTCTTCAGATATTATCCTGAGACTAAATACACTTTGATTCATCTTTTTAAGTATAGAATCTTGAAAATGCTAATTTGACAAAATTTCAAAATTTAAAATTATTGTTATTGCACAAACATAAATTTTAATAGCCTAGAGGCACTGATGAGACTTTCTTGGGTTAGAGTTATCAATTATCTAAAAAAGCGGGTTATGTGATTTTCAAGGGGCATGAACCTAGATTCTATAATTCTTTTGTCTATCTTTTGTCACCAATTCCTTGATTGCCTTAGAACATTCATTTAAATTTTCACCCATCTGTTTTACTAATGTAATTATCTAGATTAATGTCAGATGCTATTTATTAAATGTTCACATTTAATACCGTTTGCATCATGTTACTACAATTGTGGTTCATTATAATGAAATATTAAAGTTATAATGGTCAAATGTCTTCTTTTTGCTGTGGTATTTAGTTTTTCTAAGAATCATCTCCTTTCCCCACCTGCATTTTTCTTCTATAGGTGGTGGCAGTTACCTTACTACTGGATAGGAATAAAACTGTATGACCTGGTTGCAGGAGCAAATTGCCTGAAAAGCAGTTACGTCCTTAGTAAGTCAAGAGCACTTGAACATTTTCCAATGCTACAGAAGGACAAGCTGGTTGGAGCTATTGTCTATTATGATGGTATGTTTTTCTTATTGTAAAAAAGCAATTATACTCTCTTTCAGTTTCATGACTTTTATTGAATGTTTTAATGACTTTCATTAGTTAAATATGTATAATTAGAAGAATAAGATTCACTTGATGAATAACTTTTTAGAGTTCTGTAAGTTGATCATTTAAGTTATTCAGTTTAAGCATGGGTCTTCCCTTTGGACAAGCAGAAGAAAAAAATGGTAATGTATTATCATAATAATGGGTCAGCGGCTTGTGGGTTTGTTGTATTTGGAGGAGAGCATCCCATCTAATCTCACAGAACTAGTCAGTGATACTGGATAGGTTTGAAATGAGCTTAATTAATATACAAAATTCTACTCTCATAGAATTCAAGTATCTCGATTTCTATCTAGTTGATTCATTGGAGACTTCTGCTCTTTCTACAGAAAACTAAAATTCTAGAGTGATTCTTATAAAAATTGCCTCGTGCTTTAAATGGTGTAGTTTTGATGAATTCTGTTTTTTCATGGGCCACTCTTTCTATGTTATAGCACTTATTAAACTGTGATTATTAGTAGAAACTTGATTTGAATGTGAAAAATAACATTTACATGCTTTGCTGACCATAGAACTTCCTCCAATATCCTCTTACATTTTTTTCTCCTGCCCTCAAGACACACACACACACACACACGCGCACACACACACAAACACACACACGTGCGGGCGCTGTTGAGAATTATTCAAATGCTTTTTATAGGCTTTGTGCTTTATTTAGGAACAACAAAAATTTTCTCTAGATCTCTGTGAAGGACTCCTCATGATGTTCCTGCTTTTAAAATAATTTCTTTTGTATTTTCCTTCTTCCTGAAATTTTACTTCCCATCTCATGGTTGGTTTGGTCCATTTTCCATAATTACCTCTTCATGGATTTGGGCCCCACCCTATGCCATTTAATTTGCTGTGTCTTTGACAGAGATGACTTGCCTTATGAATATATTATAATGTTATAAGCAGCCATAGATTTGTTACGTTTCCAGATGAAACCTCTATTTTCAAGGGGTTATAAACTCAGAGAAAAATGCCCTCTGGGTTGAAACTAGACATATGTGTACTTTGCCCAGGACACAATTTTTGCGCATAATATTTAAACAATGAAGCTATATAGGTAGATGTTTGATTTTGTGAAAGCAGAATTTTTTCTGTTTTATTTGCTTTTTGAAAAAAATATTCTCTAATGTTGACTATATATTTTACTCGAAGGAAACCTATATAAAATAGGATACTTAGTGTATTTCTAGATGGAAAGTACAGTGGTTTCTGAATGATGCATAAAATGTTTAGAGGAAGGTTGTGGTATGTAATAGCCCAGAGGAATTTTCACTTGCATGAATATAACTACATGTTCGTAATGATAAATGTTTTTTTTTTAAATCACAGAATTCTATGGCAGCCAAGAACATCTTAGATTGTGTGTTCAATATTCAATGAAGTATTATTCCTGTAGTACAGTTTCTTGTATTTAGAAGTGTCACATCCATTCTTATCAAGGGGTCACTAAACTATGGAATGTTCTTAAATTTGTCTACTCCTTCCTTGTGATATGTTCCTGAATTGATTTAAATGCTTTCATTTTTCTATCAAGCCTTCATATTAGGAGAGAGAGAGAGAGAGAGAGAGAGAGAGAGAGAGAGAGAGAGAGAGAGAGAGAGAGAGAGAGAGAGAGAGAGAGAGAGAGAGAGAGAGAGAGAGAGATGGAAGGAGGGAAAGAGAAAGAGAGAAGAGAATAGTATGTGTGAGTGAGAATGTGTATGTGTCAAGGGCAGTAGGGACCAAACTCAAGAAAATGCCCCCAGCAGAAATAGCATTTACAAAAATCTTAAGAGTCTTATACAAACATTAAAAGCTAGAGAATTCACAGTTTGAGTTGTCTTCCAACATCTAAACACCACAGGGTGTCCACTTAACTACTTTCGTGTTGCCCCCCTGTTGTGCCTACATGTTAAAGGACAACCTGAACTGTGAATTTCCTCTTTCTGCGTCAGACCCTTAATGTTAATTCATTGTAGTTTTTATTGGGTGATTATATAAAATCGGTTCCTTGGTTTCTGAGGAATAAGAAGGCATTCTGTAAAGAGCATCTCAACTATCCTAGCTGGCTTAGAAGCATTTCTTGTTTTTGCCCCTTTTGATTATCTTTAACCCCTCTCCTACATTTCCATCTTAGATGCTTATTCAGTATTTCCATCACATCCAAGGCATCCTTTTTAATGTTATCTTAAATTTAAAAAATAATTTACAACAGATTTGAATCTTTAGAGCAGTGTTTCTTTTAACTTTTTTATGTCATGGGACCAATTAGATAGTTCAGACCATTTCTCAGAATAACATTTGTTGGCATATTGATGATTAAAAAGCAGTGTTAAATTTCAAGGAAATGTTAGCAAAAATAAGTTTAATTATTTTTTCCTCATTCAAGTTCATGGAATCCCTGAAATCTGCTCTTGGACTTTTGGAATCCTGGATCCAATGCTTTAGGTGGCGGTTTGAGAGAATGGAAATGTTCCTGATTTTTGTGACATCTTCTGTATTAGTGATGGAATTTTATAACTATTGCCTCTTTTGTGCCTTCTTACATTTAGGAAAAATTGTAACTTTTGTGTTTCTCCTTTGAAGCCCTCCACAGACTGGCTGTTGCTTACTCTTTTCTTACTAAATGCTATTCTCCTTCATTCACTTTATATGCTAAATGAACTGATTTTCATCCCACATTTTGTTGTTTTGATGTGGCACAGGTTTTCCCCCCATTCCTGGGAGTAGAGGTTAGCAAAATTTAAACAAATATTAAAAATAATTATTTGTAATATTTCACACCTAACACTTCCCTCCCCAAATTCTTCAAAGAAGCCATGTAAAATACCTTCTCAACCTTCATTTATATTTTATATTTAGCTTTTTTGTATAAACTTCTGACTCTTTTCCTACCTCCAAAAGAACAGAAATTCCTTGAGGGGATAGACTATTTTACTTCTCTTTCTAAGTTGGCATCCCAGCATAATATCTGGCATTGTGGTAGACACTAAATAAATTTGGTCTTTGTAACTTTAAAAAAAATTTTCCCAGTTACATGTAGGAATAACATTTTTATTATTATTATTATACATGTACATTCATTTTTCAAAACATTTTCCTATGAAACATGTTGGGAGAGAAAAATCAGAAGAAAAGGAAAAAAACATGAGAGGAAAAAAAATAAAAGAAAAAGGAAAAAAGTGAATGTAGCATACATTGATTTACATTCAGTCTTGCTCTCTCTCTTCATTTGGCTGACATTTTCTATCTGAAGTTTATTGGAATTGCCTTAGATCACCGAACTGCTGAGAAGAAGCAAGTCCATCATAGTTGGTCATCACTCACTTTTGCTGTTGCAATATACAATATTTTCCTGGTTCTGCTTGTTTTGCTCAGCATCAGTTCATGTAAATCTTTCCAGGCCTTTTTAAAATCAACCTGTTCATCATTTTTTATAGAACATTATATTCCAGGACTTGCATATACCATAATTTATTCAGCCATTCCCCAATTGATGGACAACTATTCATTTTCCAATTTTTTTGCCACTACAAAAAAAATGCTACAAACATTTTTGCACATGTGCATCCTTTCCTTGCTTTTATGATTTCTTTGGCATACAGATCCGGTAGTGGCATTGCTGGATCAAAGGGTGTGCACAATTTTCTTAATACAGCAGTTCAGCAAATGACACCCTCAGTTTTGCTTCAGTAGCAGAGCAGCCTAGTGGGTCAGTCTCCAGTCTCAGTTCAGAAGGCAAATTGCCAGCATGGGAAACAAGGCTGTTGCCTGGAGAGATCAAATAGGGCCACTTCCTGCTTGTGAGCAAGACACCAAACTCAAAGCCTCCCCCGTGTAAAAATTGAGAAATTTGGGATACCACCTCCTGTGCCCTGGGAGCAGAGCTTGATCTGAAAAGTCACAAAATAGGAAAAAAGAAAGAAAAATGAGTAAGAATCAGAAAAGAACCTTAACCATAGAAATTTGCTGTGGTTATAGGGAAGACTAAAACATGAACTCAGAAGAGGACAAATATCCACATGAGAAATCTCAAGGGGTGATATGAATTGGTTTTCAAGCCCAAAGAAGGCTTCTTGGAAAAAAGCCTAACAGGATTTTAAAAGACAAATAAGAGAAGTATTAAAAAAAATTGGGAAAAGAAACTAGAGATATGCAAGAGAATCAATAACTTGGAAAAGGAAGATCAAAAATTGACCAAAGAAAATGAAATTACCAAAAAAATCAGTTCTTTAAAAACACAGTTGGCCATATGTTAAAAAAAATCCACTGAAGAAAACACCTTGAAAAAGTAGAATTAATAAAACAAAAAAGAGAGATACAAAATCTAACCAAAGAAAATCATACACTGAAAAACTAGAACTGGGCAAATGGAAGCTAATGACTCTGTGAGATATCAAGAATCAGTCAGTCAAACTAAAAAGAATGAAAAAAAAAAATGAAAGCTGCCTCATTGGAAAAATAGCTGACCTAAAAATTAGAACCAGGAGAGACAATTTGGAAATTATTGATATACCTAAAGGCCAAAACTATCTTTCAGGGAAGGAGATGGATCTTCAATGAAATAGAGACTTTCAATCATTTCTATTGATCTGACCAGAACCAAATAGAAATTTTGGCTTTCAAACTCAAGGGAAGCATAGAAAAGTAAATAGGGAACCCCCCCCACATTATTTAAAGGTTAAACTGTTGATGTTCCTAGATGAGAAAATGATACTTAAAACTCTTGAGAACTGTATCTTTTATTAGGGCAGTTAAAAGGGGCATATATAGAGTATGGATGTAGGTATAAGTTGACTATGATGTGATGAAATCAAAGAAAAAGACATTTAGAGGTGGAAAAAGGATTGTACTGAGAGTTGAGAAATGGGGCTGTAAAAATGGGATAAATTAAATCACATGAAGAAGCACAAAAGACCTAATACAATAAAGGAGGGGAAAGGGAGAGGAATGTGTATTATCTGGAGCTTAATCTCATTAGTTTTGGCTCAAAGAAGGAATAAAAATATTCACTCTGGTGTAGACAGTTTTCTTACCTTATTAAGAAAGTAGGTAGAGAAAGGGGAAAGAAAGGAGAGGCTGGACAGAAGGGAGGGCAGAAAGATCTAGGAGAAAGGGGTAAGAGAAAAGAGGAAGGGTGATTGAAGGGAGGCAGGTCTAGGGAGTGGGACAGGGTAGAAAGAACAAAAGTATATACAGGGGAGAAAATGGGATGGAGGGAAACACACAGCTGAGAATCATAATTGTAAATGGGAATGGGATGAACCCTCTTCCCCCCAACCCTCCCTAAAATGAAATTAAATAGCAGAGTGGATTAAAAACAAATTCTACAATATCTTGAATCAGATATACAAACAGAGTAAAGGTAAAAGGCTAGAGTAAAATTTATTATGTTTCAGTCAAAGCCAAAAGGCAGGGGTAGCAATTCTGATCCCAGACAAAAAATAAATGCAAAAATAAATCTAATTAAAAGAGATAAGGAAGAAAACTATGTCTTGTTAAAGGATATCATAGGCAGTGAAGTGGTATTGATGCTAAATGTATTGCACCAAGTGGTATAATATCCAAATTCTTGAATTTAAGCCAGTTATGGGAAGAAAAAGAGAGCAAATCTATTGTAGTGGGAGACCTCAACTTCCTCCTCTGAGTTATGTAAATGTAACCACAAAATAAGCAAAAAAGAAACTCTAGGAAATTTAATGGAATCTTAGAAAATAGGTGTAGAAAGGAATATATCATTTCATCATTAGTACATGACCCATATACAAAAGTTGACCATATATTAGGATATAAAAACTTCACAATGAAATGTAAAAAAAGAAATGGTAAATGCGTCTTTTTCTGATCACAATACAATAGAAATTACATTCAATAAAGGGTCATGGAAGGACTAAAAACCAATTGGAAATTAAGTTTAATTCTAAAAATAAGTAGGTCAAACATCAAATAATAAAAACAATAATTTCATCCAAAATAATGACAATGAGATAACATACCAAAACCTATGGGATGCAGCCAAAGCAGTTCTTAGGGAAAATTTTATATGTCTAAATAAATGGTTATTATTGAATCAAATTGGTGATTTGGTCTAGACTTGAAATGTCTCCCATCTTTTGACTTAAAAGCTTATTCATGAGTTTAAAGAAATGTTTTCTCATTTTATTTTATGTTTATGAAAACAAAATGAAAATATGGAGGCTATATGGAATGGTCCAAAGAGATTCTAGGTTTGAATCCTGACTCTATTATTGCCCTGGTGAGAGTGGGCAAGTTACTTTAAATTCTCTGAGCATCACATTTATGTATCTGCAAAGTGAAGGATGTAGATTGCATAAAATCCCCAAGATTCATTCTAACTCTTAAATCTTGGATTCTATGAAATATTACAACCTTTTTTTTATGAATAAGATTTTTATGTTTACACATATAGTAATTTTGGCCTAATGGTGTTTATAAAAGATAAAATAACAAAGTTAGGGGCAGCTAGGTAGCGCAGTGGAGAGCACCAGCTTTGAAGTAAGGAGGATCTGAGTTCAAATTTGGCCTCAGATACTTAAGACTTCCTAGGTATATGACCTTGGACAAATCACTTAACCACAATTGCCTCAGGAAAAAAAAAAGTTAAAAATAAGATATGGACAGTAATACTTTAGCACCATATAAAATCATGTTGCCTTAGTTTATTAAATAGATATACATGTGGTCCTTTATATACAACTTATGCCAACACATTTAGAAGTTATATTGATTTTTTTTTAAGGAATCCTTTAATAGATAGGGTAAATGAGATTTAGATAGCTAGATGGTACAGTGCATAGAATGCTGGGCCTGTAGTTAGGAAGACTCCCAATATCTGAGCTGTGGAACTCTAGGCAAGACACTTATATTATCTGTTTGCCTTTGTTCTTTCAGCTGCAAAATGAGTACAATAATAACATTGACCTTTCAAGGTCAGGAAAAAAATGAGATAAAGGATAAAATGAGATCTTGTTGTTATTCAATTTTCAAACCTCAAAGCATTATATAAATGCTACCTACTGTTGTTGTTTTTAGGAGTAATATAAATGATCACTTGATTCATCTGTTTTGTAAATAAATTTTTTATATATTCAAATATATTTTTGTGTAGTAGGCACTGAAAATGTAGTTGATCAACTGAGTGTTCAAGCTTCCTACTTATTTTTTGTTGAGGCTTTCTCCTATATGTTGCAGAAGGAAAAAAAAACTAGACAAATATTTAAGTTAGCTTAGTCAACAATGTCCTAAGATCTGATAGAAGAGCTTCAAAATACTGCTTCAAATACTTCAGCCTGCAGTTTTCTAGTTGGCCTTACTACTTATTCTCTCACCATCCTTTATATAGCTGCCAAAAATATTTTTAATTAACAGGAATGACTATTATTCAGGTTTTTAGTAATATTTTGCTCAGATCTCTTTTTTGGATACTTAACTTTTTACCTTCTTTTCTTATACCACAATTAATTTTTCCATACATTTTCCTCCCATGCCCTACCTTGGCTTGTATTTTTACTTGAGACCAAGATCTTTGTTATGCATTGATCTTCTTACACAAATGCCTTGTCCAGTAGATTAACTACATAAATTTCACTTCACTGTCCAGTTTTTTGTGCCAGCCTGGAAAATAAAATACAAATCTTGTCCTGATTAATTAGTAAGTAATAATAATAAATGCTTGTTGATTGACTGATTTTAACAAGGCTTGTCAGATTCTTCATTTTCCACATAAATGATATATATATATATAATATTAATGTATAAATACATCAATAAATATATACTTAAATAATAGATAAACATTTATGTGTTATATATTTCAAATTAAGTATACTGCTGGCCCTTCAGTGATCTTTTACCTCTGTCTTCCTGCATTAGTAGTAGCACTTTGGTTATTCCCCAAGCTATTACTAAAATGTATTCTTCTTTGTTTCGTGACATCCATCCTTCCTTCAAGGACAAATTCAATACTGTGTTCATAACTCCTTTGATAATCCAATCAATTAAAAGTCACCTCTTATCCTTCACATTTTTCTAAACAGTTTGTTTAGATCTTTGTCTTTATCACATACTACCTTATATTATATTTGTAGGTGTTTACCATATATACCTTCCTATAAAAATAGGAAGGAAGGTATATACCATAGATACCATATGTGGTATATATTCTATATACCATAGTGGACTGTAAATATAGGGAACAAATCCTTTTGTTTTCTTTCTAGATAGATATTCATTCCTTTGCTAATATCTGCTTCATTGTATTCATTTATCTTTACTCCATCTCTATATCTAGCCCTAATCTCTACATAGCTCCACTTCCTTACCTGATTGCTGATGGACTCCACTCTAGTATCTTATTGGCACCTCAGAATCAGCATGTATAAAATGGAATTCCTTATCTCTTTTACCTACCTTATCTTTTCAAGGCTCAACTGATGTGTGTTCTCCTGGGAAATCTTTTTTGTTCCCAGCTCCACAGTGTTTAGTCCCTTTCTCAACATCATAAAAGTACTTTGTAACAAAATCATTTTGTATCTTCCTCCTTCTCTTCCCTCTACATTATATTACAATCATCTATGTGTATGTTGTATTCACTAAGTAGAATGGAATCTCTTTGAGGGTAGAAACTAATTATTTTGTCTCTGTATAAACCGGCAACTGATAGAATACTTTGCAAATAAATATTTAACATATTTAAATGTGAAATTTTAAAATTATCTATGAATTACATATCATTGATTAATTCAAAGATCTAATTTAATGGTCTTGAACCTTTTAAAATACTATTTAACTTCTTCTTTGCCTGATATCATTAATTAACTCTATTATGAATCAGACTTTTTGGTTCATCTAATTATTATGTATTGTTTTATCATTTTCCTCCCCAGAGATTTTTATTCTTCAACGGGTATTTAGTGAAAAGTAAATTACTTGCTGGTAATGCTTGTTCTGTGAACATATGAGTACAGTACGTCACCCTCACCCATCCGCCTTCTTTCAGTTTAGGAGCAGAAGCATTTATGTGGGTGGTTTTATGTGTTTCCGTTTTTTAATTATGAACAGAGATGAGTAAAAGAAGGTGTTTGTCCACTTTCTGTGGGAGGGTGGAGTGAATTGAGAAATAGTTTGTGGATATAAAATATGATGTGAGCAAGTATTAATAGTAATAATGAAACCATCCTAAAACTTTAACATTCTTAAATAAATGGGGTAGCTTTGTCCAGGATTATCACATCATTAAAGAGGTTTCAGACATGAGGACTTAGTATTTTTCCCTCTAAAATCTTTTTTTGTTTTGTTCTTAAATATATTTTAGATTTTGGGTTTTTGAATTGGCTATTACAATTATACCCCTTTAAAAACAAATAATAATAATAATTCTTTTTTTAAGCATGAAGTTGATTTTAATTATTCTTATATAATGTTCCATTTTATATACCCATCAGCTAAAATTCCTAACCTCTTTATCTAATGGGAGCCATGTGCACTTGGCTTTTAAAAAATTGTTTTCAAAATATTTTTATAACTATTTTATTACAACTGGTTTCTTTTGCAATTTTCTTAGTAAGGCTCTATAGCTCTCACTAGAGTTGAACAGGTTCTATGACACCAAGGTTAAGAATCCCTGCTTCAGAAGAATGCTAGGAAGAAGTTTTTATAGGAAGGAAGAAATAGACCCTCAAGTGACAGCAGCATAGGTAAAATCTAGTTCTGAAATTTCAGTATGGTGAACCAAAAGAGTTAGAATGAAGACCTGAGTTTTATTTATGCGTTCATTGGTAGCATCAATCAAGGAACATTTGCTAAGTGGCTTTTATGTACTTGACATTGTGCCATATTTTATTATTGCAAATGCCAAAAATGAAATAGCATGTCCTTATGGAGCTTATTTTCTTGTGAATAGTTCGGGATATAAGGTCTTTACAAATAAATGCAGATATATATGCATATATATATGTATATTTATATATATAAAATAAAGATAGATGGGGCCAAAATAGATAAGTTTGCTGTCTCATTTACTAAGCTCATTTAGCTTTTCTCTATCGTGGTTTCCTCCCTGAAAAATAGATATGATGTTAGCCCTACTCTCATTGTATTGGATGAAGTGAGGCTTCAAAGGATGTAATAATGTCAATTTATCAAGGTGGTGGGGTTTTAAACAAGGAATCAGTCAAGAACTTTTAAGGGTTGTACAAGAGCTAAGCTTTGAAGAGAAGTGGAAGTTATAAATGCAAAAAACATTATACACATGGACTTAGCCTGGAGGAAGGAGATATTGTTTATTTTTCTAAATCAAAAGAATTAAGTTGTTTGATTAAATCGTGTTTTGAGAAGGGGAAGGATCTCCCCACTTTGATTCAGAAATTTCATTTGTTTCCTTATTCCTTTGAATACCTCTTTAAGAATAACTTCCTATTAATGTGTTGACAAAATGGGACATCTTAAAGGTTGGCTTCTTATAAAAGAATTATTTTGAGCAGTAAGGTCCTTACTGGCTTAACCATTGTGCTATATTAGAAGCAGAAACAATATTGATATTTGTGAACCTGAAATCTCATGGTAAGAATATCCAGATCTACTGAGGAGAGTCCATCAACTTTTTGAAATTCAATTTTAAAGTTCGTACCTTAGGTTAATCTCCAATTTTAAAGTACTTTAAATCCCACCCTGATGCAAAGTACAGTGTATTCAAATAAAATTCTGACCAGAGTTCTGTAATTTCCACTATTACCTTAAGTAAGATCCTTCTCTTTAAAAGACTGCAATTAATATAAAGACTGATTCAGTCTGACTAAGCAGATTGGTATTCATGACAAGCAGATGATCAAAACTAGTTTTTAATAAATTTTACATAATGATGATAGCATTTGAGACTCCCAATTTCATTTCTATATCTCTCTATACAGATAAAACTAAGATATGTATTGTTGCTTTATGTGACCCGGCCAAAGAAAAAATCAGTATTTAATTTCTGTATTCAGAAAAGAAAAAACATTTAAATGGAATATATATTGAAGATAGAGGTTGTATGTGATGTGCGCATTTATGTTAATGCAGTAAGTAGTTCCTAGATTTCAACAAGATATTGTAAATTTTGGTTCTTTGAAGTTTAGTTTCTTGGTTTTAAAACCTATTCTTTTAAAAAATTTACTATGAAGTTAATTTTAGATACACATTTATACATTTATATTTTTCATGTACTAGTTATATATATTGAAATATTTGTTTATATATGTATTTAGAGACTTATGGCATTTATTTGATGTGCCCTAGAATTCTAGAATATTAGTGTTTGAAAAGATTTTAGAGATAAACTAGCCCAATTCACTCATTTTGCAATTATTAGCATTGTGGAAATGATTTTGGAACTTATATCTCCATCCTCAGTCTTTCCCTTTAACTTTAGATCTTCACATCTGGTATGGGCTAAGTATTTACAGTTATAATATATGTTCCACTGATAACTCAAACTCATCATCTTGTCTATGATCCATGCTTTTCTCCTTTCTTCTTAAGCCTACCAATTCTTCTCTTCCTAGACATTAAAGCTCCCTCCTTCCCTAGCCCATTGTCTTTACTCCAGCTCAAAAATCTCAAAATTAATAGATAGCATAGTAAATTAATTGCTAGTTTGGAGTCAGAAAATGTGAATTGAAATACCTTTTCTCATACTTACTGGAAGCCATTTATCTTCTATCAACAATAAGTTTCGTCATCTGTAAAATAAGGAGGTTGAACCAAATTGTCTTTTACCTATGATTTCCTTGATATCCACACAGTTGCCAAGTTGTCAGATGTCCCCAGACATTTATTAGCTGGGAAATTCTAGATAGGTCACTTAGTTTCTGATTTTGTTTGCTCAGTTGTAAAATGGTTATAACAATATGTCCTAAATCACTGTTGTGTAGAACTTAGCACAATGCCTGGCATATAATAATTCTTAATAGATGCTGATTTGTTGGCCTGAAAATAAAATGAGATAATATGAATGAAAACATTTTGTAAACCTTAAAATGCTATGTAAATATTATGTAAAATGATGAATGAATATTTATTGACCATCTCCTCCTTTTTATTGGCACTATGCTTTTTGAAACCCAAATCACTTCTTACCTGAACCATCATCAACTGTTCCTTCTGTTGTCAGTCTCTTTCCCCTTTCAATAAATCTTCCATATCTCTGCCAAAAGCTATTTAAAAAAAAATATATACACAATGTTGTATAGTAAGAAAAATCACTAGAGGACCTTGTTTCAAATGTGTTTTCTGGGACTTTGGGTAAGGCACAGCTTATCACATTTGGATAAAAACACTTAGTAGGTGCTTATCTCTTTTTATTACACTGAACCTATATCTTTAAATGAAGAGTTGGCTATGTTGAATCTCAACTATTTCATAAAAGTTCATACATGTACAAATAGGGAATTATCTGGATGAATATAAATTTTTAGTCACATGTAGGTTCAAAAAGAAATACATGCAAGATGGCAAAGGACTCCAGCCCCAATAGGTATCTACTGTGATATCAAATATTAATTTGCCCTACATAAGCATACACAAGCACATATTTCCCAAGTTTATCTCAGATTTATTTTATTTACCTTCCTGTTACCTTCCTATGAACCTTTTTTGTTTTAAACAGTACCCTGCAAGTGCTCAGTTAATATATGTGAAATGAAATATATTTTGTCCCTCATCATGTACTTTTAAGGTTCAGCAAAACTGCCTTCTGTTATTCTTCATACACTTTCTATTTTCTATTTCTTTGCCTATGTACCAGATATCTTCCACATCTAGAATATACTCCCTCATTATTTCCCGCCCTTATAACTTTTTTTTTTTTTTTCAGACGAAGTATAAGTTTGATAGCTAGGTTTTGAGAGATCTGAAACTGGAAGACCTGGGTCCAAAACCATCCTTAAACACTTAAGTAGCTGTGTGACTCTGGGCAAAGCATTTACTCTCTGTATGACTCAGTTTCCTCAATTGTAGACATTAATGGCCTCTACCACTTTGCAAGGTTGTTGTGAAGGTTAAATGAAATAAAATTGATTAGTATAGCACTCGGCACATAATAAGTACGTACTTAATAATTTCTAATTTTATTTCTTCCTCAAGAGCCACCTTTTGCATGAAGCTTTGTTTCCCCTAGTTGCCCATGCTTATCTTTATTGTATATATACAAATAAATTTGTATGTTGTTTCCTCTATTAAAATGCAAAACATTTGAGGACACCCTAGAGATTTTTTAGTGCCTGGTATGTAGTAAATACTTTATTGTTTTTCAGTCCCACCTGACTCTCTACTGCATTTTGGACCATACTGTCTGTGAGATTTTCTTTGCAAAAATAATGGTGGTTTGCTATTTCCTTCTCCAATATATAACAGATGTTAAGTGATTTGTACAGCTAGTAATTGTCTGAGGCTGAATTTGGACTTGGGTCTTCCTGATCCTAGCCCCCAAACTCTAACCATTGTGCTATCTAGCTGCCACTAATTGCTTAGTAAAGGCTCATTGATTAATCTGTTGAATGAAAAGCAAGAGAAAAAACTGTAACCCTGACTGTCCATCTGAAAAGTACCTTGTGATTGGCTAGAAGAAAAACTGAGGGAGATTCTAAACAACTCAAAAGAATATTATCTATTGGCTATTAGCTTAGTCGTATCATTTAATTGTGAGGAACATAGGCAATATATTTCAAATAAAAATTGATGTATCAGTTCATTGTCCTTGATTATGTCTCATTTTGTACACTCTTCTTCTAATTATATATAGCCATGTCTTGCTAATTATTGGGGAATAAGGCATTGTGCTTCATAAATGTTCTAAGTACAAGTAATCAAAAATCTCAAACTTTACCAGAGGCTATTTTTGTTCTTTCTCAGCATCAGGAAACTAAAGCATATGTTGGACGTTAGCCTGGCTGTACACAATGTGTCCTATTTATTCAAGGTTTCTTTTGAAGCCCCAGTTTATAAGTTTGTTTCTTAGGGGTATATGTCAGACTTCATTTGGCTTGACTTGGTATCTGGATATTCTGAATAGCAAAATGGCAACATTTTGGGGGGGGGGTTGAGGAGGAAAGTGTGGCTGCTATCTGAGCAGTAATATGTCACTTTTGTTTATGTAGCTCAAGGAAAATTAAAGGCACAATGGAAAAGCTCAAGTCAAAATGAGGTACTTGGGCAACTTTTTAAAAAGCATAATTATTCTTCACTTAAATTATTTGTATAATTTTATGTAGATTATAATAGTAAGACTTGGTAAAACAAAGATAGAGATTTTAATTTAACATTGTTTTTAGACTAATACTAAAAAAGTAGAGTAATATTTCTCTATTAAATACTTTCTTTTCTGCCCAAACTATTTTTTAAAAAGCCTCTTTGAGATTTGAATTTAAATATGACAATTTTCATAAAATATTATGAATTGTAGGAACATTAGGCAAGGTCTAAGTTTTCTTTCCCTTTCCCATTATTTTTTGTTATTGTTGTAGTTTTGGAATATTAACGTATTTCACTATGATGTATCATTAAAAATTTAGTGACTTAAAGAATCTGGGTGATGATTTGCCATACATTGTATCTACTTAAACATCTATTTAAACAAAGATCACAGGAACGGTTATTTATTTTCAGCAGAATACTAATAACTTATCTCTGATTGTGAAACTGCTTTGTTTTCCCTCATGTATGTATGTATGTATGTATGTGTGTGTATATATATACACACAGACACACACACATACACACATACCTCTCAGTCACATTTGGTCTTCCACTCTTAAAATCAAGAGAATATCAAAATGTTTTTAAAGCCATAGAAAATATATCTTCATATAGACTTCAATTATATATAAATACTTTATATTGCCAAAATTTCAATTAAAAGGGTTTGAAGCCAAGAATTTGCTTAGTGCATCCCTTTTCTAAATTGTATGGCAATCTTGATTTTTGTTTAAAAAAGAAAAGAAAGAAAATCAACACTTTTATTCAAAAGAAAAAATGTCCTTGTAGCCAGTCATTGAAAACCAACACTTTCATTCACAAGAAAAAATTGTTCTTGTAGCCAATCACTTCATTGCTAACATTTAATTTGAAACATGAAACACTGAGAAAAGAGTTTCAGGGATTCTTAGCTAGGGAGGAAAGTAGCCAGCTTTGTAAAATCAGTCAGTGTAGAACTTGTCTCTACTATTGTGATTTAATAAGATCTGTATTAGGTTATCTAACCAAGATGGTTTATTTGGTACATAAGCAACCCTACTTATATGGCATTATTAAACGATATCAGTTAAGAAGATAAAGGGAAACAGATAAAAATTTTTTTTTAAAAATCCAAACAAAGCTTCTTTTGGAGTCCAAGCAGCTAGGGGAATTGTTACTAGCTTGTTTTTTGTACTTGTGACATAGTTACTTAACTTATGAATATATGTTATGCTTGTATTTAGATTTTTACATTTCCATTACTCTGAAAAAAGTCCAAGATGTGTGTATGTATGTATCATGAATGGTGTGAAGACATTTTAAATACGACATCTTTAGGAATTGTTTATGGAAAGGTTAGGAGATAGTTCAGGCCTTTTGAGTCATAAGGTAATTTAGTCATCAAAAATTTTTTTAAAAACCTTTTTTTTTTTTTAAAGTGAACAATTAATATCTTAAAATGATTTGATATTTATTCCAATTTTTTCTATCAAAAGGGCACCTTTAGAGAAACAGATGTTTCTACAGGAAAATTAGTTTGCTTATAACAAAAAAGAGACTGAATTCCACAGCATTCCATTTGCTGGCGGCATTGGCCCCCAAAGCATGTGTATAAACTGCATCTCCTGCTGTACCTGTAACAATTTAATTGTATAAGTCAGCCTAGTCAAGCATCCCCAGCTCATGACTGGGAGACATGAAATTCATTGTCATTATTGTCCCTGTCATTTTGGATCATTATATCCCGCTGCAGAATTTTCCTCACTTCAGTGCTTTTTTACCTCCAGGAACCAGGGATTATGGCTGAGGGTTGGGGTGGGGGCAACACTGTGAACTACATTTACCTCAGGGGAGCCACAGATTAAATTGGCTTTGCTGTCTGACTTTCTGGATTCATCTGTTTTACCCTGTGAGTTTTAGACTGAAAAGTGATGAATATTCTAGTGAATTCACAGCTTTGTTTTTCTTTTTGTAGCCAATATATAACCAACTTTTGATTTTATCTGAAAGTCAAGTAATTTTTTTTTTTTTTCTGGAGTTCTTGTTCTTCATTTTGCTTTTGGTCTTATTTTTAAAGGATATTTTCCCAAAGGGCACATTTATGTGTGAAATTACAAATGCTTTATTTAACATCTTTACTTTCAGCAAGGAATATAAGAATTGAATTTTCATTACTTTTATGGAAACATAAAAATCATGTTATTTAAGACTACTAGGTATCTGCTTATTTGTGTTTACAATTATGATTATAATCATTGGATAATCTAACATAAATTGATACAATGATCCTGTTTCTTATATTAGGTAAAGTTGCTGTAGGAAATAGGACTACAATCCTAGCCCATCTTTGTGGGTCTGCAGTATTTCCTATTTTATTGTTGTCCCCCTCCTAATCTCTCAGCTCCACAAAGCATACATGAATAATCTTTTCCTACTTCTGCTGGGAACTCTGAAGGTCATGTAGAAATCATTGCTGAGTGTCCCTGGTTTGGTTGCTAAGCCAGAAAAGTTGATAAAGCAGAGTTCTGTATACCTGGTAGGAAAGAAGACATGATTAAGTGGCTCTTTTAGGTGCAGCCCTTGAAGGGACAAGATGTGACTTCAGTCAGAGGTGAAGAAGGCTTATACATAATGCTTGCATGGACCAGTGCTCCCAAATGTGAAGGGTGGACACAGCTAGTTTTCCTCTCTCCTGTTTTTGTATTCTTTAGTCTTATGCTTGTGAAATAAGAAAAGTCTTGAGAGATTGTAGCAACATCAGCAGCTGGGTCTATCTGCTTACCTGAAGCAGGGGGAGCACTTAAAGCAATGCCAAGAGTGGGTTGGTGCCAAGTGAAGCCTTGGTGTCAGAGACAGGCCACCAGAAAGACCAAATCTGGTTGTTTGACTGGTAGGTGCCAATAAAAGGGTGCTGTAATTCATTTATCAGTCTTGTAAAAATCAGCTTATATTCCATCAAGGCTTGACTATATTAGTAGTAATAAAGTAAAATACTGAATTGTTTTAAAATCATTTTGTTTAATTTAAATTATTCAGTCATTTAAATCATTTGCACACTGTGATTCTGTTGTTCTAACGTTGCTTTATGCTGGGGAATAAATGACCTGTTCTAATACCGGATTTATGTTAAATATCAAGTAACACTTTTGGGGGGGAGGAGCAAGCAGGTGAGGTTGTGAATAGAGTGACAGGCAAGAATCAGGAAGACATCTTCTGCATTCAAATATGGCCTCAGACATTACTAGTGTGTGATCTTGGGCAGATCATTTAGTTCTGTTGGCTTCAGTTTTTTCATCAATAAAAAGAGAAATTGCAAACCACTCATGTGTTTGTGCCAGGAAAACTCCACTTAGGATCATGAAGAGTTGGATGTAACAGAACAACAACAAGCACTTTAACTTGCTCTTTTGGGGAAAGTCTTAGACTAAATCTCAGATTAATAATTTTCCTTGGAGTAGTTCAAATGGGGACAATAACAGTAATAATTATGACAATAATAAATGTGGGCACGGGGAACCCGCTTCCCAGGGGTCAGATTCCTTCAGATTTTAACTTGAGCAAAGTGTGATGGTTAAAAAAAGGATAGGGAGTTTTACAGGTTGTCGACCTGTGGTGTCACCTGAGAAACATATTTAGTCAGAAGCTTTTAAAAAATCTTTTCTGGTGTGTTATGCACCCCTTTTGCAATTGGACTTATGGATGCTTTCTCAGAGGGATGTTTTTATATTACCAAAAAAGCTCTTAAGTTAAATTTCCTCTCCTGGACACTGCCCTTGTCAATAGGATAGAATGAAAAGAAATGCCTCCCCCATCCTTTTCTGTACAGGAGATACAAGGGAAAGAAAAAGAACTCTTTTCTCAGAATTGACTTTTTGAACATTCTCTATCAAGGTCTATTATCTGTTTTATAAGTGAGGTTATCCCAGCTCAGGGACTAGTCCTTGTTTCTGCCAATCTGCAACTGAGTTTGTTGAACCTTTCATATGCAAATGGACCGCTCAAAGTCTAAAAAGACACATCCTAACATCTCACTGTCTGCTACTAGCCTTATACTTTGCAAATGGGTCTGAGACAAGTCTGAGAGTCCCAATTCCATCAAGTAGATTGGGGGATTTAATTGTTGTGAAATCCCCCAATCAGTATCCTTACCTTTTATATACTCATTTGAATCTTAGTATTTTGCCCTGAATTGTCATGCTCTGAATTAAATTATTATGGTCACTCCTCTCCTTCCCCTTCCTTAGCATTATGACTGGGAGAATTGAATCAGGAAAAACCTTGAAATACCATAGAGTCATAAAACTCCAGGTGCCTTATCTCAATCCTTGCTAGGACAATTCCCCCCCACCTTCTTATCTTGACACCCTTATCCTATCCAGGATTAAGTTATGATCCTTTCCTGGAATTATGGCTTGTCCACTCACCCTGTGTCCTTGCCCCCTCCTTATGCCTTTGTTTCTCCTATAAGATTGTATACTCTGGTTATGTGTTCTGTTTGCAAACCCTGTTTAACTAAAACCCTGTAAAGGTTCCCTGCCTCAGTTCCTCGGGGCTAAATGATTTTTAGAACATGAGTTCCATTTGGTTGGCTAGCCTAAAACTCTCCACATTAAAGAATAAAAACCAATCTCTGTCTTGCCTCAGTTTCTCTGGCATTATAATATGCTCCTTTTGATATAAATGTTCCTGATGTTATTGAATTCAAATTCAGGTCTTCCTGAATATATATTCCTGATTATTTAAAACATGTAAAATAAAAATTCTTAGTTTAATTACAAAAGCTAGCTGGATTTGGCTGCTGGATATAGTTTGCTCACTTCTGTGTTATATCATACTTTATCTGAGTAATAGTAAAAAGTTTTGTGGTCAATTTTGGATTAGAATTTAATGGCTTTTATTAATCACCTAGTTTGTTTCAGGAACTTTATATACTCCCATATATTCAGCATGACTACCTTATTGGCGTATAATTTCAACTTGCACCATACAATGAATGAATAGTAAAGATTTAATAAGTAGCAGTATGACTGGGTTTATATCCCAAAGAAATACTGAAGAAGGGAAAGGGACCTGTATGTGCCAAAATGTTTGTGGCAGCTCTTTTTGTAGTGGCTAGAAACTGGAAAATGAATTGATGCCCATCACTTGGAGAATGATTGGGTAAATTATGGTATATGAATGTTATGGAATATTATTGTTCTATAAGAAGTGACCAGCAGGATGAATACAGAGAGGCTTGGAGAGACTTACATCAACTGATGCTGAGTGAAATGAGCAGAACCAGGAGATCATTATACATGGCAACAACAATACTATATGAGGATGTATTCTGATGGAAGTGAATATCTTCAACAAAGAGAAGATCTAACTCATATCCAATTGACAGAATCAGCTACACCCAGAGAAAAGGAACACTGGGAAATGAGTGTAAATTGTTTGCATTTTTGTTTTTCTTCCCTGGTTATTTTTACCTTCTGAATCCAATTCTTCCTATGGAACAAGAAATTGGGTTCTGCACACATATATTGTATCTAGGATATACTATAACACATTTAACATGTGTGGGATTGCCTGCCATCTAGGGGAGGGGGATGGAAGGAAGGAAGGAAAATTCAGAATAGAAGTGAGTGCAAGGGATAATGTTGTAAAAAATTACCCATGCATATGTACTGTCAAAAAATTATAATTATAAAATTAATTTTAAAATGTAAAAATAAAAAAAATAAGTGACAATATGGATAGGATTTAATCTTTATCAATGAAAACAAAATATCTACTGATAAATTCATATAGTCCCACATTCTTAAAGTTCATAGATTGTGAGAGCCGGAAGAGACTTTAGATCTCATCCCTCCTCATTTTATAAATGAAGAAATAGAGATAAATCCATAGAAATGAAGTGGATTTTTTCCATAGTCATCCAGGAAGTTAGTTTCAAAGTTAGAACTTGAAACTACATTTTCTGCTTTCTAGACAACTCATCTCTGAATGAGTATCTTTGAGTATGTATGTGTGTATATACATAGACATATATGTTTGCATGTCTTAACATTTGTTTGTCTTTGTCATCTATCTCTAGTCATTATATAAATCATTCCTTTTAGTTATGAAACTCACTAAATTAGTGTTACTTTTAAAAATAATATAACTACATATATGCATATATATATAATATAGCAATAGTTATTCAGCAAATAAAGAGTTAAGGAAATTCTTTATTTGTTGAGAATCTATTATTATATTCATTTTCAAATATATTCTTGTCACACTTGGCTATTAACCCATCCTTTGCAAGGAAAATATTTTTAAAAAAAGGTTCAGCTCATCTGGTGGGCTTATATAAACATTAAAAATAATAGAAATAAATAATATAACTATTATTACTAGTTTCATTTTTTTTCCTTTCCTGGTTTCATTTTTATAGTCATTGTGTATATTGGTTTTTTGTTTCTGCTGATTTCACTCTGCATGAGTATTTATGAATTTTCTTACGCTTCTCTGAGTTCTTCATATTTATTTTTTCTTATAGAACAGCAACAATTCATTATATTCATGTAACACTTTTTTTCAGTTACTCCCAAATTAATGGACACCTTTATTTGTTGTTTTAAGTTTGAAGTGCTGTTTCATTATTTATTTTTGTGTATCTCATTTTTGAAAAGGGTTAAAGAAGACTGAATTTAACATATTTCACATAAAATTTATCACTTGCTTTCTATCAACAATTATTTATTAAACTTCCACTATTTGGCAGACATTTTTCTGGACACTAGTGGTACAAAGGTAAAAATAAAGCAGTGCTTATTCTGCTTGAATGAAGCTTATAGGTTTGGATTTGCAAAGCAAGTAAATATTCAGGAGACGCTATTTCCTTACCTTCCTCTTTTGCATATATTACTTTTACTTAGCTTTAGCTTATTGATTGAATAGAAAATATCTAAGCAGTGTATATTCTGTTTAGTGGCCACAAATATTTTTAACAGAACAATTTGTTATTTGTGAAATACAGAGTTAATTTTTAGAGATCCTCATTTAATAGTTTATATTATTTGCTATGTTTGGATGAATACAAAGTTAGACATTTGGCATAGAATTTGATTTTTTTTCTTGTACTAATGAAAATATTATCTATAAAACTTTGCTGAAATTATGATGGCTGAGCAGATAAGGTTGCCCCAATTGAGTTCCATGCCCTTGAATAAAAGGAAAATGATGATATTGTTGATGAAGAGAAATCTGGACTTTTTTTACATGTAATTCTAGTGAGGTTTACCTTATAACTGATTCACTGTGGTTCTTTTTCAGAGAAGTATTGATAACAGCATGTTAGGCAAGTTGGATTGATTTGATAAGAAAATGATAAGATGTGTCTTTCTTGTGATGGGGGAGGGGGGAAATATGATAAGACACAGCCCTTGTCGATGAAACAAAGATCTAGCTTCTGAAAAGGCAACTTTCAGTTATAATTCCCCAGCTGATCCACAGAGAATGGTTCTTGTATTTATTATGTAGCTCACACTCAGATTCACCCCTGGGGCAAGTTAAACCATTCCTGTGGTTTTGTAAAAAGTTGTGTGCACGTGCTCACACACAAATGAGAGAAGGATGTTTGAAATTATGGTTCTGTGAAGTAGAACAGGTTTACTTACACCAGGTATTGTTGGTGTGTTGCTAGATTATTCCATGGGAACAGTAGTTTAATGTGGAGGGTTTTCAGATTGTTTTTAGAAATTATGTGACATATAATCATAGAATGTTAGAGCAGGCCTTAAAGATTATATAGTGCTACCTCTATATTTTGCAGATGGGGAAACTGAGACTTAAATTCTGTAGCTTGCTCAAAGCAGATTAGCAGTTTGGGAGTGAGGAGGGTATGACATCCACATGTGAGTCTAATGGAACCCAGTTAAATTGTCTTTCTATATTAGCCTCTCAGGTAGCTATTTACACAATCACCCAACACAAATAATAAAGAGAATGACTTCCTTTTTAAAAAATTTTTACACTTGAATCCTAGTAAGGGGGAAGAGTTCTAGCATATAAAAACAAAGATCTAGTATAAAAACGGTGGCTCAGGTTATTGCAATCTCCTCAGTAATGGTTAACATAATAAAATTTCAGTCCTTGTTAAATCTAAGAGTTTTGCTAGGTGCTGCTTTTCCTTTTGGATGATTATAGTGGGATAAAACACTTGCTTGTGTTATTATTTACTAGAATTTTAATTAGTTTTAAACTTGAATTGGCCCTATGGTAACTATGTTTTGTATAGGAGTTGAACAAGGGAAAACACTTCTGAATATCATGAGAAAGGCCTCTAGATATTACTTTCACAAAACAACACATATTAAAAAATACCTCACCTGCAATTTTCTTTTTCTGGTTATTGTTGTTTATAATTTATACTCCAAGTGCTACTATAACACGTCAGGCTAGAGTTAGTTAAATTTACAGTATCTTCAATTTTTTTTAAGGGATAGTGAAAATTTTGTAGGCTAAATGTAAACCTAAGTGGGGCTGCTATATGAGTGTACTGGGGAAGTAGGAACCACTGCTTTAACCCTCATCTATGGTCCTTATTTATCCTTTTCTTCCTGGTAATGAAAGGGAAGTAGGATGTCAGGAGTGTGGACTTCCTGGAGTTTCCTTATACCAGACAATCTTATGACTAAACAACCATGTTGAGAGACAGAACTGTCCCAATTACAATATTCAGTTAGTAATGGATGATCTTTACCCTCAAAGCCAGACATTTTCAAATAACTTATCTGTTAACTCATGGAAATGTGCGAAAGAGAATATGAGACTTAGGCAGTGTATTTAACATATAACTAAGCAACCTTATGCTTGGTATTCAGGCCACAATTTTGTGCACTTAGTCAAAGGACCTCTCTGTTATTGTCAGAGAACTGTGTCTTGGCTCCTGACTTCTCAACCTCATTTCAATTAATTTCTTCACAGTAACCCCTTTTTTAAGTACAAAAAAATGTCCTTGGCTTCTGCAAATGATGTCAGAGTAAGAACTGATTGTCTTTTGTACGAGAAGTGGGATCTTTAAAGAAGTACGTGGTAGACTTTTATACCAGAAATATTTAATGAATAACTTTATGTTTTCATATTTTTAAGATACAATTTAATTTCAGTTGAGAAAATTCAGTCTGAATTTTCCTTTCAGAGACTCAAAAATGGAAAAATTATATTATATTGGTTTGGTTAAAAGTTTTTCAAGAAGGGAAAACCCTGAGTGTATAGAAAAAACTATATAGTAACCAATTATGTCATTGTTAGGACACTTCGTAATGTTTCATGTAGGGCAAAAGAGCAGAAATCCATGCTGATTGCTAATTATTCAGATTGTAAATAGCTCAATAGAGAACTTCATTTAAACAAAAGGAACATCTAAGGAACAAAAGGCCTATGGTAATGAAAGAGACTTTGTAAAGAGGGAGGCTGCACTGAATTATTGATGTGGGTCACATCTTGTGCTTGTATTTTAATTGTACCTTTGTATTTAATAATAAAAAATGATTACATGCTCAAGTCTTATCAGTTCATCTTATTGAAAACCACCATATGGATATGTAAAAGGAAATTAACACAATTCATTTAAAAATCTTGAGAAGACAGTGCTTTTTTTCTCTTATGAAGACTAATCTGTAGTAGTAACTACTGATTTGTGCAAATATTCATCAAATCAGAAAGATTTCCAGACTATATAAAGTTGGCTCTTGTTAAAAATTTCCATACAATGTAGCTGAATAGTTCTTAATGTGTAGCATTTAAAAATAACTTAGGAAAGTCTGCTCACTCTCTCCTTTCTATTCCTCCATTCTCATTTAGGAATTGAGCTAGTAACTGTCACAATAGAACTCTTCAGGGTGCTTATATCCTCCTCTCATAAGGATTTACTAATCTGAATCCTCTTTCTAGGTACTTTTAAGAATAGCACTAGCATCCTTTCCAGGTAGTCTTAGATATTCAGTATTGGTTACATATAAGCCACCACATGTGGGAACCTATAAATAACTTTTAGTTATAATTTCCCTCTTCCTTTCTCCCCTGACTGAATTATTTCTCCTTTTTTACTCTTAACTGTCAGGTGTCATTTTCAAGTAAAGGAGAACAGGGCCCATTTCCCTTCTAACAATTCCTGCATCTTCAAGGCTGCTATTATTCTTTAGCTCCAGCTCCTTTTCTTTCATTCTTAAGAGCATTCTACTGATTGCCGTGTTTTAGTCTTTTACCCATAGTCTAATCGCGATAATGGAGAGCAGGACATTGTTTCAGAATTGATAAAGACAAAATTTCTCATTCAGTTAATTTAAAGGCTTCAGATTAGAAAAATTTTGACATAATTTTAAAAAAATAAAAACTTTTTAATTTTTCAAATACATGTTAAGAAATAGTTTTCAAAATTCACCTTTGCAAAACCTTTGTTCCAAATTTTTCTCCCTCTCCTCCTCCTTTTCTCCTCCCTAAGACAACAAACAATTTTATATAGTTAAACATGTGCAATTCTAAATATATTTCCATCATTCCTCATGCTGTATGTACACACACACACAAAAAAAAAAATCCCAAGTAAACAATCACAATAACAAAAAAGATAAAAATCTATGCTTTGATCCACATTTAGTCTCCATAATTTTCTCTCTGGATATGGATTGCTCTTTTCACCCTGTGTATTAGAATTGCCTTGAATCACCTTATTGTTGAAAAAAACCAAGCCTATAACAATTGATTATCACATAATCTTTTTGTTGATGTGTTCAATGTTTCTTGATTCTACTACACATGATTTCTTAATGTACTTAAGGTACATTGAACCAAATTCTCCTAACCCAAAACACCATTCACAACATTGTGGTTGTTTTTCCTCTTAAGAAAACTCATTACAAGTTTCAAATAATTAATTTGTAGATTATTTAGGTGAGACTTGGCTGTATTATTCTTTTTGTGTCCACAAATTAGCACAATTACTTTTTAAAATACTCTATTGCTAATAAGAGGATTATACAAGATAAAAAAAATAAGATATGAGAGCTAAGCTTATAGTTCTCATTAGACACATTAATTTCTCATAGGGTGGGAGAAGGGGTGCTTCTATGTTTACTACTCTGTCCTCCTGCTGTCATTTTTTTGGGGGTGGTTGTTTGTTCATTCAGTTATATCCGACTCATCATAATCTCATGGACTAATTGTCCATGGGGTTTTTTTCTTAGCAAAGGTACTGAAGTAGTTTCTATTTCATTTCTCTAGTCTTAATCAGTTTAGGGAAACTCAAATTAGAAAAGACCACCAGAGAGAAGGGAAACACTGCTTTCTTTGAAGTAATAGGTTGTTAACCAGATATTAAAAAAAACTAGAAACCATAATATTTTAGAGCTGGCAGGGAATTTGCATGTGTAATGGAAACCAAATCCTTCATTATGAAAAGTAAAGGTGAAAATTATTTAAGGTAATAAAGCTTTTTTTTATTGGTAGAAGCCGCACTAGAACTCAAAACTCCCACACGTTCAATCCTTTTTTTAAGTGGACTAGGAACACCATGCTATTGTTTCCTGTGCCTGGATAATTTTATATCACTATTCAGGTTCACTGTTTATACAATTCGGGGAAGACTAGTATATCTGGTGTGAGAATTGCTCGTTTACCTTTAGTGTTACTTGGTACTCCACTCTTAAGCCGTGGTGCCAGGAAGCTATATCAGGCATATAGGTCACATCCTAGTAAGCTGTTTTGGCAGATGGGTTAAACCAGGTTGAGGGAAACTGAGGGCTTCAATTCATTTCAATTAGAAAGAGTATGACACATATAAAGACTTCCCTGGGGCAGCTAGGTGGCATAGTGCATAGGGCACCAGCCCTGAGGTTCCAGGAGGACCTGGGTTCAAATCCGGTCTCAGACACTTAACACTTCCTAGCTGTGTGATCCTGGGCAAGTCACTTAATCCCATTGCCTCAGGGGAAAAAAAACAAAAAAACAAAAAAAAAACCAAAACAAAAAAACAAAACAAAAAAACTTTCCTCAGTGGAATGGGTAGAGAATAATTTGTTCCAAGGTCCATGAAAGCATGGAGAACATGAAATCTATTAGACTTGTAAGATGGATAGCTATTGTGAGAGAACTCAGCAGGTATGGCATCCAAATAGCAGCCCTAGGTGAAACAAGACATGTGAAGGCCAGCTTACTGAAGTCAAAGTTGATTACCATATATTTTTCTGGAGTGGTTGTAGCAATGTGGAATACCATGTGTATGTTTTGCATCCAAACTGATCTAGTCAAAAAGCATGTGACAATGTGATTGCCACTTGTAGGAAGTACCATGCCATCATCATCAGTGTATATGTTCCCACCATAACAATGAGGTCAAAGAAAAATTTTTACAAAAACTTGAAGAATTGTCATCATCAACATGCTGAAAGAGATCAAGATTGTAAATATTAAGTGAGTTGGCAACAGCAGTAGCAATGGTTATTGAATATATTACTCAGGTGGAAGTCAATCCCCCTCTAGCCGAAGTCCAACTAAAGAAGAGATTTTTGCATGCCATTGGACTTTTTTCATCTGGCAAAGAACCTGGTCCTGATTCTGTTCTAGCAGAAATTTATAAGGCAGAGGATTCAATGTTCATAAAAAAGCTAACTGAAATCTTTCGTGTTTTTTTTTTACCAAGAAGTTATTACCTCAGGAGTTTGTGTGTGCCTCCAGTGTACATCTCTGTAAAGGAGAAGGGAAATAGATTATCTTGTGATAATCACAAAAGGATCTTTCTCTTTAGCATTACTGGCAGGATTTTTTGCCAGAGATTTCCTTAATAGATTCATCCTTGACCTAGAAGATGATCATCCACCTGAGAGCTGGTATGTCTTTAAAAAGGGCCAAGGCATGGTTGATATAATGGTTGCTGCCCAACAATTCCAGAAGAGATGCCTGGAGTAGAACAAATCTGAACATAGATTTGATCTGATTTGATCATAGAACATTGATCTTGTGTGCTTGCTTCTATGTTTTTTTTTTTTTTTTAACATATGTCTGCAGCAATGTTGTCAGATGCCTTCAACAAGGATAAAAAGAACATTAAGGTCACCTACCACACTGGTGGTAAATTATTCAATTTGAAAAGGCTACAAGCCAAGACTAAAGTGGAGGGAGAGTTGGTGCATGCTTTTTTGTTCATGGATGAGTGTATTCTCAATTCTGCCTCACCACTAAGAAGCAACAGAATATGGATTGATTCTCAGTTGCTTATGCTAATTTTGGGCTGACAATAGACACCACCAGCCAGTACCACACGATTCATACATAGTTAAAGTAAAAGGATAAATTTTAAATGCTGAGTATAACTTTGCTAATATTTTTTTCCCGCCTGAGGCTGGGGTTAAGTGACTTGCCCAGGGTCACATGAAGTGCTAAGTGTCTGAGACCAGATTTGAACTCAGGTCCTCCTGAATTCAAGGCTGGTGCTCTATCCACTGTGCCACCTAGCTGCCCCCCCTTTTTTTTAAATTTAATTTTAATTTTTTTTTGAGGCTGGGGTTAAGTAACTTGCCCAGGGTCACACAGCTAGGAACTGTTAAGTGTCTGAGACCAGATTTGAACTCGGGTCCTCCTGAATTCAGGGCTGGTGCTCTATCCACTGCGCCACCTAGCTGCCCCCATAACTTTGCTAACATTGAGAGTATATTTTCCAGGGATTTACAGAGATAATGAGGTTTATGATTACATTGTCAGAGCTAGCTCAGGGTTTGGGGGAACTCTGAAAAATGTATGAGAGAAAAGAGGTCATATACAACCTAATTGAAAATCTACAGAACAGTTTTGCTAACCTCATTGTTATATGCTTGTTAAACCTGGACAATCTGCCAGTGTCATGGTAGAAAATTGAATCTGAATTGCCTTAAGACAAATTTGAAGATCATTTGTAAAATAAGATATAAGATACTGAGGTCCTTTCTTAATCTGAATTGCCGAGCATTCAAACAGTGCTGTAGAGAGTGCGACTCTGATGGGCTGGCCACATTGTTCAAATGCAAAGCACATGTTTGACTGAGTATTTTATGGAGAACTAACACAAGGCAAGTGCTTACACAGAGGTCAGAAGCAGCAATAAAAAATACTCTTAGGGTCTTTTTTGAAGAACTTTATTATCTATTGTAAGACATGGGAAATGCTGGCATAGGACCACCTGGCATGGTATGGTCTTAGAAAAGGAGGGTCCTATGTTTTTGTGAGTGAAGCAGAATTGCGTTTGCTGAAAAATAGCTGAACTTTGGAGTGGAGACAGCTCCCATTCCAAATGTTCATATGCACTATTTTTGTTCAACCTTTAATAGAACCTTCCAAACTCATATTGATCTGATCAGCCACCATTAGATACTTTGTACTTTGACCCTGATATAGTGATGTGTCCTAATCAAGCATGAAGAACAACAACAATTTTATATCATTCTTAAAAAAAAAAATTAATGACTCAAACAATAGTTGTTAATCTGCTCTTCAAAATCTCCTATTTTATCTTTTTACTCACTAAACTCCAACATTGCATTATTCTCCTCATTCTCTTTTATGTTGCTGTATAGAACTGGACCTGTGTTCTGAGTTCATTTCATACATGCTAACTAATGTCACCTGGGCATTAGAAAAATCAGATAAGCTTACTATGATTCCCTAATTCATTCCCTATGCTGCTGACATCATTGTCTTTTATTTCCTTCTCTTTAGTCTGAAGTAAGGTGATCCTTCTGTTTTTCTAAGGCTATATTCTCTACACGTGTCATTGATAAAGATTATTTCCCTCATTATCTCCTTTTCTCCTCCTTTCTCTTTCCTTGTCTCCCTCCTTTCTTCCATCCATTCATCTCTCTTTTTTTGTTGGCTCTTTCCTTGATGCCTTATAAACATACCCAAGTCTATTCCTTTACAAAACAAACAAAAAAAGAAAATAAAACCACATCTACCAATCAAGCCTGATTTTATCAAATAACTGAAGTTCTAACCACCATCTCTTTGTAGTTAGTAACTCTTGCCTCTCTGGGTTTTCGTGACTGCTCTTTCTTGGTTCTCTTCTTTCTTGTCTAATTATTCTTGATTTAGTCTCTTGCTGTAAATTTATTCACTAACCACACTTGTTTCTCTCTCCTTTTTTACTTTATAATCTCATTAATTCCACTGGGTTACATGGTAATTTTTATGCAGGTGATTCCATTTATCCAAACCAAGTCTTCTTTCTAATTTCTAGTCCCATACTTCAACTACTTGATGTACATTTTGAACTATATGTCCCATAGGCATATCAAAGTGAAAACAAATAATTATCTTTTCTCCAAACTCCTCACCTTTAATTAATTTTTCTGTTACTGTCCTCAGCACTGCCATTTTACTAGTTACTGAGGTTTGTAAACTCAGTATCATCCTCAGATAGTCTTTTTCCTCACATATACAGTCATTTGCCATATTTCTTTGTCTACTTCTCTAGTATATATCCCTTATTCTCTACTTACACAATTAGGACACAAGTCCATGCCTCTTTCCTAGAATATAGCAGTAGCTTTCTGAAGTTTCACTTCACGTCTCTCTCTGTTCTAATCCAACTTACAAACAACTGCCAAAGTGATTTCCCAAAGTGTCGGTTAACCTAGATCATTCCCCTCCTCAATAAACTATAGTGGTTCCTTACCATATACAGGATGAAATATAAAATTGTTTGAACTTAGAATTCTTTCTACTGAGTCTATATCACAAAGAGATCATAAAAAAGGGAAAAGAACCCACATATACAAAAATATTTGTTGCTGCCCTTTTTGTGGTGGGCAAGGAACTTGAAACCTGAATGGATGCCCATCAGTTGGAGAATGGCTGAGTAAGTTATGATATATGATTGTAATGGAATGTTATTGCTCTATGAGAAACAATTAGCAGATTGATTTCAGAAAGCTCTGAAGAGATTTACATGAACTGATGTTAAGTGAAGTGAGCCAGAATCAAAAGAACATTGTGCACAGCAACGAGAAGATTGTGTCCATCAACTCTGATGAACGTGGCTCTTTTCAACAGGGAGGTGAATAGGGCCAATTCCAAAAGACTTGTTATGGAAAGAGCCATCTGCATCCAGAGAGAGGACTATGAGGACTGAATGTAAATCACAACATAGTATTTTCACCCCTTTTTTGTTGTTTGCTAGCTTTTTCCTTTTATCCTTTTCCTTTTATCTGATTTTTCTTATGCAGCATGATAAATGAGCAAATATGTTTAGAAGAATTGTACATGTTTAGCCTATCTTGGATTATTTGCTGACTAGGGAGGGGAGAGGGTAAGAGGGAGGGAGAAAAATTTGGGACACAAGGTTTTGCAAGGATGAATATTGAAAACGATTTGAATGTATTTTGAAAAACAAAAAGTTATTATTATTTATATAAAAAAATTAGAGCTCTTTACAACCTGGCTACTTCCTATCTTTCTGTTCTTTTTATATTCTTCTCCCCTCCATGCAGTCAGAAACCCATCCTTGCCTGCATACGTGTGATTCCTTGTATATAACACTACATCTCCCATGTGTGTACCTCATGCTTGGAATGATCTCTGTCCTCACCTGACTCTTAATCTCTGACTTCCTTCAAGACTCAAGTCAAATCCCATCCTCTACCGGAGGCCTTTATTGTCTTTCAACAGCACCTATAAGGTGATCTTCTTTCTACTCTGTATTTTATATATGCTATCTCAATTGATAATAATTTATTAGATATCAATTGTATGCTAAGCTCCTTAAGTAAAATATGAACTCCTCCTTATAGATAATATTTTTGCTTTTTTTTTTTTTTTTTTTTTTTTTTTTTTTTTTGGTGCTTTTCCATTTGCACATTGTAAACTCTTAATAAATCCTAGCTGGAGATAGATTCTCATGATGTTTCCTATGGCAACATATTTTGCCAGGTATAGATAGGTATAGATAGCTTTGATTAAGTCATTTTTTCTGAGGTTGAGTTTTTCTGAAATTGAGTATTTCTGAGGTTGAGTATTTCTGAAGTGTCCCCTGAGTATATGGTTTAGTATAGACCTTTGGGCATTCTTTAATTATAAGTTGGTAGTTTAAAATGGATACTTCAAAACTTAGATTGTGTATTACGATATTTCCATGGGAAAATCTAGAAAGTTCCCTCTTAGTTGTATTAAGTGACTTGTGTTCTTGAGGTTACAAGTTACCTTCCCTCCTTTATTCATTCTTTTCCTACATTCCTACACTTAAATAATTTGAGAACAGGCAAACAAAACCTTGAAGCCTTGAAATAACTTTTTAATCTAAAAAAAAATCATGATTTCCATTTTTTTTGCTAGGAAAACCTTCATATTTTTATGTTTAGAACACTTTTATTGAAATTAGCCTCTCCTTCATGAAACCATGGCTTTCTTATGCCTTTTAGCCCCATAACACACACACACACACACACACACACACACACACACACACACACACACACACACACACATTTTGTTTTAAACAATGGGAAAATTTAAACTTTTAAACAATGTTTTTCATACAATGGAAGCAATTATAGACCCTTCTTGTATAGTCTCTTTTCCTCCCTTGTGAAATTTAAGCACATGTGCACATATGTCAGAATGCAAGGGAAAATGACCAGCAGCATAGTTTCTAGAAATCATGCTTTTTTGATGTAGACATCAACACAAAAAGCTGTTTTTTCATTAATGAAATAACAGTGCTGCTTATCTTTGCTTTAAGAAAACTATTATATGAAAATCTAGATTTGATTGTGTGATGGTGATGCCTTTAGTAGCAAAGTGGCTGCTTTCCAGTGGCTCATTTTGTTTTCAGAAATTTTGTTCCCAAAGGTAAAAATAATATGGGAGACACACATAATATGGTCCTTTGTGTTTCACTGTGTCATAAAAAGGGGATTGTTGTATAAAAATATCCTTGAATAAGAAAAACTTATTGTTAAGTATATTGGGAAATAATTACAGTTAGGATTTATTTAGAACTTGAAGGTTTACAAATACTTTTATGTTTGCTATCTCATTTAATTCTTACAACACCAAATTGAGATAGATACTATAATTTTTCCTATTTTACAAATGTGAAAATGAGGTTGAGAAAAAGGTTAAGTGATTTGCTCGTGGTCACACTATTAGTATCTGAAGAAACATTTCATGTATTTGATGATGTTTGATGTGTTTCTTTATCAAATTCTGTATATATTCAGCCTTCTTTTGTCCATTTCAGATAAATATGACATTTATCTGAAACCCAGTACCCCCACCCTTTTATATAGTCTTTTCTGCTTTTATATAGTCTTCTCATATAGCCTAAATTATGAGAAATATATGTATCCCACTCTTCTCCCACATTTCTACATTAACTACTCCTTTTACCATCTTTGCTTTTTCTCTTCATAAAACCTCTCACAAGAGAAATAATCCATTCCCAGATCTTTTGTTTTTCTTATTTAAACTTTTAAACTATTTACACTTAATTAAACTTTTTCAGTCTCCTTTAAAGATAGTTGAGATTCTAAAGAGGCACTTGCTTATTACATTGTTAAAACATTATAAACATTATAAGGCTTCCGAATATTAAAATAATTTATCTTTTTAGGTTTCTATTAATTATTGTTTTTAAAGTTTCTACTCTGCTCTGGTCTTTTTTTGAAAATTTTAGTCAGAAAGACTTGAATGACCTTTTTTACTCAAATTCCATTTTGTTCCTTTTAGGGATTATTCTCACCAAGTATAAACTCTTCTTGCTTCTAAGACTGTTTCTCTTGCCTTTTACATGTGATCTTAGATTTTTTTTTTTTTTGTTTTTTTTGGTTTTTTTTTGTACCTGAACTGCTTCCTTTTGGATAGTTGGAGCATATTTGTTTTTACGTGGAAGCTCTTGAATTTGTATATTTGTTAATGCTGGAACTTTCTTTTCAAGAAGTGATTAGTGGATTCTTTGTATTTTTATCTTGACCTCTGATTCTAAGAATAGATTTATTATTTCTTGAAATAAAGTGTCTAAGCTTTACCCCCACATATGTTTATATGTATGTATAGTTTTTAGGGAATCCAAAGATTCTTATGTCTATGGCCTGTTTTTCATTTCAACTGTTTTTAATATTAGGTATTTTATATTTTCTTCTTTTTAAATATTTTGATTTTGTTCTAATAGTCCTTTCTGTTTGTTGGAGTTATTGATTTCTGTTTGGACTATTCTAATTTTCAGAAGGTCTGGTACAAGAATAAGCCTTTTTTTTTTTAAATCACTTTCTATTCTATGATATTTATTTTTCTTCAAGTTATTTCCATTGGGTATTTTTAAAAAAATGTTTTTTCCCCTCCCACTCTGAGTCTCTGCTTTTAGTCATTATGGGGTGGGCCTCTTCCCTCATTGTTTGGGTTTGGGGGCATCTGGTTTTACAATAAAATATTTTTTATAAGCGATTGGTGATTTATTTGGCTAAGTATCACTCTAGTTTTAGTTCTTTAAAGGCCAGGATTTGCTCCCTGCTAGATTTTTGAAGAGGGTTTGTGGTTATCCCTGTTTTATCTTGTTTTGGGTCACTTGAGTTTCTTATGTTAACCTCTACCTCTCTTTGTCAAGCCTTTTGTATCTTTGAGGTTCAAAGTTCTAGATCTTTAGAGCCTTAGTAGAATTTTAGATCTAAAGATCTTGGACCCTCTGGATCTTAGATATTGTAGGGCTGTAATTGTTTTATAATTTAACCTGCCCACTTGTTTGCCTTTATTGGCACTAGCTGTACTAGCAGCTTACTTTCTTTTTGCCTGTGAGCTTTTCCCTGACTTTTGGTATGGTTCTGGAGTGGAAGAAATCAGCTATGGTTGTTTTTGTATTTTTTGACTATTATTTGGTCTCAGAGGAATTTCATATTTTTGCTGGAATAGACATGTGAGACCTAGGCTTTCTGTCACTTTTTGTCACCTTGGCCTGAAATTCAATTAATCTAAACTTGTTTTGTAAGCTATAATATGACCCTAGTAACTAATTGATAATACTTTTAAATAGCAATAATATTGAGTTTTAATATGTTATAAAGTTTAAAAATGCTTTATGTAATTATATCATTTAATCCTCACAACAATGTTGCCTACCTAACAAGAGGTCCTATTATTATCCCTATTTTATAGACGAGGAAACAAGAGGCTGAGAGAGATTAAGGGTTTTATTCAGTCACATAGTTATTAAGTGTCTAAGGCTGAATTTGAACTTATCTTTTTGATTTCAAATCATTCCTTTGTTGACTGGATTACCCAATATTTTAACATTTTATTTTTAATTTTTTTTTAAATTTTAGAATATTGAGTTTCAAAATTTCTCCTTCCCTTCAGCCTCTCCTCTACTTATTGAGAAGGCAGGCAATATGATACCCATTCTATATGTAAAGTCATGTAAAATAATTTCCATATTAGCCATGTTGCCCCCTCTCCTTACCTCCAGAAAAAAAAAGAAAAAGAAAAAGAAAAACTATGTTTAAAAACTAAGTTTTGCACTTAAAGTTCATCAGTTCTGTTTCTGAAGGTGGATAACATTTTTCATCATGAGTCCTTCAGAATTGTTGTGAATCATTATACCATTCAGAGTAGTTAAGTCTTTCATAGCTGGTGATTATTATGATGTTACTATTAGCATCTCCTGGTTCTGCTTCCTTTACTTTGCATCAATTCACATGTATCTTTCCAGGTTTTTCTGAAACCATCCCCTTCCTCATTTCTTATAGCACAATAGTCATACATTACAATCATATACTTGATTCCCCAGTTGATGGACATCTTGTCTATTTCCAATTCTTTTTCACCACAAAAAGAACTAGGTAGAGCCTTGTATTTTAAGGAAAAATTTCTTATTTGAATTCTTAAATAAATTAGTTTTTTGGTGTCTTCTTCCACTCTCAACCCCTTTGATAAAATTGTTGCCTACCCTCTACTCCAAGTTTATTATTTTCCTGAGATGTGGTTTCAATCCAGTTAAATAATTCCTTATATTGTTTGTGGAATGTTTGACATTTTCTCTGCCTTTAGTATAACATTTCATTTTGGGGGTGGGATGGGGTAAGAAGGGTGTTTCTAGCTGATTACATCAGTCAGTCCTGTTAGAATAAGATATTTGTAGGGAGGGGGCAGCAGTATCATAAGCCATTGATTCTATCTTTATAACTTTGCCCTTTTAGAGAGAACAGATTACTTTTGTGGTGATTCTGCATTGCACAGACAGAATCACAAGGAAGAAACTTTACATAAACCATTTATACTAAATGTTTGGTATTCTAGCAACATAAATCAACAACAATATCCATTACAAATTCTTCCCTTTATCAGTATTATCTTGATAGAAGTCATCCCAACATGTGGGAATTTGAACCCTGTTTCAATATATCTAGTACCAAGTAATTAATTATTCAGGGCACACTGAACCTGGCCCCTGCAATGTAGAGTAATTCTTCCTGGTCAGCGTTAACTTCAGGGGCGATAATAAATAGAAAAAGTCTCCAGTGATGTCAGTATTTTAAAGTGATTAATCATTCCCTCCCCCTTTTCTTTTCCTCCTGCACTTTAGTTTTCTTTAACTAGGATTTTTCAGCAATAAATCTTTAACAATACAGGTAAGAATTGTTCTGTAATTAAATTTTTCTCCTTTTAACTTCTTAGTTTTTATGGGACATTCTTCAGATGCTATACTTAAAAAAGAATTCAAAACTCAATCAAGAAATTGCATTTATGGAAAACTTAAAATTTTAGAGAGGATTTCCCTGGAAGGCTAAACTTTTTGCCATGACTTATTTTATATCTTGCATAGTGCCTAGCATAGTGTCTTGCAGGTGGTCTACATCTGATAAAATGCATGTTGATTGAAAAAATTTTATTTATAAGATAAAACATATATTAATAAAAACTGCTAACTCATCTATAGAAAGTATTTTACATTCTGAAATTCTTGCACTATTTCCATCTGGAAAGGATGGATAATAAGTATAATTTAAAAAATCTTCTCAGGTCCTGATGCCAGCTCTATAGACCCAGTGGTGTTAGCTATCTTTGCGCTGTGTAATATTAGATTTACTACTGCTATATAGCTGGGTAAATGTCCTGACCTAGAATAGGCCATGTATCTTTAAATAATCCCTCATGGACCTGACCAGCCATCATGTATATTCTGGGTGACAGGGACAGATGTGACAGATCTGTTATGACATACTTCCATACCATAAGTCAGTGGCTCGAGGTGACTCATGTCCTTCCTTTGATTCCTTCTCCTGCTGCAGGACAACACAATGATGCAAGGATGAACCTTGCCATTGCACTCACTGCTGCCAGGTATGGGGCTGCCATAGCCAATTATGTTGAAGTGAAGAATTTGTTGAAGAAGAAGGATCCAATAAGTGGGAAGCTGCGTGTATGTGGTGCACGGTGCATGGATATGCTAACAGGTATGTCCATTCTTGTCTTTACTTCATCTAATTATTGAATTATTATAGTTTTGTCCATAATTTTACTCTTATTTAAACTAGATTTCAGCATCACATTAATGTCATTCCTTAACTTTGTAACTGTGGTCGAATAGGAAAAATTACCTTTATAGGGCTCTCTGATTTTTTTTTTTTCTTTAGAGGGAAAGAAGGGCTTGCCATTAAAAAAGAAAATTTCCCAAGTAAGCCTCCCTCAGCTAGGAATGATTTTAATTTTCTTTACAAAAATATGTTATGAATAAAATAAAATAAGCAAGTTGAGTTTTTAAATATTACTTAGATAACATAGGCTGAGCATTTTCAAAGCATGGTGATGTGTCATTAATGTGGGTCATCTTTAACTCCTGTCAGGCTTTCATTCATGTTCTGATTGTTTAGCAGTATAGGCAAGGTTTCATAACTAGATCCTTCTATTGAGCAAAACCAATCCTCTGATGTCTGATGGCATCCAGTTTAGGAATTTCGTTTTAAAGGAGGAAACAGCTTATTTTATTTTTGTGGTTTCTTGAGGTTTGGTTCTCAAATACTGGATATTTCAGCAAATTGAAATGGGAACTGAAATAAAATGAGTTACATTTCTTTGCTTCATTTTGGACTTTTGAATGTGACAATGTATATGTCTGTGTGTAAAATAACCCATATGGGAACCTTTTGTACTGTTTTTCAGTGATTCCAGCTGCTCATGTCACTTAATGTGGCATACAATATACTTCACTATAGGTTAAGTTAATAGATAAATTAATAATCCAAAGCATCAGTGAGCAGAGAAACAAATGGGGTCTGTGATTGATGCTGTTTTCTTTCACAGGGTGCGAATTTGAAGTGAGAGCCAAATGTGTTATCAATGCTACGGGACCTTTCACAGACACACTCCGCAAAATGGATAATCAGTGCATTGAAAACATCTGTCAACCAAGTGCTGGGGTACACATCGTGATGCCTGGTTATTACAGGTAACCAGATTCCAAGAGCTACCTTTTGCACCAGTCAGTATTTGCAGCTAGAGTGAATAAAATAGCAATTAGAGTGAGTGAAATTCTCCAAAGAAAACCCATAATTTTTTAGATTTGTCTTTTGACCCACCTTCCTTAATAACTAGAATTGTCGCACTTAAAAAGAAGAAAAATGTAACAATCTATTCTTATGATACGCAAACAAAAAATTTTTTTTGGATATTCAGCTTTTAATTCAAGATGCATTTTTTAAAATTAATTTTATAATTATAATTTTTCAAGATGCATTTTTAAAGACCTTTAAAAAGAAAAGTAGGGCAAATGATAAAAGTAGTTTTAACTGTTGTCATAACCAATTATGACAAGATTAGCTTCTTAGGGATGGAGATTTGTGGTCCTCTCTGCAAGAGTACTAAGTCCTGCATATTTATTTGCTGAAAATAATCAATTGAACATGAGTATATTGTTTCAGTTTATCTAAATTACTAATTTTTCCTTTAGAATAAAATACCTATTTAGACTATTCTTAGTTTGACTATGTTTTCAATAAAAGAGACAGAGTGACAGAAATTTGGACAGAGTTAAATATATCCTGTGCTAAAGAAAGTCTTTGGGGCAAGCAAGAGAGGTGTCATATACTTTATTCAATAATTATTTTAATTGCCTACTATTTATTTAAGGTACTGGGTTAGGTATGAGCAATAATACAAAGACAAAATGAAATAGATCTTGCCTTTTAAAGAGTTTACAATTTTTTTCCTTATTGTTTAAGTCATGTATGACAGTTCATAATCCCATATGAGGTCTTTTTGGCAAAGATACTCAAGTGGCTTGTTATTTCCTTTTCCAGCTCATTTTATAAATGAGGAACTAAGGTAAACAGGGTAATGACTTCCCTAGGATCATACAGCTAGTAAGTGTCTAAGGTTGAATTTGTCTTCCTGATTTCCAAACCCAGTGCAAACACTGTGCCAACTATAGGTAGTCTACTCTACTGTATTTAATTTAAATTTTTTGTTTTTTGCTATTCAATTTTATTTTATTTCACTTTTAAAATATTTTTATTTTTTAAATATATGCAAAGATAGTTTTCAACATTTACCCTTGCAAAATCTCGTGTTCCAAGTTTTTCTCCCTTTTTGCTATTCAATTTTATTTTATTTCATTTTAAAAATATTTTTATTTTTTAAATATATGCAAAGATAGTTTTCAACATTCACCCTTGCAAAATCTCATGTTCCAAGTTTTTCTCCCTTTTTGCTATTCAATTTTATTTTATTTCATTTTTAAAATATTTTTATTTTTTAAATATATGCAAAGATAGTTTTCAACATTCACCCTTGCAAAATCTCATATTCCAAGTTTTTCTCCCTCATTTCCTCCCACCTCTTCCCTTAGACAGCAAGTAATCCAATATGTTAAATAAATCTTCTATACATATTTTCACATTTGTCATGCTGCACAAGAAAATTCAGATCAAAAAGGGGAAAAAAAACCCAAGCAAGCAAAAAAGGTGAAAATACTAAGTTGTGAACCACATTCAGTCCCCATAGTCCTGTTTCTGGATGCAGATGGCTCTCTCCATCACAAGTCTATTGGAATTGGCCTGAATCATCTCATTGTGGAAAAAAGCCATTTCCATCAGAATCGATCATCATATTATCTTCTTGTGGCTTTGTACAATATTCTCTTTGGTTCTACTCACTTCACTTTTTATCAGTTCATATAAGTCTTTCCAGGCTTTTGTGAAATTATCCTGCTGATAATTTCTTATAGAGCAATAATATTCCATAACATTTATATACCGTAACTTATTCAGTCATTTCCAACTTACTCACTTTCTGGCTCTTTGCTATTATAAAATGGGCTTGAATTTTAATTCTTCAGAAAGTAAGAGACTTTCTTGGATTGGAATCTAATACTTGACCTACTTAATTTTATGAATGCCTTTTGTATATCATAACTGTAATCGGAAAAAAAGCAAACATTAAACACCTTATCTTCCAGACAGAATCCTTCCTGGGACATACATTAAGGAAAAATAATTAAGCACAAACACATTATATATTCAGTGTTCTGCCTTAGTTGTCTTTCTCCTTGCACTTATTCCCCCTCCCACCAAACAACTATTTTTTCATTGAGAACAGAAAGATTTGTTTCATGATGTAACTTCCAAGACCTTATGTGATCTTGTGGGCACTTAAAGTTTATCTTCTGATTAGAGATCTTTTTATTTCCACTCTATTACAAAATCCTTTGAATTGTAATAACCTTAAACATGGGGCATCATCTTATAAAGTTCTTTCTTCTTCTCCCCACTCTTAAATACATTAGGGCATTAACTAATACCCAGAAATATGCTACTGATCAAAGCGACAGAAACAATCCTGGACATTTTCATTATTACATGAATTAGAAATTTTATGGGAACAATGCAAACAGTATAATTCCATTCAATTTATCAGTTTCAAAGGCTAGTATAATTCCAGATTAAAATTGATAAGGGCCAAAGGATTCATAATCGCAGATAGTCAATTTGTAGGGCTGTTGATCTAAGAAAGATAGGTTTGTTTTTGTTTTAAGATGACTGTTTGGTGGGCTGAAGGAACAGGAGATTGAATTTGATGTCTGGACCTGCCAGTTCATAACTCATCATGTTAATGTGATTTAAACCTGTTTTCCCCAGCATGCTTAGAGGTGAGCTAAGACTGGTATGAACTGTCTGGGGAAGCCTTCAGCCAGATTGTTGACAACCCAAGTCCAAGAGCTTGAGCCATAATTAGATCAGCTTGGGAATTTAGTGAGTTGTATGTATTCCATTCACATTTTCCAGTCACTTTGTACAAAAGACTAAAGAGAATTATAAGAGTGTCATCTTTTGGCCAACTTATTGTAGAATTTATAAACTTAGGAAGAATCTATTTGTGCCATCATCTTATATAAATTGCAATTTTGCATGCAATTGCATGGGGAATATTTTAATTTCTAAAAGATAGAAAATTTGAAAAAAATATCCTTTTTAAAAATTATTTAAACTCCCCAGTCATGTGCTCTACAGTGTTCTTTACAAAGGCATAACTAAAATATATACATATATAACTGAATAACCATCTTTCATCAGTAGAGGCTTTCTACAACTGATTAGTGGTAATGTTATTTTGTTCTTTCTAAACTGGGTCTATGCTCACATACTGTTTGTTAGCTATCCCACTGATTGCTAAGTAGTTAACAATAAATTGATTTCAATTTAAATTAGGCTACTTCAGCAAAGCACTGGTCTGCATGAGAAAAATCTTCATTGCATTTAGACCCAGACACACATACACAAATTAGCAACAAGCTTTTCTTCTTAGTACAAAATGATTCATGCATGTTGGACAGGGTTTATGTTTTTCTCCTAGGTACAGATTTTAACCAAGGGGAATAGCCACTGTAAAACTTTAGCATAATTTTACACAATTTATTTCTTCATTGTAAACAGATTTTTCTCTTTCAATAAAGGTATGAGTGAGGCAGTTTAAAAGTTTATCTAGAGTATTTCCTAGTGGCTTCTTAAATTTTAATATCCTTCATTAATGGCTTTATCTTCCCTCTCCTCTTGTTAATTCAAAGCCCAGGACATATGTCTTCGCTTAGGTAATTGGTATATTGCTTATCTCCTGTTTCTAGTTATATAAGTGTATTGTTAACCATCACCTTCACCCTTTAAAATTCTTTTTACTGCCTTTAACAGTTTTAAAGGATTTTGTGATTGCATTTTATAGGGATATTTAATACTCAAGTTACCAAATATGGAATGTTCAGTTTAATATTTAAATATTTAAACCAAAAAGAAAATAAAACATCTCAGTATATTTTAAGAATGTAACTATACATACAAATACGATCATAGGTAAGGTTCCTGTTCTATCATTGCTAATGAATCTGTATATTTACATCTCGGAAAATTTGTGATGAAGTATTAATCCTTGCAGCTCAATGAAAGTGTTTTCTCAAACAAGATATATCCTCCATATATAATTCTCCATTTCATAGTGTCTGATGTTTTCAAGGAGTTTCTTTATGATAATAAAGGAGGGGTGTGTGTGTGTGTGTGTGTGTGTGTGTGTGTGTGTGTGTGTGTGTGTGCATGCATACACACATAAAACACACTCTCTACATTCTTTTAGAATAAAACAAAAAAATTTACCACACAAATGTACAAGGAAAGTTTAATCAGAAAGCTGAAGGTAATGATAGCTAAGATTTGTCATTTGATTTACAAAGCATTTAAATATAATATCCCATTTGAGATTCAAAACAAACAGGGAGCTAGATAATATTATAGTAGTATTTCCTTGTGCAGATGAGGAAGCTGAGGTCCATACGGAGTAAGTCATTTACCTCTGGTCCTACAACTAGTCAGTGTCAGAGGCAGGATGCAAGTCTAGATTTCTTCCTGTATTGAAATCAAACTATATCACATTGCTTTCCAGGTCTTATGATTTAGAGATGTATGATGTATCACAGAATCAGAGGTCTAAGAGAACTTAGTCTACATTTTCATTTCCAAATGGAGAAAATTGGCCCCTAGAAACATCAAATGACCACACAGCTAATAACTAACAGCTTTTTATTATCTTTTACAAGACTTTACATTTTATGTATGCTATGAAATCAAGAAACAAATAAATATTAAGTGAATTTTGATTGAGGCTGCCTAGTAGATTGAGATCCTATTTCAAATACCTATTAAGTGTATGATCAAAGGCAAGTCATTTAATCTATAAACCTTGGTTTCCTCATATGTATATAATGGAAATGATAACATTTTCACTATTTTTTTCATGGAATATTGTAAGGAAAGTCTTTGTAAAATTCTTAATTTTTTTTTCAGTTGTGTCCAACTCTTTGTGTCCCTATTTAGGTTTTTCTTGGCACAGACACTAGAAGTATTTTGGTTTTTCAGCTCATTTTACAGATGAACAAACTGAGGCAAATAGTTTTAAGTAACTTGGCCAGTGTCACACAGCAAGTAAGTATGTGAGGCTAGATTTGAACTCAGGAAATGAGATTTCCTGAATTCAATCCTGCCACTCTATCTGCTGTGCCACCTAGAGCACAAACCTCAGAGCACTTTGTAATTGTGAGTTATTTACAGTTATTCCTTCCACATTGTGACCTAATTTTGATATATATCGTGGGTCAGCATAATTTTTTTTTTTGAACAAGGAAATTGGGGTTTTGCCCAGGATCACATATCTAGTATCTAGTATGTGTTAAGTGCCTGTGGTTAGATTTGAACTCAGGTACTCCTGACTCCAGGGCTGGTGCTCTATGCACTGTGCCATCAAGCTGCTCCTAGCATAAAAAAATTAAATGAGAATATTTTGGGAGTTTTGCAAAAGTTGCAAACCACATGTAAAGGCTAGATGACAGAAAAAATTTAAAAACTCAGAAATGTATAAAATGTATGCATAGTATTGTATAATTATCAACCCGAATTTTACAATAAAATACTATAAAAACCCCTTTAAAAGAAAGAAAAAAAATTTAGACTTCTCTGGTATGAAAGGAGAGCCAAAAAGATTTTATGTGCACTTTTGTTCGGGACTCCCCTCTCCCCTCTCCCTTTGTGATTTGTAAGGGATAACTTTTATAGAGTTATTGATTCTGAACTAGAAGAACCTTTAAAGGCATCTAAACCAAGTTATTTATTTTATACATGTAGAACTGAGGCACAGAGGATATGTGACTTGATCAGGATCATGGAATTCAGTAAAGTGACAAAGATGGCTCTTAAATCTATATTTTCCTGTCTTTGATGCTCTATCAACTGTTACCACTAGTGTTGTCATTGTTGTTGATGATATCATTGTTATCATTACATGAATATCTGTGATATATATTTGCTATGATTCAGATCTCTGTGTCCCTATTAACTAGTAGTCTATATATGGCAGATATTGTCATATACCCATGTAGATAATGAGCCTTTGATTTTGTGAATACCAAGTTCAAATCACTGAACTGAGTAGCTTTTCTTCTTAAAAATCAGCTCCTTCAGCACTGATGTTGAAAAATCCCAAAATTCCCTTTCCCAAGTGTTTAAGCAAATGGCTTTTGGTACTATAACCATTAATCAAATAGACAAAATTCTTTAAGTAGAATTTTTATGCCTTTGTCCAATCGAGTTAGTTTTCTTCTAATTCCTGGATGCTTGTTAGGTTTCTTGGCAAGGAGGGGAAGTGTAGCAGATACGTTCCCCTTCTAAGGGATGTTGCTGACCACCACCCATTTCACTAACCTAACAATATAATGCTTCAGGAAATGAAAAATGACTTAGGAATATCTGCATAGAAGTTTTTATGTGGTGTGAGATCTGAAGCAAATATTTTGAGCAGTTAGGAGGTACAGAAATCTGGCCCCAGACACTCACTAGTTTTGTGACTCTGGGTAAGTCATTTAAGTTCTATTTGCCTCAGTTTTCTCATATGTAAAATGGGGATAATAACAGCATCTATCTCCTAGTATTGTTGTGATGATCAAATTAGACTAATTGTAAAATCCCTAGCACAGTGATTGGAACATAGTAACTATTTAAATGTTAGTTATTTAAAAAATTATTATTATTTTGCATTGTGCTGTGAATTACTCTCCAGGGATTCATATATATGATCTTTCCATGTATTTCCCCAACAGAGAAATGAATTGCTTAGTAGCTCCCAAGCTTCCTCTATCAAATACTAATAACCCAGTTTAGGTGTTTCACAAACCCAGTAAAGCCTTTTCAGTACAGAGATTGGTGTTTTTCTCCTAATAAAAATGAATAAGACAAAGAAAAGGTTACTATGTCTAGAAGTAGTTAGTGCAATGGATAAAGTACTAGGTTTAGAGTCAAGATGACAAGAATTCAAATCTTGCCTCAGATACTCATCAACTGTATGACTGTGGAAATTTTCTCATCTATAAAATAAACATGAGAGATATCAAGTAACTCATTTCTACCTCCTGTTTGTGATGTGATTTAGGAAAATCCAGCCTTAGATACTAACTAGTGATTTTGACACTTGGCTAGTAACATTCTTCTTGATTTAGTTTCCTCATTTATAAAATAAATATAAGAAACAAAATATCTTATCAAGAACTCTACTGACTCACTGATGAATGCAGGATAGATTTATTTTACATTTTTGCAAAAATGGGGACCTAGGTGAAACTCCAAAGGCAACATTTTATTTCCTATCCTGAAGCATAAGTCCCTCTCCTGATTCCCCATTAATTGGATGTTACAGAAGTTACAGGACATGAATCTCCACCTCTCATTATATAACTAGTCCCTGCCCCCAAAGAGTTTACATTCTAGCCAAGGGGGGGAGGTAAAGGAGAAGGGTTAAGGGTAAAGAACAAAAGATTCTTTTCAAGTCTCAGGCCACCAGCCCTGATTACAAAAGCGTGTCCCTGCCTCCTTGGAGCTTACTTTCTTTCAGGGGAAGATAACATCTACCCTTGATTATTCCTTGATGTTCATGTAGATTTCAGTTTTCTAATTTTAAGTTTTATTTCTTTAATTTAATTTTCATAACTGCAGAAATCCAATGCCCATCCATTTGTTGTCACAATCAAATAAGATAACATTTATAAAACCCTTAGCACAATGCCTAGCACATAGTAGGTATTTAATGGATTCTTTTTCTTTCTGTCTCCTTTTTTCCTTCTCTCCTTCCCTCTTCTCCCCCCACCCTTACTTTTTAATTGGGTTCAAGTTTGGCCTTTGATTTTGTGTGTGTGTGTGTGTGTGTGTGTGTGTGTGTGTGTGTGTGTGTCCATCCTATCACTAAATCACTTAGACTCTAGTGCTCAGGAAGCTCTCTCTTTTTAAAAATTTTTTATTAATTTTATAATTATAACATTTTTTGACAGTACATATGAATAGATAACTTTTTACAACATTGTCCCTTGTACTCCCTTCTGTTCCGAATTTTCCCCTCCTTCCCTCCACCCCCCTGCCCTAGATGGCAGGCATTCCCATACATATTAAATATGTTATATAGTATATCCTAGGTACAATATATATGTGCAGAACCGAATTTTGTTGTTGTTGTTGTTACAAAGGAAGAATTGGATTCGGAAGGTAAACATAACCTGGGAAGAAAAACAAAAAATGCAAACAGTTTACACTCATTTCCCAGTGTTCCTTCTCTGGGTGTAGCTGATTCTGTGCATTATTGATCAATTGGAACTGGCTTAGATCTTCTCTTTGTTGAAGATATCCACTTCCATCAGAATACATCCTCGTACAGTATTGTTGTTGAAGTGTATAATGATCTCCTAGTTCTGCTCATTTCACTCAGCATCAGTTGATGTAAGTCTCTCTAAGCCTCTGTGTATTCATCCTTCAGGCAGCTTTCTTAATAAGACCCAAAGTGCTGGAAAAAATTCAGAGCTTCATTGGGGGGTCTTTTTTTGGAGAGGGGAACCTCTAAAAGTTTCCTATACCAAAGAAATCACTGGTTTGGACCAAAAAAAATTGCATATACTTTTATATGTATATGTTGTCTTCCTTTATAAAAATAAAATATATTTCTTGAGGGCCAGACTGTTTCTTCCTTTTTTCTTATTTTAATGTCTTACTTAGTGCCTGACACTTAGTAGGTATTTCAAAAATGTTGATTAGTGGAGTGATTGATTAAAAATACATTCATTAAATGCTGATGTTTCCTTAGGGATGTTCTGCTCATAGTATAATTTATCTTTGAGTATTCATTGCCCTCTCTTCTGATGTTTATCCCAGCATTAACTTAATTAAAAAAAAAAGAACTATACCCTTCAAGGCTTGTTTTGTGCTAATTATTATGCTAAAGCTTATTGGGATTTATATAATAGTAGAAATCTCTTTTCCCATGAAACCACTTACTTAGGTTATCATGGTTTTCATAGTAGAGATAGAAATCAACCCTAAGTTAGAAAGGGGCACAAATTACATCTATGTCCAAAAGAATTTCATTTCAGATAAGTTTTTGCTATATATTATAGTCTTTCTTTTGCCTTTCTTTTTATTCTCAGGAAATTTTTCACTAATAGACGTACCAAATATCCCAGTAGAAAAGCTTTTCATTATACTTTAAAGATTGAAGACCTATCTACCCCTACTTGACCCCTTTAAACATTGTGAGCATTTACTCTGAGCCAGTGCCCTGTATTGATGCTCTAGATAGCAAACATGGGGACCAAAACATTTTTTTAAAAATGATATCAAAATATTTCCTTTTGATAGATTCTTATGACTTTAGGAAAATTCATACTAAGCCATCCTTCTCCAGTCTTCTAATCTTCACATACATATACTTGCATATATATGTGTGTGTGTGTGTGTGTGTGTGTGTGTGTGTGTGTGTGTGTGTGTATATATATATATATATATATATATATATTATACATTTGTGTGGATGGTTGTGTTGAGATTGGGAAGGAACTTCAAAAGGTTGGGGGTCACAAACTCCCATGAGGTGTCTCAAAAGAATTTGCAGAATGTATTATCCAAGTCAAGGGACAAAGTTTATTATAATTGCAACACCAATTGAAGCTAAAGTCCAAAAGACTTGGCAAAGAAACAGAAGCAAGGAGACACATTTAGCTGGTGGTTCTTGTTCATTGATATGTTAATTGATATGTGAGAAGTAGAACTATAGTGGTCTCAAGAATTTGATTATCACTGACCCACAGAGATTAATGTTTGTAAGACTATTCTAAGGAAGACTTGACATCATTGACAGATTGTTAGAACAATAATCTCAGGATCATTAATATATCTTTCCTGAAGTCTAAGGGAAGAAATATTATTATAATCCTAGGCCAGAGGACTTTTATAATCATTGACAGAACAATAGCATTCTTAGATCAGAAGGCCTCAGAATCAGATTCCAAAGCCAGAAGAATTAGAATCACTGACCAAGTGTTAGAACAGAAGGCCTCCTAAAGTCAGGGAACCTTAAAATTATTGCTGTCTCTTCTAGAAGCTATATTACATCATTTGGTCATTTGTAATTGGTTATGACTTTAAAAAGATGAGACCTGTACCTTTTCTAACCTTTATAACTGGGCTCAAATTTTGCCTTTGATGTGTGTGTGTGTGTGTGTGTGTGTGTGTGTCCTATCACTAAACACTTTTTAGTTGTAGAATTGGGGAGAACTATGGGTATGAAACTCTCCATATAATGTTAATTCGTTGATTAATTTTACTAATCTGTTTTTTTCTCCTCTTTTTCCTTGTTTGTTACAAAGGATGACTCTTTGGAAGGACTGAGGAGATTTGGAAAGGAAGATGATATGGAAATAAAAAAACTTTTTTTTTTTTAGTGTGACTTTATTCTAATTTGACTTTGCTTGGGGACCATCATCTTCCGTTATTATTCCATTAAGATTCTCTTTCTGAATAAAACATTTAAGTAGAAATATTGCTGTTAAGGGTTCTCCTTTTATTGGTGAAAGCTATCATTTGGACGCTTGAAAATGGTGGATGAAAGTTGTCTTTTAGACATGTATATAACCAGTTTCCTTTGTACTGGTTCTGAAAAGAGTAACTTTTATTATTATTATTATTTTTTAATCTCAGCCCAGAGAATATGGGACTGCTTGACCCTGCTACCAGTGATGGACGAGTTATTTTCTTCTTGCCATGGGAAAAGATGACCATAGCTGGGACAACTGACAGTCCAACTGATATAACTCCTCACCCTATTCCTTCAGAGGAAGACATTAACTTTATTTTGAGTGAAGTACGCAACTATCTAAGTTGTGATGTTGAAGGTAATACTCTGCTTCCTTATATTTTGTTTGATTTTACTTTCTGGGAAAGTATACCATGTCCTTCCCTTACTTTATAATCTCCACCCATACCCTTGCTTAACCTTCAGTTATGAACTTTAGAAGGCTTTTGGAAGATATTTATCTCATAATGACCAATTTAAGTGATAAAAGATAATTTTCTTTTCTCCCACCAGTTCTTCTGCTTAGATGCTGTACTTTCTGGTATTTTTTGGGTTAAATGCTATTATTGTATTTGTAAGATATGTGATTTAAATTTTCTGGCATTTCTGAGCCAAAGTAAAGCTTTGATTCTTGATTTGTTTTGGTATCCAGAGATTCAGAAAGGAAAAAAAAATGAATTTTGGGAATAAGTACATTGGAAGGGATATGATAGCTGTAGCTTTGGTTCTTGGAGTCTTGCTAAAGACTTAACTTCTCCTTGTTGAGGAAGTGCAATATTCATGACTGAATTTAGCTAAAAAGAATTCAGAGGCTACCTTCTTTGTTTAGTTAAAAAGTCCATTTTTTGATATTGTTTTTCATAATGAATGTTTGCTGGAGTTTTTTTTTTTTTTGTATCTGGTGTCAATTTGGTAACATTCCTTTAATCTTTTTGACATTTTTGAAGATCATACTAAGCCAGAGGCAAGTATCAGTTTGTATTGGTAGAGGGAGTTCCCTATGCTGACAAAATCACAGATCCCTTGAGTATTCCCACATGCCACAGTCAACTTTTGTACAAAACACCTGCCATAGTAGTGGTTTCTTTGAAAGAAAATTAATGATCTTAGTACTTATAAGGCTGTGTAGCTATGGATAAGATGTCTGGGCCTGTTTTTGTTGGTTTTTTCACCTTTAAAATGGAGATGATAATATTTATAACAATAACTAATAGTTGACATTTTATAGTGCTTTCAGTTTTGTAAGGCATTTTATATTTGATCTTTACAGTAATCATGTGATGGTTAAAAGCATTTCTCAATTACAATTTAATCTGGTTCTGGCCTTTCCAATGAATTTTGTCAAAAAGTTTGCCATGAGTTTGAAACCCCTGCTTTGGAGGTTTTGTATTATTTGTATATTACTTATTTGTATTATTTGTATATTACTTAAAGCAACAGTTCTCAAATTTTTTGGTCTCAGGATCATTTTACACTATTGTGGACCTGAGAGCTTTTGTTTTATATAGGTTTTAATATCTATAATATTTGCCATACTAAAAATGAAATGGACATATTTTAAAAACATTAATGCTTAAAATTATTTAAATAATCAATTCATTACATGTTAACATCTTTTTTGTAAAAAAAAAAAAAAAAAAAAAAAAAAGCAACAACAAACCCTAAATTTGAAAAACAACAAAAAAAGAAGAATGGCATTGTTTCGTATATTTTCAAAAATATATATCTTTAGTACCTAGCTTAATAGAAGACAGCTGGATTCTCATCTCTGCTTTTGCATTCAATCTGTTGTGATATGTTATTTTGATTCAAATATATGAAGAAAACTCAGCCTCACACAGATGTATAGTTGAAAAAGAGAGAAGTATTCTAATAGGCAAATAACATCTTTGAAGTATTAAGAAAACAGTTTTGTCTTCACAAACTTCCTGAAAGGCTGTTAAGATCTTTTAGGAGTTTGTGAACTATACTTTGAGGATACTGATCTAAAGGGTACTAAATTTGATTGCTTGAAAAACAATTTCAACAATAATAGTAACTAACATATATATATATATAGTACTTACTGTGTGCCAGATACAATGCTAATGGCTTTACAAATATTATCTCATTTAATCCTCACAACTACTCTGGAAGATAGGTGCTGTTACTATCCCCATTTTACAGATGAGAAACCGAGGCAATCAGCTAGTGTGAGTGTCTGAGGCTGGATTTGAACTCTGGTAGGTATTCCTTACTCTAGGCCAAATGCTCCCTTCTTTGCATCACCTACCTGCCCCTGCTATGATAACATGTTCATTGTGGTCACTCACGTAGTAGTAGAGTATCTCAGATCCTCTGATTTATTGACTTAAAGTGTATCAAGGGTGGATAAGGTCCATTAGAAGAAAAAAAAAAACAGAATGTACTGGATTATTTAATAGAAAAATATTCCAGTACATTCAAAAATGAAAGCACTATTTGATTTTGGAGGGCTTCCTTTTTTTTTTTTTTTTTTGCTAGAATTACATAATATTAAAAATCTTGTTAAAGGTAGAGTCATATTTATAAAATCATATTGAAATAAATTATTACTTTGAAGAGTTAATTTAAAAGGGTAAAGCTGATATTTAAGTAGCCAGAAAAAAAGTAGGTTTCTATCTGAACCCAGATATTTAGGAATTTATACTTTAGGAAGAAAAGAATTTGGAAGCAGGAATTTGTTTCCCAATTTTGGTTCATTAGTATTTTCATATATGGTAACTCTCAGTAGTGGGAGTAGTAGGGTTTCTCTACTCCATTGCTAAAAGTCTGGGTAAAACATAATACATATGACCTAAAGGACAGTGGCTTACTGGATTCCAAATCATCGGCAGTAGTTACCATAGATTAAGTTATGTACAATAAAAATACCAGTAATCATAAGAATAAAAATGACAACATATTTTTATGACTAAAAAGTTTTTTTTAAAACCACTTCACAATAATTCAGTGGTGTTGGCAGTACCAATGGGCAGCTGGTGTTAAGTCTTCCATATTGATACCACCTGCAAATGAATGAAATATGATCATAGCTTTGGTTGGCCTTCATCATTAACCTCACTTAGAGAGCTTTGTGGTAGTAGTGGAACATTCAAAAATAATGGACAGCTATAGTCAAAGTTGATTTTAAGAAAAGTGGTTGAAATTGTTAACTGAGCATGGCTAGTCAGGTCTTCAACTTCTGTGTCTGAAAACATCTGTAAATCAGCTTTCCAGGTGGGAAGCACCTGTGGCAAAACTGGTAGATATATCTTAGCCCTGAGAGGGCCCCCTTCCTACATTCCCTCTCTCATGCTTACTTCTTATCACTTTTATCGAATCTTAGTTTAGGTATTTATTTTCTAAAATCAAAGATCCTTGGGAGCTTTTCATCCAACCCTCTAATAAATACATCAAAGGCACTATGTTGGGGCATGACATTGAATCTAGCTAGGACTAAAAATTAGCCATTGTATAGTTTCATTTTATCTCTAAGGATCTTTTTGCATAGGAATTTTCATTACAGAACAAATTCCAAGTAGATCAGCTCTCTAATTATTAAAATCACTCGGAATAAAAATTAGAGACCATAGTGAAGAGGGATGTTGTGTCTTTTAAAACTAGAGAGGAATTCTCAAACCATTTCCAAATTTAAGAATTATAAAAGACAAGATAGTTAAATTCCATTGTAAAATTTTGTAAAACAATAAATGAGTTTAGAACAGTTAAAGACATTCATTGGGAAAAGTCTTCACAGTAAACCTTTCTGACAAATCGTATCTAAAATCTTTAAAGAATTGACACAAATTTATTAGAATAAGTTCTCAGAGTCAAAGATTCTTAACTTGGGGTTCAAAAACCCTTAAAGAGCTTATGTGTAGATTTGGGTATGGAGATTCTTCAACTTGAGATGCTAAAATTAGTTATTTATTTTAATTAGCATCTACTTAGAACTTAGCATTTTTTTTCAATTTTTGAAAAATAATTTTTCTGAAGAAAGGTCCTTGATTCACCAGACTGACAGAGCTGTCCATGACATACACACAAAAAATTTAAAATTCTTGTTCTAACTGATCAAAGGACATAAACAGGCAGGCTTTGGAAAAATAAACTTACATTATCAATGAACATGTAAAAAAATTCAAATTAATAATCAGAGAAATGAAAATCCTCAAAAACCCATCAAATTGGCAAAGATAATGAGAGAGATGATATTTGGTGCCATTGTGATGCTGAAAAATATATATGCTAATGTACTGCTGCTGAAACTGTGAATTTGATTCATTGATTTTTTTAAACAATTTATATAAAAAAGGTGCAGAAATATTTATGCCCTTTAATATAGGTATCTCACTATTAGAATTTCATTGGACGTTATATAAATTTAAGATCTATTTAGGGAAAAAATTATAGTTAATAAAAACAAAAATTAAAAGAAACCCTGTGAAATCAAACTATATCAATTGGAGAATGGCAAAACATATCTCTTATGAATGTACTGTAGAATATCATTGTGCCATAATAAATAATAAATATTTTAAAGAAATAGAGGACTTGGATGGAAGTGAAAGGCAGCCAGGTGGCAGGGGTGGGTAGAGTATGCCAAACTTGGAATGAGGAAGACATCTTCCTGATTTCAAATCTGGCCTCAGACTTGTACTAACTGTTCAGCCTTGGGCAAGTCACTTATCCCCATTCCTCATCTGTAAAATGAGCTAGAAAAGGAAATGGCAAAACACTCCAGTATTTTTGCCAAGGAAACACCAAATGGGGTTGCAAAGAGTTGGACATAACAATAACAAAATGAGAATGACACAGATGGAAAGAAGCAGAACCAATAGAAAAACATATGTATTGAATACCAGTATATAATAAAGTAAGTAAAGAAAGTAATAATGAGAACAAAAAAGTTCATGAGTCATGGAAACTTTCAAATAGGCCTTTCTCCCCCTACTTTGTTAAAGTTATGCTATGCAGTTTTGTTATTTTTTAAAATAACTGTCTCATCAGTCACTTTTGAAAACATTTTTCCTCCTTTCTATATACTTGTTGATGGGAATATAAGATTTATTTTGGAGAAAATATTAAAATAATATTTAAAAATGAGAGCAGCAGCTTGCAAGGATGGGCAATATCATTTTCCCTTTAGTAGTGAACCATGGCATTAAGATTCATATTTTTCTAAAGGAATTTTATTGGTCCCTGAAAGAATCATTCTTTTCAAAGCTTAAAAGGGCTTTAAAAAAAGAATCCTTGAGCTTCATATCATCCATTCAGTTGGTTTACTCATTTCAGTTTCACCTACATATTTTCATATTTGAGTTGCTAATAATATCCTAGGTGCTATACTAAATACATTTCTCACCAGTGTGTTATGGGTTTATGATGTGTTTGTCTGTCAGTTAAGAACTGGATTGAGTTCATCCATTCATTTCACAGAACCTCCTAAGTACCTGGGAAATGGCAACGACCCTTGTTCTCAACTGACCTGATTTAGATTTGAACTGTTAACCTAGAAGAGGTTCCACATCCCATAACTACTCCCTTGGGCCAACTAGTCTCTTCTACAGATTAAAAAAAAAAAAAAAAAAAAGATTGGTTAAGAGCATGCTTTGAAATATTTTGAAAATAGTTCTCATCCATCAGAAGTGAAATCAAGTCATTTAAAAAGTAATTTATTAAATGAATGAATAAAAAAAAAAATTCTCAGAACAGTTTCCGAGCCTCCCCAAATGGCTATAGTGCTTAAAGAAGGGGGAAAAAAAACAACTGTCAAATCTTCACACTCCATGCTGTTCATCTGCTGCAAAATGCGCCAGAATAATTCCAAAAAGCATTTTGCCTGTTGGGAATAAGATCATGTCTTCTTTTGCAATTTAGAAAGCTTTCCATTCACAGGCTGAAATTTCTAGATTACTTGTTTGTTCTTTTCTGAAATGGGAAATTGATAGTTCTGTTCTTTGTATTGAGTTAAGAAGAAAAATAATCTTGAGAAAAAATGTATCATTAAGTCTGTTGTAGAGAGGTTAATAAATTGGATGTGGTGGCCAGCCTAAACTATGACTTAGAAGAATGGAGATAGAATATTTGCAGCCTCTTCCACCTAAGTAGTTTTTTTTTTCTTTCTTTCTTTCTTTTTTTTAACTGAGTGCTTCTGAAGGCAGTTCCACTAGTTATACACAGGTTTTCACATGTGCAATTAGTAGTGTTTATAGATGGCCTGTTATTCAATTAACAACGAAGCTGGCCGTATCACCTCACTGCAGACCTGCTTTTTAACTGCCAGAGACAGCACCAGGGTTATCAACTTACACACAGGCTTGGATGTGTTCCAGCTGTTTAATTATCGTGTCACACGCTTTGCTTTTTCTAGTTTCATTAGTTTATAAATGTAATATGGTATCTTATTTCTGTGATTAACACTTCATTTCGTTAGGTTAAACATGCTGCTAGAGAAGTATTGATTTCTGAGACTTTTCTCCCCTCCCCCCACTATCCTTGTTCATTTAGATATTTCCACTGATTTCTTTTTTAAACAGCAAACTCAGGAAAACATTATCCAAAAAATATACTCCCAAGTGTAGCCCAAGATGAAAGAGGTATTCAGTTTTCTTAACCTAAATGTGTGTTATTTTCTACTATGAACTTTAATAGAAAATACAATGGGGGCATATTTGCAGGTTTAAAAGGAATAATGATTGCAAATGAAAAGAAATTGTCTTTCTTTTTTTTTTTTTAAATGTGGGAAAAGTTTACTATTCAGCCTCATATAGCTACTTTGCATCACTTTTGTTATTTCACATTTAATATAGTATAGGTAGGATGTTTGTATTGTGAGCAATTTGAAAATAATTCAGATACCTTTGTCTTTACTAAACTTACCACAAACACAAAGCAGGCTGTCTCTACAATAGACTTAATAATACATTATTTCTCAAGATTATTTTTCTTAACTTGATGCAAAGAACAGGCTCATGTTATCTGAGAGGTGCACTGTATTTTATCAAGTATAGAATTGTCTCTTTAAAAAAATCAATTTAATATCATTGAGTAAACCATATTACTACAGGGTACTTCTTGTGACTTTTCCCCCCTCATTGCCTTGACTCCAAAAGCATTTTTATTTTTCTTCAGCCATCAGAAATCTCATATAAAGTTCAGTAGAACCTTAATATTTCTTTTCTAGCCACAGAAGGCCAGTTTACCTTTGGTGTTTGATGGCAGAGGATGCAGTGTCAGCATGCAGTTTTGAACAGTAACACAGTAACACTAGAGGATGCAACATTCTAGCTGGTACAAGCTCTTAAAAGTTTGTGAAAGGTTTGGAAACAACTTGATGAAGTTGGTATTTTAACTAGGGCTACCAAAGACTTTATTGTGCAGACAGGGTGATAAATATTTATTTAAAATAAGCAAACTTGTTGAGGTTTCAGGTTTAAGGGACTTTTGAGAAAAAAATCAATCCTTGGGATTCTTGTGTCAGAATAATAATAATAATAGTAATAAGCCAAACCAGCATTATGTATATATTGTGTTTTAAGATTTGCAAAACATGTTATAAATATTATCTCATTTGGTAGTCACAATAGCCATGGGAGATAGGTGTTATTTTTATCCCTATTTTGTAGATGAAGAAATTGAGGCAGAATTTGATTCACTTAGTTCACACAGCTAGTAATTGTATGAGGTAGGATTTGAACTATGATCTTTTTGAATCTAGCACTCTAACCACTATGCACCTAGCCCTCTCTTTAGTTAGTTATCTACCTAGGATTATAAATCTATATGTAGAAGGGACTTCAGAGGTCATTTAATTCATCTTCCTCACTGTGAAAATAAGAAAGACAGGCTACATGTAGATTTTCCCAGAGTGACACATGTAGTAAGATTTGTGGGAATTTGAACTTAGGACCTTTGACTCTGGATCTTAAATTCTTTCTATTGTATGCATTGCTTCTGTTGCTTAATGTATCTTGCTTGAAACTATCTGCTTTATTAGATCTGCCATTTCTATAGATTATCATATCCCTTTTATTACAGATGTAAATACCAGGCACAGAAAGGCAAAGACTTGGTTACCACCCCAAAGGTCACTTCTGACTTCAGTTGCAACATTCTCTTCACTGTCTTTTCCAGCTTATTCTCAAATATGTGCCAGGGACTTAAGGGACATTCAGGCAGAAAATGAAGTTGAAACGGGGCAAATCACTTACAATTCAACCTTTCTTTGACAAATATTTATGGATTTCTTAATTGATTTAAGGCATGGTGCCAGCAACTGTGGGATACACAAAGAAGCTTCTCTTTACCATTTATTTACCACTAGTGCATCTTTTTGCATGTTTCTTCATCCACTTTGGCCTATTTCCTCATCTTTCAGATCATCATTGGAGGAATGGTTAAAAAAAATCTCCTTAGAGATCATCATGGAAAAGCTGCCCTCTTTTAACACAGAGACTAATTTAGGACTCTCCATAACTCCCACCCCAATACCTAGAAGTACCATTAAGTCAGCTAGGGGATCCCCCTTTTTCCAAGTACCACAGTTTCACCTACTCTGTCTCATTAAAAAGTAAGGTGCCTCCCAATACCACCATTCCTTAGTCTGCCAAGTTCTTTCTATGAAGGAGTTATTCAAACCATCCCAGAGAAAATGAAGTCTGCCAGTTATGGAGGATCTCAGCTATTCCCAAAACATTATTGAACATTTATTAAATGCCTACTAGGTGCAAAGCATTAGACCCTGGGGATAGAGCTCATATTCTAAAATGGTGGCGGAGAGAAACATGAAAAACTACATGAAAAATACAAACTAAGGTATACACAGAATAAAAGAAACTGACATTACCAAGAATCAGGAAAAGCTTCTCATAGAATGTATTATTTTAGCTGTGACTTTAAGCCAGGAAAGCCAAGACAAGGTGGTAAAATATCCCATGCATTGGAAACAGCCAATGAAAATGTCCAGAGTTTGGGCAATGGAAATGTCTTCTTAAAGGAGCAGCCAGGAGGAATGACACTGGATTGCTAAATATATAGGTGAGAAGAAAGTTTATAAGCTTTATACAAATACTTTCCTTATAACAATCCTATGAATTAATGCAAGAATAATTATTTCCATTTTACAAATGAAAACTAGGTTATGAGAAGTGAATAATTGCCTATGGTTATACAGTTAACAAATGATCTGCCTTAGACATAGGCTGACTATATCCCACTATCTCAGTGGGTCAACTCTCTTAAGACAATAACTGGTACATTAGTGTCTCCATAAGGATTTCCTCAGCACAACTTCCCTATATCAGTTAAATCATAGATCTTAAATGAGCCTACATGCCTCCCTTACCCCCCACTCCCAATTTACAAGCAGAAATTGAACCCTGATCTCCTCAAAGTTTAACAGTATTTTCACATTAGTGAAGTGATAATGTAGTTGAACATTTGTTTGCAATAAACAATGGATTCTCCCAATTTCTTTGAGGTAGTAGTTGCCACCAGTTTTATTATATCCATTCTGGTAATAAAAAGAAATTTTATACTTATTAAGTGACCTGCTCTTGGTCTCACAGAGATTTCGGAAGCAGTATTTGAAACCTCTTCTTCTTGATTCCAAGTCTAGCAATCTGCATTTAGTTTTCCATAAGCACTCATACCCCCAGGAGTTCATGATATCTATGGAAGAGGAATCTAAGATCTGAGAAGACTTGAAGACGAAGATGGACAGCAATGAATTTGTTCTGATCTGCATAATTAAAAGAGTTCCCACATCCCTGAAGTCAGTGATCCATTGAATCATTGGTACTTCTGTGGTTAATGGTCTTAGGCAGTTGTGGTCAGATTTGCTTCTAAGCAAATTTCTATCAGTTAAAACCATTTCCCAGATAACATCTTTAGTAAGGAGCCTTGGACTCATGTATATGTATAGAATTGGCTTGAGCCTTTGGATGTGACTGAAGACTTCTCTTTAAACTGGAAAGAGAGACTGCAGCCAATTAAGATGAAGTACCCTATAGGCTACTTTATATTTTAAGTATTTAATTTTGATATTTTCCTTAACTTGGCATGCAGACGTTCTTTATTTTATAAATAAATTCAATCTCAACACTGTGTTAATATAATTGAAGTGGCACTAAGAACTCAATTCAGTTGAGTTAAAATTCTACCAGCAGCATGCAGTCTGTGATTGTAAACCCAGATTATTTTATCGAATGTTTTAGAAGTGTAACTTTTGTGCTGTTTAATTAAATAAGGGTAATAATAATAGTAATAATAACAGCAACATGTTTTGTGTATCATTTCAAGGTTGTAAAGCCCTTGTTATCATTATTTCATTCTGCAAAGGAAATCCTACAGTTATTTTATCCCCATTTTACAGGTGAAAAAACTGAGGCTGAGGGGGAGGTTAAGTAATTTGCTCATAAAACTATCACTTGGAAGCAGGATTAGAGGTCAGGTCTTTCTATATCTCTGCCAAACCCAGAATTCTTTCCATTAGAATATGCAATATATTTAATATTTGACTGAATATTTTTATTTACACCAAACTTGTGTGTTTTAAAAATTATATCTTTATCTCCTGATAGGATAAACATATGATCTATTTTAGTCATTAAAATTTATATACTAGCCTAACAGATCTCTTTCCCTAAGTAATTTTAAATCTGTGTCTCTAGCTGTGTTAATGTTAGCGTCACAGAAACAGAAACAACAACAACTAGGAAGAGATTTGATTTCTGATGGGGAAAGTGAGAATAACTGAAAGCTAATGATTTTGTTGCCTTGGTTGTTGAAAAAATTGAATATTCTTACCTTTGGTTAAGTCCTTCTAATATGCAAAGCACAGTGACTTTACCATCAATTCAGTTTGAATGGAAAAAATTGCCTAATATATGAGAGATGTTTACTCAATATTGATAAATTCAGTTCATCAAATATCAAATGCCAACAATGTGATAGTTTCTAGGGGAAGTTACTATTTATAAATCAGTTCTTGTCCTCATTAAGCTTATAGAGTAAGAGGGGAATAAGACACAGACATAGATTAGCATGGTATCTATTTGCTTTAGAGAGATAGAAAGTAGAATGCTATTTGGAATCTTCAGGGGATGGTCTTGGTGATGTTTAGAGTTTGGGGGTAGGGAGGAGAAGAATTCATGGAAGATGTGATATTTGAGCTGGACTTGAAAGTGTATGTTAGAGTTTGAATAGGTAGAAGGGTAAGGGAAAATATAAATTATACCCTTGACATTAACTCTATGATTCTTCACAGATTCAGGAAAGTATACAGAGGCCAAAAGAGTAAGCTTATTGGTGTTTAATAAATAGATATAACATGACATTGATGTGCAAGTATTGAGCATTACTGAAAAGTAAAGGGAGCACAGCCAGGAGAACAATATTGCAAAGACAAACAACTTTAAAAGATTTAAAAAATTCTGATTAATACAATGACCAACCATGATTCCAGATAATACTGATAAAAGAAGCATGCTTTTACCTCCTGGGAGGGAAATGATGGACACAGATTGCAGAATTATTGATATATATATATATATATATATATATGTATATATATATGTGTGTATATATATATATATATTTTGTACTTTTGATTATGATCAATATGAATCATTTTGCTTAACTATGTTTATTAGTTTATAAGGTTTTGTTTTTCTCTTTTGTTTTTTTCAGTGGAGGTGGGGAAAAGTAGGAGGAAGTAGAAGAAAAAGAGAATACACTGTTGATTTTTTTTTTAATGAAAACAAAATGCTTAGGAAGTGACTTGGGAGAATGGAGGAGATTGGAATGAAATGTATTTGGGAATTTTATGCTGATCTGCCTTTCAGCAAAAGATTTGTTCATCATGATGAAGAGTAATAGGCTTTTTTCACCAGAGTTCCACTGATTTGGTTAAAAAAGAAAAAGACTATTTTTAAATACATGTGTATATATATATATATATATATATACACACACATTCTAGTATCTGTCAAGAAAATCCCAAGTAGGATCATAAATAATTGGATAAGACTGAAAAATGACAATAATAAATATACTAAGCATAATTAACATAATTTTTATATGTGTGTTTGTATGGTTTTCTCATATGAGAATTGATCTGTTTTTCTTTCTCATTCTTTCAACCTCCTCTCTCTTTCTATGTATCTGTGGTACTTTATTTTCTTTGACAAATTTGAACAGTGGATAAAAAAAGGAAAATGCCAGATTACTATTTGCTACATACAGTAGGCTCTTTCCTCACTCCTACCCCTCATCTTATCTCCCATCCCCAAAATTCTCCTCATGATAATTTTCCAAGTAAATTAAAGATGCCATCTAAAACATTATCTACATATGCTCACCTGTTTGTAGTTGAAATATTCCATTAGTTTTAAGATTTCTTACACTGTAAATTCTATATCATGGAATTTCAGTATCTCACTTCCCCCTAAGTAGAAAGGTTCTTCCATCTGTCTAATCTAACTGCCTCTTCTTGAAATATATAACATTATTTTCTAAATCTTATCATTTATATAGAAACAGATGATCAATCGAATTATTTTTTTGAATCTTGAATTTTGAAATCAATTAGGAACCCTTATTGACTTCACTAAGGATATATGGTATTTAGAATTATTAATTGAGGCTGCTTTCCAATATAAATCTTCCAAATTATAACCATTTCTCATTTATCCATTTCAGTCAATCAACAAATATTAAGCACCTGCAATATGGCCAACAAGGTGTTAGGCCTTGAGGATATAAGTAATTTATCAGTGTTTATTAAGCACTTACTATATAGTAGGCAGTTAGAGTTATAGTGAATAAAATTCCAAGTCTGGAGTATATTTAGGCTATATACTTCAGTATGTTCTGGAGTTTAGATCTGGCCTCAGACATATACTAGTTGTTGAGACCTTGTCCATGTCACTTAATCCTATATGCCACCTGGAAAATGAGAAGGAAATGGAAAATTAATCCAGTATCTTTGCCAAGAAAACCTCAGGAAGAATCAAAAATGACTGAACAACAAATTGTGCCAGGCTCTGTGTTGAGTAAATGAAACAATTTCTACCTGCAGGGAACTTAGATTCTATTATAGGAGAAGATAAGTATCTAAATAAATATGTTAAAAAAATACAAATACATGCTTCTGGTTCTATTCTAGATTTTTTTGTTCCTTATTAAAGTGATAAAACTTAGATATTCTTAAGGTAAAATCACTAATAAGTATTACAGTGATTTTTTTAAACAAAAGTATTTCTTCTGGGTCATGGGAGCAAAAAGATAAAGGACTAGACATTTTCTCTTATACTTGTAATCTCTCAAGCCTTTTTAATTTATGATCTAATGACAGAAGTTTTGAGCCAATGACAAAACATGTGGCTTCATGTACTCAGAATTCAAGAGAAGATTAAAAAACAAAACTGAAAACCTATGAATTGATGCTTATGATGCTTATGACTTAGGTTTCTCTCCCTGCCATGCAGTTCTTGGAATAGGTTTACAACAAAATTTATTCCCTACATATAAGCTTCCCTTTTCCCTCTTTCTCTTGCCACAAACACTCTGGCTCAAGACTGTGGAAATTTGTTAAAGCTAAAACAGATAGCTAGTGGAGTCTTAACCTTGCTATAGCAAGAGACTTCTTGGAGTGGCCATTTGTATAGCACCAGTGTGGCAAAACTCTGAAATGCCAGTCCTGGACAGATAACTTGACCCACCCATGTAGCAGTCTGCTCATACCAGGCCAGAGAATTAAGGAATGAAGAGTGAGACATATCACCAGGACAAGACATCATGTATATGGGGAGTTGTGCAATACTCAACTAAGACTGAGAGAAAGAGCACAGAATCCATCTGGGGCTAGTCACTGAAGGCAGACACCAAGACTGGTGAACTTTCCAAGGAGGCTAAGGTATGTTCAAATGTATTCCCCAAAGAAACTACGATCAAAGTGAATAAGGAAAAATGAGTGTGGGGAAAAAAAAACAATAATTACCAAAGATCTCATGAAGAAGAAAACTTATACACCTTGAATATAAGTGGATTAATTGACAAAAAAAAAAACATTAATAGCAGAAGGGAATAAGACTTTTACATCTAGTAATATTTAGGCATTTCAGCCTAATACTTGCAAAACAAAGGAAAATAATGAGATAGAATATATTGAATGCAAGAACATGGGATTATAACAGTGTTTTTAAGTGGTTAATAAAGAGAAATAAGAAGAGAGCAGAATTGATGTCCTGCCCAGCAAAAATAATGGGCAGAATAGAATCTTTGGTGGCAGATTTCACCAAAGGAACAAAAAAGAAAATTGGGAATATAAATATATAGAAATAAAGGCCAATCTAGAAATAAAAAGCAAAAATATCAAGAACTTTAAAAGAAAATATAATTATTATTCAAGAAAAATACACTTATCTCAAAGACAGGATATGTTGAGCATCCTAGGATTATAGCTTTCTCAGAAGAACAAGACAGGACAAAAAAATTTTTAACATCATTAATGCAAGATGTAATAGAAGAAAACTGGCCAAAATGTATAAACACAGATAATGAAATACTAACTGAAAAAGTTCACAAATCACCTCCAGAAAACAAAACAAAACAAAACCAATGTTGGCAAACTCCAGTGCACATAATAATTAAATTTAATTTTAGTTTATTCAGTTTAGAAACAAGCTCTTCAAGCAATCAGGAGAGAGATCTTAAAATACAAAGAAAGGAAATTCATGAAACTCAAGATTATTTTGGGACTATTTCGTACCAGAAAATGTAGGAAGAAATGTGTTCTGAAGTGCAGTGGTGCTTAGAATGCAGTCCAAGGTAATTTACCTGAATATCTGAGTTTAATTATACCTGGAAAAAAAGATTGGAAGTCTAATAATAGACATTTTTAGAATTTTCCCAAAAAGAAAAAAAATGGAGACATTATGAGTTCTCAAATACCCCAAACAAAAAATATAAGATGACATTTATGCCAGAGTGATAGGAGAAAGAGCAGTAAGAAACTTCTTTCTAAACATGGATGAAGGCAGAAATCTGGGAGTATTATGGGCAGAATCTTGTGACAACCTAAGTCAATACTTGTTATGTAGGGAGGATATATGTGGGTGGGAAGGGAGAGTAGGGCAGAGGAGAGATATGTGTGACATGACTAAATGACAGCTAGCAGTGAGGGGAAGGTATCCTCCAAGAGCCTGCAGAGGAGTAGTTGAGGGTAAAGGAAGTGAAATGAAAAGGAAGGAGGCCTTGCTTTGATGATCCATTGGTGAATGCTTCTGTGGGTGTAGAGTGATGGTCTGTGAAGGGAGGTGGGTACCCTTACACTGTGTAGCCTGGATGGTTAGGTTTTTATGTCTATTGTCCTACCTCAGGGAAGAGGTTGGAACTCCTGAGAGGAACTGGTATCTGGTGGAACAGAAGACTATGAACTTTGGGAGGAGGGGGAATTTTGAGATAATAGGTAACCTGGAAGTGGTGTGCTGAATAACGGGATGAAATGGAGGCGGGGACCCTATCATGGGGCAGTGTCCTCTGACAACTGTAATAATTCATAGTTCTTAAGGTGAGACTTGTTGGGAAAGGATAATTTATGGGGCAAGCTTTACAGAGAAGTGGCAGAAAGAAACCACCTAGAGGGGGGAAACCTAAAATATAACCTGTGATTAGATGAGGAATACAGAGAAAAGCAATCAGATGATTGGTAGGAATCATGAATCAGAGTTAGGATCTAGATAGAAGGAAGATGAAATAACAAATAGAATGGGAGAAATCCTTTTTTTGAGAAATGGCATAAAAAAAGAAATATTAAAAACGAACAGGACTAGTTGAAGGAGAAGACAGGAGGAATCTACTTGATTAAGAAGGAAAAATGAGGGGGAGGCTTATTATATGTTCATATAAAACAGGAGAGAAACAGGAACTAATATGCAAAAACCTAGAAACAGGAACCAATAAGCAAAAACCTAAAGTGAAAGGAATAATAAATAAGAGAATCAGAAGTAAGGGGGAGAGTGTCAGTGGGAATGGGATTATATTGAAAAAGGTTAAGATTAAAAGAGAGTGCTATGATGGGAAGAATATATATATAGATACTCCATATCGTATGATAAAAGAAATATTAAAAAGTCATTGTGGTTTAATGGAAAGAACACTGGATTTGGAGTTCAAATACTCCAGGCCAGTCACTAACTTGTCTGAGCTTCAAGTTCTTTTTTTATGTAAAATGAAATGTACTATTCTCTGTGATCATTTCTGTCTCCAAATCTGTGAGCCTACAGTTCAGTAGTGAGGTGAGTTTAACCTCTGATCCAAGCTAGGTTACTTGGCCAGTGAATTTACCTGTGTAAGCCACAGTGTTCTCATTCATGAAATGGGAATATCATACTTTTATCACCTAACTACCTGGGTTATTTGGAGAAGGGCATTGTAAATCTTTGAGAATCTACATAAATATACATTGTATTTAGATAGTATCATGTCTTTAAAGTATTCAAGTATCTGTTCAAATGATTTTTTTCCTCTAAAAACTATGTTCTCAAATATTATGAAATGGGAGGAGTTAATATAAAATTATTATCAGCAGTAGGGAAAGAATAACAAGAAAAAATAGTATCTTGCATACTATAGGCATTAGTAAATATTTCTTTACATGAAAAAATATTGTAAGGAAAAATAAACTCTCTTAAATGTTAAAAATTCTACAATCTCTATAATGGTTTGGTTAAATAAAATTTTAGAGGAATTTTATTTTCTCATATAGGAAACAGAAACAGGAATGGGGAGAGAATGTTTAGGAAGAAAATGGTCCATAATGAGTTTTTAGGGCTTTTGAATTTCAGGGGTACTTTGAGGGGGTGCAGTTTTTTCTCCCAGATAACTCCATCTGGAGGGATGTTGATAACTAGTTTCTCTTGATTATTATCTGATCCTCATTAGCATTTCCTCAAGTGCCAGACTTTTTTTTTTAATGATAATTTTGTTCAGGCTAATACATTTGAGCATTAATAGAATCATTACTTTAATTCATATTCATTATTACCTCTAGATTGTTTTTCTGTCCAACTTGGCAACTGGCCAAGTATTCCAACTTATATTTAAGACTATTTCCCCTCTCTGAGTCCACATTATTTTCCTCTTGTTTGTAACTTCATTCTACTGTTTAAAAATCATTCTAGTTTTCTTTACATCCTAATAAATTAGCACACTCACCTTTTATTTTTATTCTCCACAGTGAGAAGAGGGGATGTCCTAGCTGCTTGGAGTGGAATTCGGCCTCTTGTTACAGATCCTTCATCTAAAGATACCCAGTCAATCTCTCGAAATCATGTTGTTGATACCAGTGATAGTGGCCTTATTACTATTGCAGGTATGGGAAATTGAATTGGTATTTCATGAGTCTTAGATGATAGTCTCTACAAGATCCTACCTTGAGGGGCCTGAATGAGTGCTATCAAGAAATTATTGCTGTTATTGAAATCTGAATTAATGCTATTATGGCATTGTAAAGCAATGAAGTTAATAAGTGATTAATTAAAAAAAAATCAAAACCCGATCAGTAAGATAATCTGGTGACTTATTTGCTTCTCCATGTTGTTTTCAGGTGGAAAATGGACCACTTACCGTGCTATGGCTGAAGATACCATAGATGTTGCTGTCAAAAATCACAATTTTAAAGTAGGGCCAAGTATGACAACTAACCTTTTCTTGCAGGGTGGTAAGGAGTGGAGCCCTACTATGTACATTAGACTGGTTCAGGATTATGGACTTGAAAATGAGGTATATGTTTGTTGCATTTCATCTTCCTCTTTACTTAAGTAAGGATGTTGACAAGAACAAAATCATCCAGAGCGTACCTCTCTTGTGCATAGTTACAATTTCTGAGTATACATTTTATGAGTAATAGGATCCTATGGTACCCTGTAAGCCTTAATATATTTGTGCATGTGTGTGTATATATGTGTGTGTGTGTGTGTGTGTGTGTGTGTGTGTGACAGAGAGAGACAGAGACAGAGACAGAGACAGAGACAGAGAGACAGAATGAATGTGAATATCTTTCTTTAATTCATTTTTTTTCTTTCTGAATCAATTCCACAATAGGTCTTCTGGCCATATTTCCCCCCTTTTATCTGTTTACTTTTTCAAACAGTTGGCTTGGCATCCTGAGTTTGTTGCTTCTCAATACCAACTGAATCTATTCTTCAAATGTGATCCTAGAGGTAGAGTGAAGCTGAAACATCATTATTCACTGATAACAGTGATACATGCATCTTAGCTTTAGTGCTAGCCTAAGCATCCAGAGCTCATGGAGTGTCCTCCCACACAATCAAAATCTAATATGCTCCTAAACCAATTTGTTACATGCCATGGGAACACTTGACAAGAAGCCCTTACACATGTTTTTTGGGTTTTGTTTTGTTTTTATTTAGGAAGTGCTGATATTCAAGGTCTTTGTCTAATGTGTTTTCCTTTCTATAGGTGGCTCAACATCTTGCTTCCACTTATGGTGACAAGGCCTTTGAGGTAGCCAAAATAGCAAGTGTAACTGGAAAAAGATGGCCCATTGTTGGAGTACGCCTTGTGTCTGAATTCCCATACATTGAAGCAGAGGTATGTGATTGATTGTTTCTCAATGAGACCCATATTTTCCCTTGGTATCTATGTTGAATTCTACTCACTTTTTTGCAATTCTCCTCTTCCCCCAAATTAAGATATTGCTGGTTCTGAGCTTTATTCTTTTTGAACATCTGCCAGAATATGAAATAAGCGGTTGTACAACTGTGATTGTATAATTACCTTTTACATTTATAAAATTTGGGGGAAATAGTGGTAATATGAATTAAAGCAGTTTGAAAAGCAATTAATATATTGATGAAATCCTATCTCTTTCAAGGACCCAGTTGAAGTCACTTTAAAAATTAAGCTTTTCCAAACTACTCAGTCTTTAATTTCTCCTTATTCTGATCTCCTAGCACTTATCTGTACCACTTATTTGATATTTAGTCACATGCTATCTTATGATATTTCTTATGAAGTCTTAAATTGCTATTTAAAATTTTTGTGTTTATATATTGTCTGCCCAAGATAAATATTGATTCTTTGAGGACAGGAATATTATCTTATACTTCTTATGTATTCTCCATAATACCCACACAATGCTTTGCATACTATATACTCAGTAAATATTGTGTTGTTGATATAATACTAATTTTATTGTCTTGTCATAAGGAATGTAATACATGCACACATATGCATGTGTGCACGCGCATACACACACACACACACACACACACACACACACACTCCTCTTACCATATGGTTATTTATAATCCAAGACAGGAAATACTATATAGCCTAAATTAAAGATGTCTATAGATCATAAGATTTTAGGATTTGGGTAGGAAAAGAGTTACAACTCTGAGAGATTTCAGAAGTTATTCTTATTCAATCCTTATTTTACATATGAAGAAATTGAGTATTAAGATCTCACAACATAGAATTGAAACTTATTTTTTGTTAGAGTTTTCTTGTTCTTTTTACTGTATTTGACCAAAGAACAAATAAAATAATTTGATAAACAATTAAATAACAAATTATGCATAAACAGAGGGTACTTGCCTTTTTACTCATGCAATAAGATGGCAAATGAGAATCAGGGGAGATTTGCCAAATAGTATTGAGAGTGGAGCTACTCCTTTTCCAGAGAGTCAACTTTTCAAACTGTGGTTTGTCAGAGACAGTTACGTCATGAACACTGTTATGTCTCATCTTAATCAGCTAGGGTGACCCAAAAGTATAAAACCAAACTACCTTTCATTTTACATGCATGTTTATGTGGGATTTTTTTTTTTTGGTATATGGCTATAGTTGCCTTTTAACCTTTGGATACAAAATAACTTTTTAAAACATGTTAAATGCAGGTGAAATATGGAATCAAAGAATATGCATGCACAGCAGTAGATATAATTTCACGCCGTACTCGACTTGCCTTTCTGAATGTTCAGGCTGCAGAGGAAGCTCTACCTAAGATTGTTGACCTCATGGCAAAGGAACTGAATTGGTGTGAAGAAAGGAAAAAGGTATCCAATATAGAATTTTACTACTGTATTTCTCCAATTAGCACATTGTTTCCAAAATAAAATGTTTGACTTTTCTGTGTTAGTGGGTGTTAGAGCATTCTCCATTAGATCTTTATTCATTTTTATTGAAAAAATCTTCTTAGAATATATCATGTAGTCAAACTACTATTTCTACCAATTTACCTTTTTTTTTCTTTGGTAGCAAAAATACTTTTATAGATAGATGATTCTCTTAGCAAGCAATATGAAATGATGTTCCCATTCTAGCGAAGCCTCATTTTAGATCCCATATCCTCAGGCTGAAAGAAAGCCAATTTATTCTAATCAAGGTTTAGATATAAAGAATTGGTCTTACATGTCACTATCAGGGATGACTCTGATAAAACAATATCTTGATAGGAAAGATTTTTAGTACGTTATTTTCATTGATTTCATTGGTCCCAATCAAATTTTCAAGAGCACAGACATCTACTATGATGCTATTGCCATATATATAGCAAATAGAAGCACTGTGTAACTGATTATCTATAACCTCAAATAATTGAGATTTCTTAAGTTACATAAAGGGAAAACAATAGAAAAGGTAACTAATTACTTAAATTCAATCCAGAATAGAACTCATTCTTTTTACTCTATAAACCCTTCTTCCATACTTGCTTGTTTCTTTTGGGCATACCAACTTTCTCACATTTGCAAAATCTGAGTCATTTGTGGATAACTTTTCCTTTTCCCTATAGCCAATTGGTTGCTAAATCTCTTCAATTCTATCTTCACAATATTTATGTCTTTCTAGTCATATGACTATCAGCCTAGTTGTGGCTAGTTAGCATCATGGATCACATCTAGGTAGAGCCCTGGACCTGGAGTCAAGAAGAGATAAGTTCAATTCTGGTCTCATACACTTAGTAACTGTGTGACACTGGTCAAGTTGCTTAATCTCTGTCTATTTTAGTTTTTCTAAACTAAAAAATGGACATCATCATAGCACTTACCTCACAGGTTTATTGTGAGGATAAAATAATATTTATAAAGCACTTTTTGTAATGCCTAGAATTCAGTAGGCATTTAATCAATACTTTCCTCCTTCCTTTCTCCTTGTCTTCATGGGATAGTAGACTTATAATCGGAATGGACCTTAGAAGTCATTGAATTTAGCTCTCTTACTTCATATATGAAGAAACTGAGGCTCATAGAGGGTAAGTGTCTTGACTGTGGTCACACAATTAGTAAGGTTCTGAGGAAGAATTTGAACTTAGATGCTCCTGATGTCAAGTCCAGTCCACTACTAATAAGTTGCCTTACATCTTAATTATTGTAATAACCTTCTAATATTATCTCCTTTAATCTCTTACATTTCTAATGTCTGAGTCACTTAATTGCCAGCTGGTTATTCCTGAAGAATAGCTCTAACTCCATTACTTCCCTACTCAGGAAGATCTATTGATTCCCAAATTCAAAGTTAGGATTAGACATAAGCTGCTTTTTAACACTGAAAACCAAACCACCAGTTGCTAGCATCCTTCTCTCCCTCCCTCCTTCCTTCGATGTTTGTTTTGTATGTGGTTTGTGTATTTTATATGTGGTTTGCATTTATTTCTCTGTATTTATGTCTTTACCCTGGGGAAAATATAAATTGCTCATTGAGGGCAAAAAAATGATTGTCTTTTTGTCTTCGTATTCCTAATGCTTTCTATAGAGTGCCTAGCAGAGAATAAATGCTTACTCAATGTTTGTTAAATAAATGAATGAATACTAGCAGTTTGTAACCATAGAGGTCAACATATTGTGAATGATATGCTCAGAATGGGTTTCAATTGGTTTCAATGGGTTTTACTTTCTGATTCTTAAATTAAAAATAAAATTCAACAAACATTTGGTAAGTCCACAATATATGCAAGCACTATTTGGTATCATGAAAAAGGGCCTGTTTTCTGCATTTAATGCATGTGTATGCACACATAATTTTAATACAATGCAAGGAAAGGAGAGCTATCCAGGTCAAGGGACATTTGGAGTGGGAAAAAAAGAAAATACATGAAGAGTTTAACAGAGAAGTTTAGTTATAAAACTAAGGGAGAACAGGTATTGATGAACTCTAAGCTTATTAGAAAGGACATTTGGAAAAGGAAAGAGAGGAACCACGTGAAGAGCTTAACAGAGAAGGCACTGAAAGAGAGAAAAAAGTATAGAAATCTAAGCCTATTACAAAGGCTCAAAGGATAGTTTTTTGTTTTTTGTTTTTTCTTAATTTTTTTTTGTGGAAACCATGCACCTCATATGTGCTGAAAACTATCTGTTAATCATTTCCCAAACTGTTACCTCCAACACACTCAAGGAATGAGAATTCAGAGTAAATCTACTGTCTCCCAGTGGGTGGAATGTGACCAGTCTAGTTCATAGAATTCTTTTCCTCCATCCCACCTCCCACAGTCTGAATTCCTGGCACAAATTGAATCAGCATCTTCTCACAACCCGATCTTAGGGCTCTCATTCTATTCCTGCACATTCAGATCATTCCACCCATAACTTTGGGGTGAATCAATAAGCAACCATCCTATAACAGGAATATCCATCTTTCTTTACAGTTTGAGAAGTAACCAGATGTTATTGTGTGACCAGGGTCTTATTTGGTTATTTTGCCACATATATAGAAGGAATAATTATTGATTGATAAATGTATACATTCATGAGATGATGGCTGAAAGGATCCTATTCTATTCCCTGATCTTAAAAGTCCTGTTGCCACATTCCTATGTTCCCTTATCACATTGTGACTTTCATTTTCACTTCTTTTGAAGTGATGAGCATTGGAGTAGTTTGTACCATATTTATTAAGTACTAGTTCTCTTTAAACCATTACCAATTTATATTTCAGATGCCACAGATACCAGATATGATAAATAATATTGAACTGAATGAAGAAATACTCTTTCCTTTATTTTTAAGGATAAATTTTTGAAAAGAACATAGGTCTTTGAAATTTTTTCTCTTTGATAATAGGAATTATTTTATATTTGTTGTCTCCAGTGCTTCATATGGTCCTGGGCACATATATAGTCTAAGGATTTATCAAATATATGTTAATTAATTGATTGATAGAGATTTGGGTATTTTATTTGTGTTTTAGGAGGAACTTGATTGTGCAACAAGATTTCTATACTATGAAATGGGCTACAAGTCTCGGTCAGAGCAGCTAACGGACTGTTCTGAAATTAGCCTACAACCTTCTGATATTGAGAGGTATGTTAACTATGCTTTAAATTTTCCTTCACTATGACTTTAACAAAATATCTAATATTAGCAAAGTTTTCCATTAATGATCATAATTTTCTAGGTACAAAAAAAGATTTCACATGTTTGATAAAGAGCAAAAAGGCTTTATTACCATAATTGATGTTCAGCGTGTGCTTGAGGTAACTTTGTTTGTGCTTTGAAAATCTTTAACCAAATTAATTGAAAGCTTCAATTCATTATTAATTCTACCTCTACTTTTCTTTCATTTAGAGTATCGATATTCAAATGGATGAAAATACTCTACATGAAATTCTCAATGAAGTAGATTTAAATAAAAATGGATTGGTTGAACTGCATGAATTTTTACAGGTGAGTTGTGGCTATTTCTTTTTTCTAAATGCAAGTGACAAATTTTTTTAATGACATGAAAATATTGCTTCTAATGTATGAATAGTTAGAGTATTTTATTTAACTTATTCTAAGTAACAGACCACTAAGTATATGTAAATTGGTATTGCTTTTTACTACTGAGAAGCAAAGTAGGTTAAAAAATCAGAAGAGTGTGTGTATGTATATATCTGTATGTGTTTGGACTTGTGATTTGATTGGTTTAGAGAATGCCTACTTTTTCCAGTGAGGATTAATGCCTTTTTTTTTTTTTTTTCAATGTATAGTGTTAGGATCTGAGTGGTTCAAGTGACTTAGCCAGGGTCACTCAGAAGTGACCTACCTATATCTCTATTTGTGAATATAGAAAGATCAGTATCCATAGATTTTTCAAATAATCTGTATGAGCTAATGAAGAGCCTCTGTGATACGGAACATTTTTTCTTTCTTTTTGTTATTCATATTTCTCCTAATTAAATTAACAAACCAGTCAAATGTGTTGGGCTATTTAGATTTAAAAGGGGCTCTGAAAATAGGGACCTAGGAAAAATTTTTTAAAAGACTAGATCAATATCATTTTTAAAGGAATACCTATTGCCCAACTTTACCAGGTGTCATATCTAACATCTTTAGATATGTTTAATGACTTAGATAGGCATTATGTTACATGTACAAAAAATATAACTGTCCTAGTCTTAGTGGTGCTTGAAAAGCTTGAAAGCAAACTAAAGGGGGGGAATGTATGTTTTAATTTCAAGGCCATGTCTATGATGACATATAATTCAAATATTTACATTCTTGTAATTCCGTACTTGAGTCCACATATTGATGATAGGGGCAATTGATGATAGGAACTTCACATTTTTACTCCATAAGGAAACTGGGCATGAAGATCATTAATTCTCATAAATATCTCTAAAGAAGGAGATAAAGCAAGATGACCAGCAATATATTTGTATCTGTCTACCTCATTCCACTTATATGAAGAGTTTATTTGTTCCTTACTAGCTAGGTTTGTTTTTGTAGTCTTTCTTGGGCAGGTATTTCAAATGACTGCCAGGTCTTTGCTGTGCATCATGGCAATGATGAATGCTGAACATGAGATAAATTAATGCTGGGGATTTTGGTCAATGTCAGCCCTTTCTTCACTGTGTCAAGTTAAACAAACAAGATCAAGGCAAAGGAAATGGTAATTGTCTCTCTGGAGATGAGCTGCAGATAAGAGCATTGTTGAATCTAAATGTAGAAAATTTCCACAGGTTGTGTCTAGCATTATAAAAAAGAGTTTCATCCTTGTAAAATCTAGTTCTTTAACCAAGACAGGCTTCAAAATAAATCAAAGCTATCATTTTGTCTTTTAAAGTAGAAATCACATAATGCCTCTTCTTTGTAATTTTTGGGGAACTTTTAAAAATTATAGCTTTTTGGGAAATGGTCCATCAAGTAAAATCATGGATATTAATATTTGTGTTTATTATTATAAATATTATGAATATTAATATTTATATTGCACTTGAAGGTTGATAGTTTCCTTTACAAAAATTACTACTCCATTTTACAGATTGAGAAAGCTGAGATTCAGTAAGGTTGAATAATTTGCCCATGTTGATAATGGGGATAAGCATCAGAGTTAGAATTTGAACAGAGGTCTTTTGACTTTAGCCCCTCTAAGCTTTGTTTAAAAATCCAAAGTCATATATGGCATAAATTTGTTGTGTTTAGTAATTGAGTAAATTTTAAGTGGAGCATAATTGAAGAATTGATGCTAAGTAATTGAATCCTTATATGTGTTTTCTTATAAAATCTCTTGCTGATCAGGCTTTAACTTTTTAATTATTCATGGCAGAAAAGTCTGTGTTCTAAGTACAAATGGTTATACTGTACTTTAAAGCCTTTTTTTTTTTAAAGTTAAAGATAATATCTCTCATAGGATCCATGAAAAATATATAATTGTTTCTCCAAATAAAATAACCTCAGTACTTTAAAGATTGACTATGAATCATGACAGAAGAAGAGTATTTTAGATATGCACCATATTTAACTGATCCTGGTAAAAAGATAATTTTCACTCAAGATTGTTATTTGTTAATTAGGGTTTAAGATACTTGTAGACTAATAGCCTAAGCAATAAATTATTTATGGAAGAGTTTGTTTTTATGTCTTCAGCTGTTAAAATCCTAGGAGGACCAAAACATAAGAAAACTTCAAAGGACCAAGTTATATCAGTGGATGCAATGCATTTTACATACTAGAGATAGTAGGATGAAAATTTTTATTTCTAAGTAAAATTATATGTCTGCATGTAATTTTTGTATTTAAAGTGCATTTTAACAGATAGGGGAAATTAAATTATAGTAAAATTATTTTTAAAAATATTTTAAAATTTTTGTGTATACTTGATACACCCATTTCTTCTACTTTTTAATGATTTGTGCCAAATAATAAACATGAGATGTCTGAATGACTAAAAACAAAAGTCTAATACTCCTTAACCTCCATCACCTGTTGCATTTCTTTCTTCTTAATATAGGGTAGATTTTAGCATAATGTAAAAGTAAGCTAAGATTTTTTACTTTTGCTAAAGATGTATGGCTTAAAAAACTATTTTTAGATGATCCTTGTGTGGAACAGTCAGGTGTGATAAATGACCAGAGCTATCAAAAAATAAAAAGAAAAATTATTGGGAAGATAGAAAGGAGGAAAGCAAATTATTAAAAAAAAAAAAAAAGAAACAACCAAAAAACCCAAAAAATCTGGCAAGTCTTGAGCAGGAAAAAGGAAAAAAAACAAATAAATACACACATACAGCATAATTGCCTAGTTCATTCCAAAAGTCATTTGCCATCTGAGTGCATGTAATTTTTAGACTAATTCAGATTTTATCCATTACATAAAAAAAGAATTAAGTAAAGTCTCAGCTGTGGAGTTTATTAATTCTTTAAGGTAAAACTTTGGATCCAGTTTCAAGGACTTAAATGAAAATTACTTTTAAAAGTCTTTAAGAAATTTGAAGGAGTCAAGTACAATATCATTCACCCCCATATTCTTTGTTAAATATGGGGTTATTAGTATTATCCAAATTGTTATGTTTTTATCCTATTCCTAGTATTGCTTTGCATTTTTACAAATGAAATTTGAAATCCAATATTTAAGAAATTTCAAGCACTAAAGGGCTGTGTTCAAAACACAGAGGGCAAAGAAGTGAAGTTGATTTTCAAAGACTAATTTATTAGATAGTTATTTCTATAAAAATGATGTCTTCCTGTTTCAAATTCACCAAAATAGTAGCTTTTTTTCTTTTTTTCCCCTCTCTTTCTTTCTTTCTTTCTTTCTTTCTTTCTTTCTTTCTTTCTTTCTTTCTTTCTTTCTTTCTTTCTTTCTTTCTTTCTTTCTTTCTTTCTTTCTTTCTTTCTTTCTTTCTTTCTTTCTTTCTTTCTTTCTTTCTTTCTTTCTTTCTTTCTTTCTTTCTTTCTTTCTTTCTTTCTTTCTTTCTTTCTTTCTTTCTTTCTTTCTTTCTTTCTTTCTTTCTTTCTTTCTTTCTTTCTTTCTTTCTTTCTTTCTTTCTTTCTTTCTTTCTTTCTTTCTTTCTTTCTTTCTTTCTTTCTTTCTTTCTTTCTTTCTTTCTTTCTTTCTTTCTTTCTTTCTTTCTTTCTTGTCTATTTGCTTCTGCTTGCTGTCTGCAGCACCTGCTATTGTTTTTGATAGAGAACTCATTTATCTCAGCTTACAGTTTTAGTAACTGTTCAAATGCGTTCAGAATTGAATGAGCTACTCTGTTTTGCACATGTGCTTGTGTGTGTGTATGTATGCATATATATGTTTTAATGTATCAAATGTTGTTTCTTTAAGCTGATGAGCGCTGTTCAAAAAGGAATGGTATCTGGAAGCCGTCTGGCAATACTCATGAAGGACTGCTGAAGAGAACCTGGGTTCAAGATCTTCAATTCCAGTGGATCGGAGTTGTGGAGGATTGTGAGTCTGAGCAGTTAACAAAAAACTACAGAAACAACAACAACAAAGCATCATGCTAAAAACAACTAGAAGCCATTCTTCTTTAAACTAGTGGATGTGGATAGCTAATTTTGTTTTTAACCACTGAGAAATATTCCAAAACTCTTATGATACCTTTGTGTATGCCCTTGATTTGTATAAGCCTGGCTTATAAAAAGGATATTTTACTTTTATTTTTTATGCAAAATTTTAATATTGTACTTTTGACCTGTTAGACTAGACAAGCTTTTCTGAGTCCTCAAAGAAGAATGTTTTGGCAGAAATTCAAGGAAGAACTTGGAAGAGATTTACTGACACATACCTGTGTTCATTAAACTTTTAGATAGCCTTTACTCTTAAAAAGAAGGGGCATGCAGAATGACCTCCTTGGAAATGATAGTGTTTCTGAGGATTTCTTCCTTCTATCTTGTCCCTCCTGCCTTCCATTCACAATATTGTTCAATTTTCTAACTCAGGTGTGACTGCCAAAATTAAAAAAAAAAAAAAAAAACTTTAGATCTGGTTTCAGGAATAAGTCACAAAGAGAAACTCTGAAAGCTTCCCAATCACAGGTATAGATAAGGATAGCATTGACATTTACTGAGTTTTACAGTGATAGTTTCATCTCGGCAGTTAATTTTTTTTTTTTTAGTGGTTGCTGGTTTTCTTTGAATCCTGAGATTGCCAGGAAGATCCTTGATTTCCCTACTTTGAGACTAGCATAGAAGTGGTATATTTGGATGTAATGATGATGAGCCCAAATTTTCTGTGCCTTTATAGTGCTACTATAACAGTAGAAATGTATTTCCACAAGCACATGTGCAAAAAGTACAGGTTTCAAGCCCCAGATCTTACCTTTGAAGAGAGCATGTGATATTGTCTAATATTGATTTGGACTGAGCGCTATTGCATTGGTTTTGTTCACTTAGCAAAAAATTGGGGGAGGGGGAAGTGGAAATAAAATATCTTAGTTTGTTTCAATTCTAAATATTAACCACAAGCACAGAATCTCATTGTTAATTTTTTAAGCCTTAAAAGCATTTTCCTTTTGTCCTCATAGAAAAAAATCTGACATTTTAAGTAAGACTAATTCAAGAATATTTTTGCTGCTACTTGATTCTAGTTGCTCTCACTTTATGTGCTAGTTTATCCCTTGTCCCTTCCTCATATGAATTGAATTCCCACACAATTTTTTGCAAAAGATCAGATTCTGTATATAGAAGCAAATATCGAGCTTTGATGGAAGCTTTTACTACTGTGGTTGGAAATCTTAGATATAAAAATTGGTATACAAATTGACAAGCCACATCACAGTGGTATTTTCTGTTAGCATGAGATCAGATCTTAATATTCCTCTCTGTGTCAACTTTTTAATATTTGTCACCATCATGACTCTTGAATGATGAGATTCAAAAAAATCATAGTATGTGTCAAAATACAGTTTAATAAAGACCATTTAATTTATTTAATAAAGACCATTTAATTTATTTAATAAAGACCATTTAATTTATTTAAATATTTATTAATTTTTAATTATTTAATTATTACTACTTTCATGGCACTGTAAGTGGCTACAGAGATGGAAAACAACTTGCCCACAAAGGAGCTAGGTTCATGCATTTGCCACAACGGAGTATGAAACTGAAACCAAGATAGCCATACTTTCAAAAGTCATTGTGCCATGCTTTTCTTTTAAGATTCCTGCCACTATTTTTAATGAATAGTGGCTGAAATAAGGTAATTCAGATTGCTCTCAAAAAATAATAAATTTGTATGTTTAAAGCTAAGGAAGCCCCAACAGGCAGAAAAGTTATTTAAAAAATATATTTAATGTGTGTTTATTTCTGGGATGAAATATTGTAATATTGTATGTTTGGTTTCCTCTCTTTTTTCTTCCTCTAGTTAAATCAAGATAAAGATGACTTGTATCTCCCTGAACCTAATGCAGTAGGACACTGACTTCTTGTGCTTAGGAACCTTCAGATTCTCTCGCCAGATCTGCATTTGTTAAATACATCACAATTGTGCATGTTTAGCTGTGTGTGGAGTCTTGTATCATCAGCTTTCTCCTAAAATCTGCTGATTCTGAACCTGCATTTCTTCACAACTTCCAGAAACTTGTCTTGAGAATCAGCCGGTGCCAACTTTTTTTTAAACTGTGAATAAAGCATACAAGCATTTTGTGTCACGTCTAAATTAACGTTGAGGCATTATCTGATAATAACTTTTGGAAAAATGAAATCCTTCTGAAACCAATTATAGTTAGTCTTATAAAGTGACTTTTGAGATCCGTTTTAAAGAGATTCAGTTAAGAAAAAAATCCTGTCTATAGTGAAAACTTTGTAGGCTATGACTAAAAATAATTCCCTGCTATAGTAGTAATAGTAATAGTGGTAATAGAAGATTAATTTATAGACCATAGTTGTCTGCTATATACTCCGAGTATTATTTCTTGCTTTCAGTCAGTGCATCCTGAGTAGAACCTTAGGATTTCTCCTGCATGCCTTTTTATCTGCTTTACATTCTGGCATTGTTTGGTCTGCTTGGTATGTGGAATGCTAGCTCTCTCTTGTACATTGCTAAAAACTGCATTCTTATTTCTGATAGGTTAAAAAATGCAAGGGTCAATTATTGAATTAATTATCATCTCACATTTTATGTATTTAAAAAAAAGCTGTTGGCACATGAATGTAATAATGGTGAAGTGAATGCAGTTATATATTTGTACTGTTTTACATTATTTCAGTCCTTTGGGTGGTACAGAGGAGAACCTGTCCTTACTATGTATGAAATCAGAAACAAAATACCAACAGCTACAAGCTCTGTGTTGGCCTGGATAGACATACTGCGTGTTTTTACATGTGGCACTTTTATGTATTGTGTTAGGTTATTGTTCTAGATTGGACTGTTAAATACTGTGTTTGAGGCTGGGTTGTCATTTTTATAACTGTCTTGGTGTTTTATTGCCATTATTTATTACTTTTGATATACAGAATGAGCTGCATGCATTTATAGAGCAATAAGAGGATGTGTTTAATGTGCCTTGTTTTTAACTGAATAAGAACTGAAAGCATGAATCAATAAAACTGATTAAAATGGTCCACTCACTGGCATTTTGATGTTCCTGGCAGTCACAGAAATAACTTTGATTAGTCTTGAAGCTAAAGAAAAAAAAGTTTGAAAAATGTTTTAGGAAACTCTATTTTTAAAATGACATTTACTTTTTTTCTCTGAATTTTGCAATGCTATATCAGAAGTGAAATCTCTGCATTAGACAGATTTAATTTTTATGAGATAGCCTGAATTATTTGTATTAATTTGTAGCTGAAGCCTTTAGGGCATGAGTTTTGTATTTGTGCAATCCTGTTTTAAAATTACATCCAGCCTATTACAGCTCTGTTGGGTTTTTTGTCAACTGGAGCCTTTCAGACTAAGCGTTCCCATGCACACTGATGAATTTTATCATAACTAAAATCAATAGAAATGAATGGGAAAGATTACATAATCCATTTTGATCATCTTACATGTCAAGTTAGTGCAGGGATGCCAAGTGTTGATAAATGTTCTGACGGAAAAAATGCTATATATTTTCATTGTCAGTAAATCAGTAAAGCTGTTATCAGTTTAAACACAAATTTTAGAATGCCTGTATTATTTTATAGGTTTTTAATTCACACATATAGAAGGGAACATCTTTTGCATTTATAGTTAAGACCTGCTGCACAAGGGCATTGAGTGTTCAAGTGCATATGTGCTCTTCGGAAGATTCCATGAAAGTGTTAGAACATTTAAAAGTATGAGCTTTATAGGCAGGCTTCTAACAAAAGAATAGTCTATTCAGTGTCTGGGAGAAAGTTGTCAGTGGAAAACATTTTTTTCCATTGATCTATCCTGTCAAATACTGCAGATTTTAAATAATGCTGGAATATGTTGATTTTACCATTTAAAAAGGAGACAATTTTATATATTCTAAGGAACAGGGAATGTGCTACTGATATCAGTATTTTTAGGTAAATTGAGTATGTTTTACCTTTCCCAATATTCACTTCATGATATTGTGAAGACAAAATCAGTAGAAGCTATATTACCTTCA